>NW_026067917.1:7590250-7666393 GCF_014885135.2 Alexandromys fortis | reverse complement strand
GATCTTTTGTACCTCAGTGTTCATTTTTTTTAGTCCTATTTCTAGTTCTATGAAAAATAAAATTTAAATTAAAAACAAAAAAACAAAAAAAATGATAGTTTTTCTAGTTCCATCCATTTGCATGCAAAATTCGAGAAGTCATTGTTTTTTACCGCTGAGTAGTACTCTAATATGTATATATTCCACACTTTCTTCATCCATTCTTCTATTGAAGGACATCTAGGTTGTTTGAACTGGAAGTGTTTTTACCCACAGTGCCATCTTGCTGGTCCCAAGATAAATTTTTGCCAGGATAAACATTATCTCTTGCTCAGTTTTTAATTTGAAGGGACTTTCTTCTTGCTATTAAGTTATTTAAGCTTCTTAGTTCTTTTTCTTTTTACCTCCCTCCCCATATTTTTTTTCATATTGAATATTTAACTCAGGTCTCAAATATGCTAGCTAAGTACTCTACCACTGAATTAAATTCTAAATTCACCAACCCTTTTTTATTTTGTCTTAAGATAAAGGCTCCAAAAGTTGACTCATCTGGCCTTCTTTGCCTCAGCCTCCCATGTATCTGATGCATCATGTCTGGCTTAACATTTCAATACTGGTTTCTTATTTTCTGAATAACTTGAGATGCAAAAGCATTTGAGTTTTTAAGGTGCATTTTGGTTTAGGTGCCTTTGGTTTGGGGGTACAATTTAAAGTAAGTTGTTTAGAGCGTTGTCACATACATTTGCTTAGCTTTTTTACTGAATTGTCTAATAAATTTAAACAGAGTTTTGTAGTCTCTACAACACCCCTTCAAAGATGGCTATTAGAACTTTCCCCCTGAGAACCCAGTCACCATATGATTAGTACAAAGTAAGTGTTTATAGAATTTACATTCTGCTTTTGATAATTCATTGTAATTGTCAACATGACAATTTAGAAACACCTGAAAAGGAAATCTTCATGAGGTCCCAACTAGATTAAGTTGGCCTGGGAGATTGTATGTGGGGGAATACGTTGATTGCATTGACTGAGCTAGGAGCATCTGACTATGGGTGGCACCATTCCCTAGGAGGGATTTTGACCTATAGCTGAGAATGTGACCTGGTTCTAGCATGCAAACACTCCTACTTTCTTCTTTTTGACAAGCAGTGTGAAATGGCCAACTGTCCTGAGTTACTCTTGTGGTAATTGTTTCCCAGAGATGGACTATATGCTAGAACACTAAGCTGGAATAAACTTTCTTTTGTAAGTTGTTTTGTCAGGGTATTTTATCACATCAGCAGATAAACTAACACACTGTTTAATAGCCTCATTCCATTCCCAGTCACTTGCTGACATCAGCTCCTAGTCATGTGAGGGATAGCTTCAGATGTTTGGCCCAACAGGTCCTTGAAGTGACTCTCATGCTGATGTGAAATTCCCCTCTGTATGCTTTGAATACCATTGGTTAATAAAGAAAGTGGCTTGCTCTGATAGGGTAGAGTAGAGCTAGGTGAAAAAACCTACACTGAATCCTGGGAGAAAAAAGGTGGAGTCAGTTAGAAGCCATGGAGTCACTGCTAGAGACAGACATGCCAAAACTTTTTCTGGTAAGCCACAACCTCGTGGCAATACACAGATTAATAGAAATGGGTTAAAATAAGATATGAGAAAGAGTTAGCCAATAAGAAGCTGGTGCTAATGGGCCAAGCAGTGATTTAATTAATACAGTTTCTGTGTGGTTATTTGGGGGCTGAGCAGATGGGAACAAACAAGCAGTCTCCTACTACACCATGCCAACTGTCACGGCCATACCAATGTTTGGTTGTTAAAATGAGGTCAGATATTTGATCCTCATATTTTCATGTGGGGCTGATTTCCTTCTTGGTGAATCTGTGCTTTGATGATATAATTCAGGAGGTGGGACTGGCAGCTGTGTGTCTTCTTTTTAGAGGACCTCTAGTTCTTCTTTCTTCTGTCTGAGAACATTTGACTTGTGTGCCAACTTTTATTGGAAAACATGAGACTATCTAAAACCACCAGTGCCATGGGAAGCCCAGGCTCTGAATGATGATGCATAATTTGGAGAGGTCAGGAGCTAAGAAGCTATGTGGCACCAGCTATACAAGAGAATGTGCCTTCTTGAAGCAGGAACTCAGCCCCTGCTAAGCCATGGATACTACACAATCAGGTTATACTGCCTTGTTGGGCCTTTCCTGAAATCTTGGCCAATTAATCTCTGAGCACAATAAAATTGTTTTTGTTTTTAAGGGTCAACAATCTGAAGATATTTATAGTGAAGAAATACAATAGAACAGAACTTATGATGCAATTCATATCCAGTTTGCTAAACATCCAATGCATTTGAGAAATTTGTTAATATCCAATGCATTTGAGAAATTTAATTAATACAGTTTCTGTATGGTTATTTGGGGGCTGAGCATACGGGAACAAACAAGCAGTCTCCTACTACACCATGCCAACTGTCACGGCAACACTCAGTCTTCTCAACACAAAAGTGGGGTATTGACTTAATTTACCTCCAAGGATTCTTATGTGAGAAAAAAAAGAACTGGGTTTTCTAGAATAAAAATTGACAACAATGATAATCATTATTCAATCCCTGTAGTGGGATAGAATGTGTAGGAAAATGCACAACTCAGGGTGCCCGAGTCAATACTCTTGTAGAGACATAAAACTCCTGAAGATTGTTCTAGCCTGTCGCCTCCTGCTTTTCATCTTGTTAATTGCACATTTCAACTAGCAGATGCTCACCTTGGAAGTCACAACGCCTGGCTTGGAAAGCAGGCAGGTGCTATGGAAATGCAAGTTATTATCATAAGTGGAAAATTTCGCTCAGATCAGAATGAGCTTAACCGAGCTTGTTGCACATGTTTCAGGTCTCCAAGAGGTTCAGTGCTGTTATAGGGTACTGGAGAGGAAATTATCAGAGGGATGCCTTTACCTATTAATTTTGCGCTGGCTGTGGTGATTAAGTGCTCTGGTCACACAAACATTTAGTAAGCTTGCAAGAATATATCCTAGTCATAACTCAAACAGAAGAAACCTCTCTGTCTGCTAAAGGAAATGACGGTGCTCCATAGCCATGGTATCCATCATCCTGAAAGGAAAAGAAGTGAGAAATATTGATCATCAGTTCTGAGGCTCTGTGTTCCTCCTCCAGAACCTTAACTGTTAGGTTTTTAAGCGCTCAGTTAAATTGCCTGCTTCTTAAGGGCAGAATTCTTACTTAACTTGATATAAATGGGCACAGATACTTTTTAAATGGAGACATACTATTTTGAGTTGGACAGAAGATTGGAGTCTGTAGCCAGCCTACTTGGAATTAAGCCTCTACAAGCTGTGTGACCTTAGGCAGGTTCTTTAATTTTCATGTGCTTTAAGAGTTTTTTTTTTTTTTTCTATAAAATGAATGAAGGCAGGTTCCCTTGTATCTGTACCATATGGATGAGTTTGAAGGTCTGTGGTAAGGAGGGATCCTGGGTTTGGTGAGTATTAAAGGGAGGAAGATAAGTCTGGAGATGGACACAGTTCCTATCGAGCAGCCTAGTAATTATTGGAGTAGGGAAATGTTAAAGGATGAAATTACCAAGTTCTTAAAAAAAGAATAAATTTATACAGATTCTCATCAAGGTGTTATGGGAGGCTGTGATAAGGCCTCTGATTTGAAATAGTCTATACAGAAAACCAAACCTACCAGCCATTATAATTTGATGGCACAGAGTATGCAGAGTGTCCATGGCAGTCAGACTTTTGTCGCCAAAACAAGGTCCCTAAGAGATAAATTGAATGAAGGAGGGATTTATTTAGGTTCATCGTTTCACTGGTTTTATTTCCTGGTTCACTGTTTTTGATTTGTGGCCAAAAAAGGAACTCACAGTAGAGAATATAGAGTAGAAGAGGCTGCTCACCTCAGGGTAGCCTGGGAACAGAAATGACTGAAAGGGGTCAGGGCCAAGGAACATCTTAGAGAGTGTGTTTTTGCTGTCACACCAGTCCCTAAGTCTATTCAAGCGTTGGTTCTATAAGACCCAGCCATGACAAGCTCAATAAAGGCCTGAGTCTCAGTAGTTTACCCTGAGGCAATACCTGATTCTGAGAAAGACCACAAACTGAGACTACCCAGGCACCCCCAGGAACAGGCCAGCCAAAGGAAATCCCTAATGTTCTACCTGTGATAGATAGGATCACCTGCCAGCACACACCAATTGCTTTTCACCAGGACACCCCTAGACAAATGTCAGCCATTCAGGGGTCCTAAACCTTTGAAATCCCTCACCCCTGTCTTTGCTACTATAAAAACCCAACTCTAACTGAGCTTGGGGCTCTCTGATCCCTTCATTACGTTAGCCACATGGAGAGACCAAGTTTGAAAACTTGTGTAAGAATAAAGGCTCTTTGCTTTTACATTCAGGACCACTCTCCTAGTTGGTTTTGAGGGACTCTGTTCCATCAATGTATAACTCATTGATGAAAACAGAGCCCCTTGCGATCCAATCTATTTCTCCTAAGTTCTACTTCTGAACACTACTAGTATCAGAGACTAAATCTTCAATGTATGAGGTACTGTGAGGCTTAAATCTTGATTGTCAACTTAATGGGATCTGAACTGGACTGCTGTCTCTGAGTGAGCTTGTGTGGGTATTTCCAGAAAGGATTAACTGAGGGAGAAGGATTCTTCCTCAAAGGAGGCAACATCATGCACCAATCAGAGTTGATATGAAGAAATCTGAGAATAAAGTACTGCCGCATGCTTGCCTTTCCTTGCCTCATTGTCTCTTGTCCTCGCCTCTGTTGCTTTTGGATATGAATGCCATTACTTCTACTGCTGCCACTTCCATCTTTATGAACTTCAGACTTCAGCTTCTTTAGCATTTCAGTGTCACTTTCTAGGCCTTTCTAGAAACTTTCCAGACTTTTCTAGGAACTTTCCAGGCCTTTGGCATCAAGTTGAGAATGCCAGACTTTCTGCTTAATAGACTGAGCACCTACTAGCCTCCTAGCCTACCAGAGTTATGCAGAGCTGTTGCCAAACTACCCAGCTTCTAGAGGGTCAAACAATTTGGTAAGTAATGTTTTAGAGCATGCACACCGTATATGCATGGCTGTTCTAGAGAACCCTAACTAGTACAGGAAGAATGCTCTGGTCCAAACAATACCAACTGTTTATTCTTGCAGCCAAGTGACTTACTAGAAGTTGTGGCTCACTGTTATTGCCCAATATTCAGAGAGAAAGTCACCACCCAAGGAAAGATGAACATTCAAACAGCAAGCCAACCACCCCGTACTCTCAAAAAGTCAAAAAAAAAGCTTATTAAAAAGAAAAGCAAAGAAATAAAACATTTGCTTGAAGTCTAAACAAAACTAAGTTTATATATGTATATATACATATATAAATATATCAACACGCACATACACACACACACACACACACAATATGCATAGTATCTATTTAGGGTAATAACAGCTCCTAAATAGAAGTTGGTTTTGGTCTCCATGTCAGTTTTGCCAATTTTTAAGTCTTTCCAACTGGTTTACTTTTACTTCATGTGAGAATGCATTCCTTCAATTTCTTCCATTTGACCATATGATTCAATATTTAAAATCTAAATCAAATTGAATAATAGTTGAGTGTGCATCAGACGTGAGATATCAAATCATGAATTTAAACATATAGAAATCTTATTTTCCTATATCTGAACTATTTTTCTTTTATACTTCGTGCCACCATATATTGAAAATTAAATTACCCATAAATAAAGGCTCTTTTTTAAGTTCACCCTTCAGAAAAGATTAACTCTTAACATCCCCACAAAAACAAAAACAAAAACAAAAACAAAAAAACAATAGCAGACATGAGAAACACTATTTTGACTTGTCCAGGACTGTCCAAGAGATTTCCAAAACACAAAACCTATTTTGGTTGTCCTTGTTTAACTCCAGAGGTGGGCAGCAATTTCCATTGCTGAAGCTACAAGCACTTCAGAATCTGAGCCCAGAAACCCCTGAGCTGAAACTGACCTGAATGTCCTACTCTAAAAACTTACTTTCATGGGATTAGAAAGCACTATACAAAGTTCCAAAGGAGGGAGGCAACCAACAGTCCTACCCAGACTGACATTTATGAACCACATCAAAGACTAATTTGGTACAATAACCCTAAGGAGGCTGCAGTAGCACACAAATCTTGGTGGTAACCAACAGATCCCTAATTTGACTCAAGACTTTCTCAACAAGAGGGAAAGCATATCTGGTTCTAGAAACCTGGTGAACTACTAAGTGCTAGTGAAATCATAGTTTTTGGAGAAGAATCTACAACCACTAATTTAGTAAACCAACATAAACCCAAATTACAATCCACAAACATTTGTCCTTATACTAAGAGATACATGTGGTCTTAATCCATCATCCAGGAAACTAGTCTTTGCAACAGACAGAGACAACTGCCAAAAACCACAACCAAGAAAAATGGAAAGTTGTGTAGCCCATTGAGACTTAGGGATATATATTAACATTAATTATTATCAATATATTAATTAATACATTAATGACATTTGACATATTCCTAAGCTTAGGGTACATGATAAAAGAGGGTCATAACGATTGTAAGAGCCAGAGGGATCATGGAGTGAATTGTGAGACTGTGTCTCCTGGTAATATCAGAAGTCAAATACCTATAATTACACCAATATGACTGCTCAAATGTGATGTGAACAATGATGACACCTATAAACATACCAAATTGGAGAGGAAAAAAGTTCGTGAACTCCTACTCAAGGAATTATAGAAAACAGAGCAAAGCCAGGACCTGGAAAGGTGGTCTTCTACAGTAGGTGTGAATTGGTTGTTCAATGCCAAAGCGTGAGCCCTGAAAACTTACATACAAATAACATTATACAGACTTGATATAAGAAGGTAAACCCTTTTGTGGGTGAGGCCACCCCAGGATAATAAAGCAGACTGACCAAGTAAGTAGCACTCCTCCGATGCCCTCTGAATCCATTCCTGCCTCCAGGATCTTGCCATTCTTTAGTTCCTATCCTGACATCCTCCAATGATGAACAGTGATTTGGAAGCTCAAACCAAATAAACTTTTCTATCCCCAGTTGTATTTTGCATACCCACTCAGTGCCTTTGCTTCCAGACCTGTTTCATGCACGTTTACAGGTTTGGCCTTATATCTGATATCTTGAAAATCCTTACATGAAGTCTACTAAAAGTTAATCCTCAGGATGGAAAGAGGGCACAGAGGCACTGATTCAGAAGCTATAAGGAGCCTTCTATGTAGAGGAGAACAGGCTTTTCCAATGTGGAAGGCAATCCCTTGATAATGTATTTCCTGTGACATTTTATGTGTTTCCCTCCAATTCCATACTGCATCATATTTTTTTTGTCTATATAATCATTATCGAATCATAAGATTTGATACAGGTAAAAAACTTAAGTACAAGGGCAGATAAAATGTTTTCTTAAAATACCAGCTGAACTAGTGTTGCTGTCTCCACTTGTTCACATAAAAGAAGAACAAGATTAATAAACCAGATTACATACCCAAGGTCATAGATCACATAAGTCTGGTCGAAGTTCAAATGTTAGAACTGCTATCCTGGTTTTTCACAAGTGTAATTCTCTTTCTGTGGAAGGGTGCCTTCTCTGAGTGATTTCTCGGCATGGAAGATAGAGATTACAGTTGCAGAAACTGGATCCTGTTTTTTTTTTTTTTGACTGCTCTAAGGGAGTGACTGGGTTGTTTGGATTGTTTCCTCTGTTTTTTGAAGCTTTACCATGAAACTTATCGACCTGAAACTTGTTCCAAAGTCTCAAGTTCCTTGGTACAGATAGAGCCTTTTATCTTAAAGGAATCTTTCATTTTCTCTGTCTTCTCGGAGTTTCAGGGCCTGGATATCATCTAGTCTTTGGGTAACGTCTTCCAGATTTGTTTTAAGCTGATTACATGTTGCTGAACAATCAAGTTTTCTGTCCTAAGCAGCACAAAACAATGTGATGACAGTGTTGGCTTTTAGCCATGAGAAACGCAATGACATGGTGTGGGGCTTTGACAGGCATGCTTGATCTTGGGTGTTCTCAAAGGGCTGCACACCCTCAATAAGCGGAGAGGCAAGTCTCTTTATTATTGTGACATAAACAAGAGTATGCGTGTGTGGTACTCTGTGTTGTGGCTGTTCCTGCCATCTACTCTTTCCTCACTAACTTTTTAGCATTCTCTGAACAATTCCTTACACTTTTATACATATAAGTCTTCCTAATGGAGTCAAGGATTCTATTAAAGAAGCTCCCCCGAGAACCAGAGTGCCAGCAAAAGCCTACTGTCTTTGGAAAGAGAAGCCACGTTGCAGATGAAGATGGAAAATGCTTGAGTTGAAGAGTCTTTTTTTTTCCCTGGTTTTAGTTTTTCATTAGTCTTCTGTCTCTTTTGCCTAGTTTATCTCATGAGCTACAGTGATAATGACATATGCCTTACATGTTGCACTTTGTAGTGAGACTGTAGTTTGATTTGATTTCCTGTGCATCAAAAAGGGAACTTTCTGGGGAGACAGAACTTCTAACCAGGAGACAGTCAGCTTTAGTTAGCTTGCCTGCATCTGAAGGCTGAAGTGGGGAAGCTGTGATGGTCTAAGCCATTACAGACTGAAAAAACAAGAAGAGAAAAAAGAAAATCATGGTTTGGTGGGAGGAGAATATGAAAAGAAAGCAATAGGTTCGCTGCTTAACTTAATTCTTTACAAGACTATGGTTCCAGATTAATACCAAATGATGCAAACCCTAATGTAAAATGGCTTATCTAACTCAAAAAACCAGCATAGTAGCTAGCCAATCAAAGATCATGTTGAGAATGCTATCTGAAGTACCAACTTAGGCCTAGAATAAGACAATTGTCCCAAGGAGGAGCAGAAGGAGGGATAATATGAGCAAAGAAGTCAGGACCACGAGGGGTGCACCCACCCACGGAGACAGTGGGGCTGATCTATTGTGAGCTCACCAAGGCCAGCTGGACTGCGACTGAAAAAGCATGGGATAAAACTGGACTCTCTGAATATGGCAGACAATGAGGGCTGCTGAGAAGCCAAGGACAATGCCACTGGGTTTTGATCCTACTTCATGTTCTGGCTTTGTGGGAGCCTAGCCAGTTTGGATGTTCACCTTCCTAGACCAGGATGGAGCGGGGAGGACTTTGGACTTTCCACAGGGCAGGGAACCCTGACTGCCCTTCAGACTGGAGAGGGAGGGGGAGAGGAGAGGGAGGAGGAGGGGAAAAGGGAGACGGGGAGGAGGCGGAAATTTTTTTTTCAATAAAAAATTATATTTAAAAAAAAGACAATTTTGAAAAAGACTAGAGGGAACTCAAGCTAGGTTGTGAAGAAAGTAGGAGCCAGGTATTTCAGAAGGGTTAAGAAGGCTGTTTACATCAGTAAAGAAATGTAAGCAAGACTTCCAACTATCAAGGTCAAGAGGTAAATGTGAGGAACCCTGAGAATGAGTTTTATTAAAAAGATTATATAGTGTGATATAGCCTCTCTGAATGTTTTATCTATTAGGAACTGAAAGATTAGAAATATACAAAGAATATTCATGTCAAACAGTAATACCCGGTGCTTTTTCTGTTTTCTATATTGTTAAGAGTGTAGCCAGTGTAATTGATGGTAGAGTTAAAATTTTAATTCAAGATAATCATTCAGCATAAATCATATTGTTTATCAATTGATTATAGAAAATGTTATAGAACATCTACTTTTTATTGAATAATATGAACCTGAAATATTTCACACTGTTTCCAGATAAACTAATTATAAAAACATCCTTCTCAATTTGAGGAAGAAGTCATGAAATCTGCAAAGCTAATGTCAATATTTTAAAACTGCTATTACTGAATAAACAAATGGTAATTCTTTCTTTCCATCTATATCTTCTAGCTGATTTTTTTTCTAAGTCAGAAACAATAGTATAATGTGAAATTCACAATAATTTTGATTTAGTTCATGATAAGATTCTTTTTTTTTTGGCAGAGGGATGTTTCGAGACAGGGTTTCTCTTTATAGCAATTCTAGTTGTCCTGGAACTAGCTCTTGTAGACCAGGCTGGCCTCCAAACTCAAAGAGATCCAGCTGTGTCTGCCTCCTGAGTGTTGAGATTAAAGGCATGTGCTACCACAGCCCAGCTCTGACAATAAAATTCATATAAATATTCACAATTCCTTTAGGGTTAACCTTATTGAATGCTTGCTCTTCATATTTTTTTCTTTTACAATAGGATCTTTATTTTGAGTCTTTTATTTGGTGTTGCTTTTTGGTTGAATGGAGCCATAAGAAGCCTGGTTCTGTATTTACTGAGAATTTTCATGCTTTGAAAAGTCTGTCATTTCATGTTGTATTCAAACAGCATTAAGCCTGCATTTCATATTCTCTGATCTTGTACACATTGTCCTTCTATCTCTATCCTAGTTAGTGAGAAGGCAAACTGCATGAGGGAAGTTCCATTGAGAGACCGAAACAAAGTCTTGATGACAGGGAGTTCCCTTAAGTTCTGTGGAATAGTGAAAACTGTTAGAAACATTTTGATACTAGCTAGGTTTGTTTCTGTTTAGTTTTCTGAAAAGCTCGTTTACTTTAACAAGTATAAGTAATGACATCGACTCCCTCAAGTAAGTATTGCTACAGCATACCTAAGTTATCTTTAGGTGGTATGATTGGTTAATGAATAAAGAAGCTGCTTAGGCCTATGGCAGGGCAGAATGGAGAAAGGCGGGAATAATTCCAAGCACAAATAGAGGAGAAAAGAGGGCAGAGTCAGAGAGATGCTATGTAGTAGCCAAGAGAGACAGATGCCCAGAACCTTAGCAGTAAATCATGAGCCATGTGGTAAAATACAAAAAATAGTAACTGTGGTGCCTGTACTACTACGTGACGGTTCGTGAGCCAGGCAAGGGCCTGGAGATTGAAATACACAAAGACACACAGACAGAGACACGGGTCATCCTTGAAACAGGAATGCCCCCAAAATGCCCCCTTTATTATGTACCAGACCTGCTTATATAGGGATCCTTAACTGATAGCCACGCCCCAGCCAAACCCACCAGAAACCACTCTCCTGCTATCAGGAACTCCTGAGGGTCTTGTGCTCAGAGCAGCTGCGGGTTGTTTCAGAGCAGAGGAAGTTTTTTACAAGAAATTCAGGATCTGGGGGTTCACTGCTTTCACAACAAACCAACAGTCAAAGAGTTTGGGAACAATGATCTACAACTTAAATGCCCTCCAACCTCTCGAAAAATTGAAATCTTTTTTTTTTTGTTGTTGTTGTTGTTACTTTTGGTCATGGACTCAAATATTTTTTAATTCCTTTGCCTTCTTTGTTCCTGGAGGTAGGCTAGAGAGAAACATGGCGTGTAGTGTTGTCAAAGTAGGAATTGCAGGCTGTCCCAGAGCTCCTGAAGAGAATGGATGAAGCCAAAACATGTCGGTGTCTGTGGCCACAATGTGGATGACCAGTAATGGGCCAATCACACACCACTGGAACTTATTGTGTATATTCAAGTTTTGCTTCTTCTTAAGACACTGCCATATTTCTTTTTATATTAAATTTTAGTAAGCTCTATTTTACTACCTATAGTATTTAGCTTGACTGCGTTATTACCCCTATTCTCGTCACTCTTAGAGCATCTGTGGTTTGACCTTATCTCAGACAGGCTCCCCACTTCTCAATATCTTTTTTTTTTTTTTATTCATTTTCACAGCAGAAGCTGAGTTACCAGTCTGTTCTTCCCTCATTCAGGTAGTTGTCCTTATATTTTGCTCAGTACTCTTCCTTGGTAAGGAGGAGGGGAACTATGTCTGCCCAGCAAACGTATAAGCCACATGGTACTCTCCTGTTTTCCTCTGCCATGATATTGCAGCTTAGCATTTCTTGTTACTATTGAGACACATCAGTGTGGCTATGTGTTTAAGCTTTTTTTCTGGGTAAGAAGGAGGTATTGTGGGAATGAGATGATAGTGCGTTTCCTTTATCTCCTAGCTGTACCCTTAGGTCCGCTCTAAACTTATCATAGAATTAATGGGGTTTTTATGAAAGCACAATCTTATTAAGATAAATGAATGTTTACAGAAGTTCTTCTCTTCCCAGGGCACAGTGAAATAAAGTCAACAAAAAGGTGCATCCTGCATTTTAAACGTAAGCATATTATCTTACAGTGCTCCAGCGGCTGGATAACACTGGCATTTTTAAAGGCTGTGTATTATGGCTCTTAATCAGAATCGGTTTTGCAGGCAAATACTTTTTACTTCTATCCCTCCAATACAACCCTTGCAGACTGCTCTTCAAAAGTGCCCCCGGACTTGCCTCTCCAGATGCTACATTGTACTCACAGGCTGGTAAACTGTGAGTGTATTAGTGTGAGCTTCCATGTATTTCTTTCAACCTTTCTCAAGAAGGGCAAACCTCCCAGGGTGAGAGATAATTCTTTTCTTTTTTTGTAATAACTCCTGCTGAATTTCTCTGTATAATGTGTGATCTGACAGAAGTGGTGTCAGTTGGTAAAGTTCTACTTTACCTCTGCCACAGACTAACAGAATACTTTTGGGACAAAATAAAGTTTGGGATATATCATCAACATCTACATCTCTGCACACACATACAAGCACATACACACATATGTATATGTATATGATATACATCCCAACATCCCATCAGCTATGCCCTGTAGTCCTAAAACCCTGTAGTCCTAAAACACTTGTAAAATTTTAGCAAATCTTTACACATCATATAGACATATTGTAATTAGGAATTTAAGGTATTTTCAAATATAATTGAAAAAAAATGATGGCAGAAGAAGGGGCGAGAATGAAATGATTATAATGTATTTGAGACTGACATGAAATATAACAACATTTACATTCTGAATCAATACATTTGTTTTATCCAGTTAAAGCCTTTGATTATGCTTCGTTGGTCTAACGTTGAATTGTTTCCTTTAGGAATGTGAAGAGATATTTCCACTGTATTGTATCTTCTCAATTAAATTTCACATAGAAGGCATTTCTCCCCTGTGTAGAAATGGCCCTTTAGACATTAATGATTTGATTTTTTTTTCATATCATAAATTTCCTAATAAAATTATATGCTTCAGTGGAAGGGGCATAATAATGTAGGTGAAGGGCATGAGTAAACAGATTTCTAGGAAATTTTTTCCAAGGTCAGGAAGAAGTTGGGATTAACGCTGATTTCAGCTTTCTGTACATTTTTTAAATTCTGATTCTCTCTAAATCAAAGGGTGGCTGCTAGTTTTCAGACCATATACTCAACTCAGCCAAGCTGCCCATTTTGTGCAGACATGGTACACAAGCAAAACTATAACATGGGTATGCTAGCGATTTCTTCAGCTAAACTGCTCAGTTACAGAGAGGTCAGAGCTAAGCTTACAGAGAAGTAACTCTACTTGCTTATAACTACAGAGAAGTTGAAGGGAGTAGACCTTTGGATTTTGGTCATAGACATCATTAGACCTACAAACTTTTTATTGAGTTAGGTAGAATCCAGGTGATCATTTTTTTCCTGGATTGTTTTATGAGTTCAAGAATTAAACCTTAACTTGTGAAGAAAGAAGAGAGGGAAAGTGTGAACTAAGTGTTTGAATAGTTCAGGACTTGTCAGTTGGAGGAGGAAGTATTATGATGTGGAACCAACAAAGAGTAAGAGCCATAAGGGCAGTCTATAGACTCTCAGGTCTAGATTTTAAAATCTTCAAGGTGTGGGTGGTGTCTTTTATCTGTTTTCTCTCCTGCTTACAATAATTTTTTAAATATTCCTTAACTGAGAATTTCTTCATCACAAAGCCATGGACTTTCGGGGCTAACCTTCATTACGAAGGAAATGAACCATTCATGTACTCTGGAATGTTTGTAAATAACCCTTATATATGCATTCATCAGGTACCAGTTAAATATCCCGGTTGCCATTTTTGGTAATAACCAAAATAATTTCATTTATTGCCAATTATCTATTAGGCACACTATTATCCTTGTTGAGAAATATTGCTATAATTTAAATATTTCCGTTTCTTCTCAGTCAAGGCCTACGTCTGGCAAGAGAAGTTTGGGCACTATGGGCTTGTTTTTGGATTTCTCTTTGCTCCCAGCACTCTCATTTCTGACCTTCTAAAGGTTCAAACGGAAAGATTATAATCCTATGTACGGAGTAGCAGGACCTCCTGGCATTAACTGCCTGCCTGGTAGATTCTGGAACTTGTGTTTGTGAGGCCCTTCATGACTCCTTCCTGCTCTGCCGTGTTAGTTTGTCAAAACTCCATGGCCTATACATTGTATTTTATTCCCTTGCTCCTCCTCCTCAGCTCCTAACTGTTTTGTGCTCATTCTTCTCAGCCTTCTATTGGAACCAATTGTCCTGCTGGGTAATCTTCCTCAGCAGCAAGCCCAAATTGTAGGAGGGTTCTCGTGCCAGTGCAGCGCACATCTGGAATACGGGAATAGTTCTTGCCCCGCCTACTTGCTGTGGAAATACAGATCCAATACTAGCGTGGACTATGTTTTGTTTCATTTCATTTTTCTTTGTTTTCCAGTCAGAGATGTATGTAATTAATCATTGAACAGACAGAGTTCTTTCCAGATACCCTCTTTCTTCATTTTATCATTCATGAGTAGGATGTTCCAAAAGTTCCCTTTTGGATAACGTTTTAATAATCTCTCCTCACTAGCCATAAGATACAACATTCAACCCAACTTCTGAGATAAATATTATCTCAGCTAAACCTCTGATAAAAATGAAAATACTGAACAGGTATAATCCCAGCATTCGGTAACCTGAGAAAGAAGGTTGTGAGTTCCATGGCAGCCTTGGCTTCATGGTGAGACCCTGCCAAAAACGCCATTTTAATTTTGAATTCTTTCTATGTTTTGAAAGAGGATGGGTTGTCATGATTTAGATAACTAAGTCCTGGGTGTGAAATTTGTTTTTATGATGTTTTTTATATGAGTCCGTATTAATTATATTTAATAATAAATTTCATTGGGAGCTTTTAATTCACATACATTTTGTAGTTATTATTTTATTTTTATTTACTTTTTCTGAAATTTTAATATAATTACAGTATTTATCCCTTACCTTTTCTCCCTCCAAACCACTTTATATACTCATGCTTTGTCTCTGTAAAAGTTTTAAATTCATTTTACACTACTTGTTATTTCATGTAAAAAAATGTACATTTATATACATATATATTCCTAAATATAACCCATTCTGTACATATAATGCTGTGAACTATAAAGTCTGTTCCAAACTGGTGCAACACATGTTTGGTTTGGTGATTTCCAGGCTCCTGGGTTTTTGGTGGTTGTCGTTTGTTTGTGGTTTTTCTTTGATGTTGTTCTTTACATTGTCTGATCTAATCATGTAACTAAAGGTTTGTTTTCAGTGTAATTATGAAGATAACTTGCAGACAGCAGATCATTAGCTTTATAAAAGACCAGTAACAAAATAACTTTGCCTGCCTTAAAAATATTTTTAAACTCTTTCTGTAAAAAATGACTTAATTGTGTCACATAAATATATATTTTTGAGTTCAGATATGCCACAATTCCAAGAACAAGATATTAAAACAAAACCTAACTTGATTTTCTTTACTTTTTCTTAATTTATTTTTTAATGAGTAGCAATTATTTGTTGATTAGGTCAGTTTATAAGTTTTGAATGAGGTCTTCCATATTACAAATCTGGGATCTCAGCACTTGGGGAGTAGAAACAGGAGGATTGCATATTCAAGTCACCTTTGACTGCACAGTACGATTCTGTGCTGTAGAACTTTTCCTTAAGATAGAAAAGGATGTCCATTCACCTCAGCTAGAATATCACAATAGGTTGAAGCCATGACTTCACCCAACACTCCTTTAATGAACCAGTAAGCTTATTGTTATTACTTCCAGGAGTGTGGTCAAGGGTTCCTTTTCAAAGAAAGTCACAAAGAGGTCACAAAGGCAACTACATTACCACAAACCCAGCATGGCATGGATGACCAGTCATGATCCTCACCAGCCAAGATCACAGCTTTTGAAAGGTTCATCCCGGAGCTCTCTGTACAATTTGCAATCAGATATAAAATCAGCGAGTCTCTTTCTTCCAGAATCTTTTAACACTTAAAAAGTAACCGAGCTGAGGTTTAGAGAATATTCAGCAGGTAAGAGCACATACTCCTTTTGTGGAGGACCCTGAGAAGCACATCATAAACACATGTATTCTTAGCATATTGGTTTTACAACAAATAAATATTAGGATAAGGGTTATGAGGAAGGAAGGTAAAGCTGGAGGAAAGAGTTATTCAAAACTAGAGGTGTTTGAAAAAGACAAAAAGAAACGTACTAATTTATAGAGCAACTAGAAAATATAATTAAATAAAACAGTTTTTAGTGGAAGGGTATTATATGTTTGAATAATATGATTGGGTAAGGGCTTCTTTGTTAGAAGTCAGAGGTTTTTGAGAAAAATTTCCAGCGACAGCTGTGGGATATTTTTATTTATTTATTTATTAAAGATTTCTGCCTCCTCCCCGCCACCGCCTCCCATTTCCCTCCCCCTCCCCTGATCAAGTCCCCCTCCCTCGTCAGCCCAAAGAGCAATCAGGGTTCCCTGCCCTGTGGGAAGTCCAAGGACCACCCACCTCCATCCAGGTCTAGTAAGGTGAGCATCCACGAAACTGCCTAGGCTCCCACGAAACCAATAGGTCCAGTAGAATCAAAAACCCATTGCCATTGTTCTTGAGGTCTCAGTAGTCCTTCTTGTCCGCTATGTTCAACGAGACCGGTTTTAACCCAGGCTTTTTCAGACCCGGGCCAGCTGGCCTTGGTGAGTTCCCGATAGAACATCCCCATTGTCTCAGTGTGTGGGTGCACCCCTCACGGTCCTGAGTTCCTTGCTTGTGCTCTCTCTCCATCTGCTCCTGATTTGGACCTTGAGATTTCAGTCCTGTGCTCCAATGTGGGTCTCTGTTTCGGTCTCCTTTCAACGCCTGATGAAAAGTATATGCTCAACTATGTTCATAGCAGCATTGTTTGTAATAGCCAGAACCTGGAAACAGCCGAGATGCCCTTAAATGGAGGAATGGATGAAGAAATTATGGAATATATACATATTAGAGTACTACTCAGCAGTAAAAAACTATGACTTCTTGAATTTTGCATGCAAATGGATGGAAATAGAAAACACTATCCTGAGTGAGGTAAGCCAGACCCAAAAAGAGGATCATGGGATGTACTCACTCATATTTGGTTTCTAGCCATAAATAAAGGACATTGAACCTATAATTAGTGATCCTAGAGAAACTAACTAAGAAGGTGAATCCAAAGAAAAACATATAGGCATCTTCCTGTGGGATATTTTTTATAAGTTATTGTTCAGAAAGTCCCCATAACTCCTAAAACAATACACACTGTTTCCATTGTTCCTTATTACTCACCAGAAGTAGGGGGGAAGGTACTATTGCTAAAGACTCTACATATTTAGATATAGGACATATACTTCACAGAGAAATGAAGGTGCAGCAGAGCTGGAAGCTGCCTTGTTGCTTGTCCTTTTCACGGTGCTCGAAGATACTGTGTTTGCTGTTGTGGAGAAGAAAAGACAGCATCAACCACTTTTGTGTCCTGCCCACTACAGTATCAGCCTGTTAAACAAGGGTATGCTTGCTCATGCAATAGTCCTTGGTTGAAATGTAAATAAGACCACTTTTTTTTTTTTTTATTGGACTTGAGGACTGATTCATGAAAGAAAATAAATGTCTAGTTCTGTAAATAGTCAAAAGTTCATGGTTAGGACTATCACAAGGTCTTGAGGGGAAACTGCTACTAATATTTTGTCAAATGGTCATTCCTTAGTCAAGGTTACTTTGCTGAGATAGGTCACCATGACCGTAAACAGCTTGTTGGGGGGATGGTCTATTTGGCTTTTGCTTCCATATAACTTACTGTTCATCACTGAAAGGCAGTCAGGGCAGGAACCCGAATGCATAGATTGATGCAGAATCCACAAGAGACCACTACTTACTGGCTTGCCTAGCCTGCTTTCTGGTAGAACTCAGAACCACCAGCCCAGAGGCGTCCTCACCTACAATGGCATAGGTTTCCTCCATCAACTACTAATTAAGAG
Source organism: Alexandromys fortis (assembly GCF_014885135.2). Classification (NCBI taxonomy): domain Eukaryota; kingdom Metazoa; phylum Chordata; class Mammalia; order Rodentia; family Cricetidae; genus Alexandromys; species Alexandromys fortis. Next base: position 7,648,252 of record NW_026067917.1, on the reverse strand, counting down.
CTCTACGGCTCGATCTTCAGAAAGCATTTTCTCAGCAGACGTTTCCTCCTTGCAGATGACTCTAGCTTGTGTCAATTTGACATCTAACTAGCCAGCACATGTCATCAAAGTATCTCCCAAATGTAATATTTATGTTTATATCTGTGATTCTGTAAGACTTGGCCTGACAATCTTTTTGCGGTAAGTGACAGTTAATGCAGACACTCAAAACTGATCAAAATGCTGAGAATAAGCATCAAAGCCTAAATGGGACATCTAAATTATCCCTTTGAAGGACATGAAAATGGTGAATGAACCTGACAGAAACTGTAAGAGTTAGGGGATGCAGTGTCGGAAAAAGACATATGTGACACAAACGAAGTTAGAGAATACCAGAAAACAACACACCGACAAACCAAGATTAACCTGGTACAGGATATGGCAGACAGAGTTGCTTAAAACTTGAATAATATGTCTTTATAATGGCTATAGGTGGAATTGAAATAACTGGAATGCTTAGGCTTAATATAGCTGAAGGGTAAAATATGCCGCAACAAAGGCTGTGTTCATGTTTTATGTAGCAATGACAAGTTTGATCAATACCAATGTTATGATATATAAAATCAAAACTAGCAGAAAAAGATACATAGCTGGATAATGAAGAATCTGTTACATTGTTAGTATATGTTATGAAACATGAATAATTTTAATATTATCTCAAGTAACTAGAATTTAATCCACTAAGGGAAATGACAATCTTCCATTATTTTCCACTTACATTTAAATGTACATATATACTTATATATCTAATTTTAATGTTCATATAAAATATAATTTTAAAACGTTTGACATATATTATTTCCTATTTGCCTAAGTAAGTATGTTGGAGTGTTCACTTAAACTGTGGGTAGAAATTTCCTTAATTTTATGGAATACATTAATCCATAGGTGTTAACATTTTAAAGTTAATAATGTTATGGAAAAGCTTATGATAAAACAAATTGTCTTATTATTTAGTTATTATTTCTTATTTTTATAGCTTTCTGAATCAACTTCTCTTCAAGTCATTATGGGAAAATACTGCAACACTGTAAACAACTTTCTCAATAATAAAGAAGAAACTGCCAATTTGCCACAGAATACAGTTTCTGTAGAGAAAATGGGTCAAGAAATTCTAAATAGCATAAAATATAGCTGTGTGCATAATTCTTTCCAGAAATCTCTATTTCATTCGTTTTAAAGCCTTTCTGCACATGTTTAGACATGAAGATACTGAATAAATCTGGCTGTAATCATTAAAGGACAGTGAGAAAGGGGACTGGATACCCACATTAACTAACACTGTGAAAACATTTCTAAAGGATCATTTCATCCTCAGATGAAGTGTCTCTTCCTAAGGTTTTAACCAAGACACTACGCTGTCATACTGTATTCCCTCTCAAGCATCAGATGTTATTTGTTCAAGTCTCATATTCTCAAGGTGTGTCATATAATTATCTAAAGATTTATTTTATTTTAAAGAATGTGTGTAAGTATGCATATCTATCTATCTATCTATCTATCTATCTATCTATCTATCTATCTCTATGAGTGTGTGTGCACGTGCACACGCACGCATGTGTACCTCTGTTTAGATATCTGTGGAGACCATAAGAGGGTATCAGTTCCCGGAAGGTGGTATAAATCATCTGATGTGGGTACTGGGAAGTGAACATGGTTCTTCTTGAAGAACAGTATGCGATCTTAACGGCTTAACCATCTCACAAGCCTCTCAAAGTCTTTCTTATATAGTTTTTAGAGAAATCATGGCAGCAGCTTTAAAAACAATAAAAAAAAGTTTTAAACTGGTTAAAGTTGCATTTAGAGGAGAGGAGATATACGTACTCCTCATAGCCTAAATGCTGACTTTGCATGCTACACTGTACAGAAAGTGTTTTGTGATGTTTGGTCTTGATAGTATGATTTCATTGGAGAGCTGACTTGAATACCACAGAGAGGCCTTGTTACCCAAGCCATTGGAATAATGATTTATGACTACAATGCTCATACTTATAAAATCTGCTTTTAAATGTTGCCAGTATTGAACTTATTATATATTGTAGCATAAAATTCTTAGTATGTAAATTATGGGAAAATAGTGATATAAATCTACTTTTAAATGACTTAATGAAATGATTACTAGTAGAGAAAAGTCATCCACTTATAGTCTGTTGATACTGATCCCGAGAAAAGAATGTTCTCACTGAGATTAGTATCATCACATTGGTAGTATGTACTGTCCGAGAAGAATTCTTTGATACAGTGTTCTAGAAAGATCATTACATATATCAATAGGGAACATTGCAGTCTCAATTGTCTTACTTCCATCTTTATTGCTAATCCTTGACCATGTTTGATGTCTGGCTTTAAGCTAGGAACTGGAAAGAGCGCATGACCAAATTAGACTTTAACTCACACTCTGCTGTATGTGCTTTGTCATAGCACGTTAATAAAAGGGTCATTTGCTTCCTGCTGCTGAAGGCCTCAGACCATGTGGATCTTTTGCACTCTCCTGAGATGCATTCAGAAGGGTCAGGCGCTGAGCACACAGACCGATGGCATGAACCAGGTGTGAAAAATGGACTGCTGGTTGAGCTCTTGATGCACCGGTTATTTCTGTCAGCTGCCATGATTAACTAGGCCACTTTTTCTAAGTCGTTCTTTCCCAGAAGGCTCCTTGAGGATTACTTTGTGGTTCTTCTTGACACCTTTAAACTTTCGGTAGCCATTATACTTACACTTCTTTTTTACCCTGTCATAACATTTTCCATCAGAATTATATTGATTTCTTTTGTGAAAAATATAGTAATCCTCACAGCGACTGAGTCTTTCTATTTCTGCCCGAAAGAAAACTATTAAAATGCTTACCCATCTCCCTGCAACTGATACTATGCATTTAAAACGCTTTTGTGATAATAAATACCACCCAGACATATGTATCCAGTAAAGGCCTTCCATCCTTATGACACTTGCTTCTCAAGAGCAGACATATTCTTTAAAGGAAAAAAAGGGTAGCTAGCTTTGCATTGATTGACATTTGTTTACTTAACTCTCTCCTTTTGAAAGCCTGCACACCTATTTCAACCTTGAACAGTTTCCAACTGTGGTATACTGGAACATTTTTTCATTTATTAAGTTCAGTGTTGCCAACCCAAACAAAGTATAATCAGCGATGATCCGAGCAGACCAAGCTGTCTAGCACCATACAATGTATCTGCATACTAATTTCCAAATTCCCTCACATTTCCAGAGAACTAATGGGATCATTTTCATTCTGTTACAGCAACTCAACAGTTACTGAATCACCATCTGTGTTTTCGTTAACCTGAATCAGATATGAATTCTGTTATTGCAAGGTAGAGCAGCTTGTTTAATGATTCTTAATCTTTTCTTTAATTAAATCATGCAGCCAACCTGAAAAATCTATCTTAATGCAAATTAGGAGCTTTTTTGGCATTCGCTTACAGTAATGCACTAATAAGGTTAATTTATGAAGGTTCTCTTCCAGTCTGTACAGATGATATTTGTTCACTGCATATTTTTAGCATATTGTCCCTTTTTGTAATATTTTAAGTAATAAAAACATAGTTATTTTTCACTTACACAAATGAGAGATACTGTAAGCTGTACTCTCTGCTAACCCAAACTAAGTATGAAAAATAGGAAGAATCTTAGGTAACACGAGGGTTCAGATTGCTGAATTTCAAATGCTAGTTGTCTGGGGGTAACTGTCTTTCCCACTGTTTTTGGTTCTGAACATCTGAGAGAGGAGGAACCTGAGCAATGTGATGTGGGGGTTTCTTGAATTATTTTTAGTCTTCTGGATATGAACTCAGATAGAAAGTATATGGAACATCACATACAACCCCATCAGAATTTCAGGAAGATAATTACTGCTAGTTACATCTTAAAATCCAAAAATTTCCTTTTTTTTTTCTTAATAAGTTCTGTTTCAGGTAGGCATTACGTTTAATATTTATTATGGGAGTTGCTATGTTGTGTATGAAAAATTTCATTGAGATGCAATGTATGATATGTCACACAGATAAAAAAAGTCAAATGCAAATAAGACAAAGCAGTGGGATTAAAAGTGAACAAATTAAGACCAATTCCAATCTTATAGTCCCAACATTTATCTATAGGCTCTTTCTCTGTGGCCTTGGATCTAAAGGCATGTGACAAGAAGACACAGCTCACAATGAATTTAGAGTTAGCAGTTGTATTTTCTGTATTTCTTTCAAATCTGGACGTCCTATTTGGATAAATTATGACTCAGATTATGAAGAAAGGATAAAGCCATTACTATATATTTGCTGTGAGAATGTCAGAATTGAAGGCAGCACATTTACATGACTGTAATAGTAAGACGGGAACGTGAACAAGATAAGACACCTGCTCTCAAAACCTTCAGAATTCATTGGAGTGCTTTTTAGTTGCACTCTTGTGTTCCAATGTGATTTTCAGTCATTTTCGGCATTTCCTAAAGCATTAATGTCTCCTTATAGTTTTCTCTCAACTTTCATGATTTCTCTATAGTTCAGTGGTCACTTAGTAGAAATGGATGAAATTCTCATTAAGATTATTAGTAACTGTTTTTTTATTCCAGAAACTTTGAAATAACCTACACCAGGATGTTTTTAATGGATGGAAGTAGAATTATGAGCAATATAAGTGTTTTAAATTAAAGTCATCGTCATCTATTCCTATGGCATGTAGCCTCAATTTCTAAATAGTTTTCAGATTAAGTGTATTTTATTATACATATTAAATATATAAAAATATAATATTTAACATAATTGGGTATTGGTTATTTTCTAAATACAATGTTCAAACCGGTTATTTTTTACTCCCATGGAAATGAAAATTTAAAAAGAAACCATTTTGACATATTTCATTACGGAGTTCTGAAGTATGAGTATGTCATCTATCCCCAAAAGCACTGGGAAACTCTGAGTGTAAAAGATGAGTGCTATCGCCTTAAGAACAGCAATAAATTGTGAAACACAGTGGATTGGCTCCTTCCATTACACCCAGTATAAATATATGCAAATCTTGACCCATAGCTTTATATCTCCTCGACTTTGAAAAGATCAAAACAAGCTGATAAATGGAGTAACCAATGTGTTCTTGCCTTTAACTTCTAAGGTCCAGAATGACTACTGACTCTATTTATTATAGCCTCAGGTAGAAGTACATCAAGAGGGAACTGCACACCAACAAAACAGCATCAGTCACCTGAAGAATAATTATATGGTTTAATTATAATTAGAACTTAGGCAGGACACCGTTGTGCAATTGCCACCAGCAAGCTTAGTGAAATATTTCAAACTGTCTGGATCTGAGATTAGAAGATATATGGACATTAGCGATGTTCTTTGGCACCAGGGAGAGAATTGTATTTGGCACCAAATGACATAGGAATGGTTTTAGCCAACAAATTGGTGAGTTCCATTGCATTTTTATTTCTTTGAGGCATAAACTATAAAATGCTGAATTATTACTTCACAGCAAAGCTGCTATTTAAAAAATTCAACTAATATTGACTGCTGTCAGATCAGTTTCTAGATTTATTGACTTAAGAAGTAGATATAAACTGAGGTGAAGGCAAGGTCAGGTCAATATTTATCTTGTGAATCAATAGATTTGGATACGAAAAAAAAAAAAGTAACACTAAATGCCTGTGCATGGTTGGGAGGAAGATGAAGCAGCAGATCAGAAAGTTTATAGTTGGGAAATTTCCTTAGCAAGGTTAACTTGTCAGACTTGAGGGTTGTCTGATATTATTAACCCCAAGGGCATGAAGGAGTCATAATTCTAAGAAATGGCAACAAGAATGTAGGATACATAATGGAGATATACCATGTTCGGGTCTCCATAAGACAATTATATTGCATTATTAGCTATAAAAGTTCTTTTTCATGTTAGCATTTATTTATCTGTCTTAGAAGAAAAAGGAACCAAGTAGGAGGATATAGAATGCTACTTTGAGATTCTGCTCAGTTTTAAACCAGTGTCACTTGAAATACTGTTTCTCAGAATGAGCTGTAATTTCTTGGATACTTATCAGTCATTCACCTAGCAGCTAATTTGTGTGCTAAGCTACCCCATATAATCTAGACAAACAACTCTCCATTTATTCAAGGAATATTGTTTTCTGTATTTCCTAATCAGATTCTCACAAATTCTCAGTGACTTACGTCAGTTACAGATGACAGAAGATTACCCAATAGTTACTGAATTTTAAGTAGAGAAATATATAAGAAAATCTAAAATAACAAGTATTTCAGAATTCCCAGGTTCTGGCTTACCTATTATGGGGAGAGGCATCACACAGGAGAGTTTAGAAACTGTCACATGGTGAAACAGTAATTGCCATATTGCAAAGAGTTCAGTGATATGAGAAAACAGATTTTTGGTGTTATACGGAAATGAATAATGAAATGGAGAACAGATCTGTAATCTAGCAGAGAAAAATGTAGAGCTCAATAAAAAACAGTAAAAAAGAAAAGAAATGGTAACTTGGGTGTTAACGTAAACTGAAACGTCCTTCTTCATGCAACTGATGCCTCCAAGAAAACACTGTGAAAATTAGCTTAGTAGGAATTCAATAATGATTTCACTACCATTCCTACTCAAAGTCTAGGAAACCCAGAACAATTGCTGTGAGTTAAAAGGAGACAAATTTCTGCTCTTCAATAATATTTAACTAATAACTCCTGGAAACGTGTGTCTAAATATCTCACTTATAAGTAAATATAGATGCTTAACCTTATCATGTATTTTAATTTAAAAATACATGCAAATACATTCAAGAAAATGTATTATATTCAGAAACATTGTTCAGTCTCTGCCTGTTGCCACCACTGCTCCTGTTTTATGCAGACAGCAGATTCTAGACTACAAATGGGGAAAATTACATCAGCCAGAACGAAAAAAGAATTCATTTCATTTATATTCAACTTTTCTAAAACATGATTCTTTTATTGTGGTTTTTCTGAAGAAGACGTATCTGCCAAGATATAAGCAAGGGTAAAACAACCTTCTGGAACAAGACGAAGTTTGTTTCTTAGCATCAGTTGTGACATATGAAGATTTCTATATTTAAAATGAAAACATTGAAATTATAGCTGAACAGATTAAATATTATTTGACTCAAAATAAAAGAAATAAATTTACCATTGTAATTTTTCAACACTGGAGGGATTGTTTCTCAACTAGAACAAAAAGGCCCCATTTGTTTGATATCATTTTGATGAATTATTAATTTTATCACAGCTAAGATGACAGCTAATATTAGAACATTGAATTATTAATTTTCAAATGTGCAATAAAAGCAGAATAAACATAAACTGAGATGTGTTTACGCATGGGTTGCATTGCTTATATATTCTATTTAAAAAAATATCAAAGGAAACAGAAGGAATTAAAAATCTTGTCAACACTTCTGACAAATTCTTTTACTTTTTACTTTTGTGCTAGTTTAAAATATAGTGCTCAAATTACATTGTGTTTTAGCAAATAATGAATATGATTATTGAGAGCTAAAAATATATTCTGTCCTTATCACAAACATCTTTGTGTAGCCTTGAGTATCATAGATTAGAAAACTTAAGAATGGGAAGCATTAATGCTCCTAAAACTCCTTTCTAATGCTTCTGAGATTACTTCATTTGGAAATAGAAGTTGCTACTTGAGACTAACTTAAAACATTAGCCTATGTTCAGCGAGACTGGTTTTAACCCGGGCTTTTTCAGACCCAGGCCAGTTGGCCTTGGTGAGTTCCCGATAGAACATCCCCCTTGTCTCAGTGTATGGGTGCACCCCTCGCGGTCCTGAGTTCCTTGCTTGTGCTCTCTCTCCTTCTGCTTCTGATTTGGAGCGGTGGGGAAGAGACAGAAATCTTTAATAAATAAATAAATAATAAAAAAATTAAAAAAAACATTAGCCTAGCAGTTTTGTCAGTTATAGATATCACTGTTGCTTCATGGACTAAAATCAGAGTTCCCCTCTTCCTCACATGCCCATTGATGCTTAAGGTTCGGTATAAAGATCAAGGAATGATGATGTAGCTCTGTTGCATTTGGGGGAGCTTTTGGTTCTGTTTTCAGTTATCTGTTGATAGATATTTTTGGAACTTTGAGCTTTCAAATCCTTTACTACCACTGCATAAGAGAGTAGAACTATAGTGTCACCTCTATAATAACTCAAAGAACACAGAACACAGAACACAGTGGTACCCAGCAACAGAGATGGTAAGGAATGATGAGCCTCAGGCTTCATGAGAAACAGAGTAATGAAAAAAAATTGAAGAGCTAATTTCATTCCAGGAGAAATGAAGCACTTGTTCATTACAGAGTTCACGGGAATAAGATCTAGATAAAAGATGGATTTGCTCCAGTTAAAGCCCACCATCTTTTTGCTTCTTTGATGCAATATTTTTCAAAAGTATATTCATGGAAAAAAAAAACAGAAAATTTTCAAATTTTAGAGTTTTTCAAATGAGACCCAATAATAAAATTATATGACTTCTCTTTGCCTAACTTAGACAGGAATGATTTTAGCCAGAATAACATTTGTGATAAAAATATTCAGAGTAATGATATTTAATCACTACTTTTAAACCTCGTCATTGCCATGTGTTCCCCATTTTAGGGTTCCATGTAAGTTGCTAGAAGATGATTAATAAATTGTATTATGGTACCTAATAATTGAAATCATTTTCTATCTATTATAATACACATTATTCAGCAACTAATTTACTAGTAATCCAATTCAAACAGGAAGCAGAAAGTCCTGAGATGTTTTAGTGCTTTCCAACGTAATATCTTTTTTTTTTATTGAGAAAAGGAAAAAAAAAGTTTCTGCCTCCTCCCAGCCTCCCATTTCCCTCCCCCTCCCCCCACTCTTCTCCCCCTCCCCCCACTCCTCTCCCTCTCCCTCTCCTATCCAAAGAGCAGTCAGGGTTCCCTGCCCTGTGGAAAGTCCAAGGTCCTCCCCCCTCGTCCATGTCTAGGAAGGTGAACGTCCAAACTGGCTAGGCTCCCACCAAGCCGGAACATGAAGTAGGATCAAAACCCCGTAGATTTTCAACTTATCTTTAAAGATACCAATAACTTTTCCATAAGAATGGTACTCTTATAGAAACTCTAGTATTAAATGCAATATTATTGATATTAGGTATAGTATTAAGTATTCTATAAGAGTATCATGGGCTAAAAGTATCAAACACTTAGAATGTTATATAGCTTGTGTGAAAAAATGAACATCTATATGAAAGTAAATGCCTCTTTTTCTTTATTTTCTTTTTTTCTTTCTTTTTTTTTTTTTTTAAATTTTCGAGACAGGGTTTCTCTGTAGCTTTTGGTTCCTGTCCTGGAATTAGCTCTTCTAGACCAGGCTGGTCTCAAACTCACAGAGATCCACCTGCCTCTGCCTCCCGAGTGCTGGGATTAAAGGCGTGCGCCACCACCGCCTGGCTGAAATTGAATGCCCCACTTTCTTATGTACTAAACCATTCTCCTGAAGTTTCACTATGAATATTGGACTTCAAACGTTTAAAAATTCTTAAACCACAAACATACTTAATTTAGCATTTCTTTTAATAGCTCTACATAATTAAGTAAATGACCTCCAAATACCATATAAACTGAGTAAATTAATTATCATACTTTTACATGTGATGGAGATGGGGCATAAGAGAACATGAGTCTTTGAATCTTCTAGATCTCTCAATCGTATCACTCACGTATGGGAAGAGACCATATAGTGTTAGTTATATTGATGTGGCATACTATATTAAAAGCGATGGAAATTAAGGGAAAATGAGAATGAGAGATTATGTGCCTTCTGCAATTGGCAGGATGATGAAATTTGAGTGAAGCGTTGAGTCATCTCCCTTCTCAAATATGGTGAGTTTACTCTACCTTTCCCACTTGAATTCCACTAGTTCTATTTCTTCCTGCATCCTTCTCAGAGGCTACAAAGCAGCAGGAGCTGTGAGTGTTCTTGAGAAAACCTGGGATTCTTCATGATTCTAAGTCCTGACTTTTGCCTTGAGACTATCAAGGAAGCTTTGCCTGTGCCCTTTAAAGATGCTTATTTCATTCAGCACAATATACACAATATCAGATCAAGGCCTCTCCTCATATATATGCATATATATCCATGTATTTACATAAGTACACAATATGAAGTACACACACATATATATGTATATTTTTATTTTCCCTCTTTCTGACTTCTAATTTTTCATTTTTCCTCCAATCTCCCTATTGACCTCCCTTACAATCTGTGTAAAATACATCCTACTTACAAATTCATGGTTTTTTTTCTTTTTGTGCAGCACAATAAAATTCAATTAGCTTGCCAATATATATACACAGGGCTGAGACCATGCAGCCCCATTGGTAACCTACCAGTGGTCACATATGGCCTCTAAAATTATTCTCTGCTCCTTAGCATCCATCTACTATCAGAATGTATGCAGCTTGGGACCTTGTGAAACTTCTCGTCCATCCATAGTGGGAGGTTGACTACACTGATCTAGTATAGGTCACACCCACCCTTCCACCCCATCTGTGTGTGTGGTGATATATATGTAGTAATTATATAGATGCCTCATATAGAAACGGATGAGCACTCATAGTGGGTTATTCACAATATTTTAGCCAATTATGCGTATTTACATTAGCTACTACCCACTGCAAAAGAAACTTCTCTCACTGAAGTTAAGTGTAACACGCATTTCCAGGTATAAGCATGGATATAGAGCTAGAAGTTTGACAATATTACCACGTAGCCAAACAATCACAGTAATTTCATCCCTAGGGACTGGGAATCTTGGAGGCACGGGATTTTGAGCAGTCTTACATTACCAAGTATGCATTTCTTCTTGTTTAGCAGGACTCAAATACGATTAGAGGATGATTGTTTTCCCCATCAATGCTGTGCCACTATTGCACACATAGGAATATCTTACCAGAAAAACTGATATTATAGCATGTGACACCCACCACTGGGTAAGATCACTGATGTCTTCCCACCGACAGCCTTTATAAAATCTTCCAGGCTTTTGAAAGCTAGCCAGCCAGGAGGAAGTTTCCTTGCCAATTAAAATTCATTTTGTTTGTGTCTTGTAGCCAAATGTGTAGGGTTTTCAGAAGCACAGCCTTGCCGTCCATTTATAGTTGCTAACAAATAGCAATTCCAATAGCCTGCACTGTTTGCAGAGAGGTCTCTGTGGTCGCTCTGGCCAATAACTCAAATGGAAATATTTAATATCTGGCACTGACTATGTTTTAAAGATTTTCTTTTTATTTAATTTTTGAGTGTTTTGCATGAATTTGTATATGTACAACACATGCCTCCCTGTTGCCATTAGAGGCTAGAAGAGAGAGGCAGATTTCACTAGAACCAGAGTTACAGATGGCTGTGTGCCACCATGGGGGTGCTAGGAACTGAACCCTGAACCTCTGCAAAAGCAGTAAGGAACTCTTCACTACTGAGCCATCTGTCTAGCCCTGCCATTGATGTTTTTTGTTTATTTCCTTGACTGTTTGTGGGAGGTGTTATAAGATAGTAGTTTTCCATATGGAGTTTTCATGCTCTGTTTATTTTGTTTAATCTACCCCCCAACACACCCAACCCACACCCTCAGCTCCCCAATCCTCCACGTCCTTTCTTACTCAAACTTCCTCCTACAGGACTCTTTTCTTTATTCTCATTTTAGTTCTGCTGTACTGTTCCTTGTCCCTTAACTGCTCTCCATATAGCAGCTCATTTCCTACTTGCTGGGTTCCACAGATGCTCCAAGTAAAACATAAAACTCGAGGTTTGAGGCTCAGAGCCACATATGAGAGAACATGTGGCATTTGTATTTCTGGGTCTATGTTGCCTCGCTCAGTATTTTTTACAGTTCTCTCCATTTGCCTGCAAAATTTGTAATCCCATTTCTCTTTAAAGCTGAGTAAAACTTCATCGTGTATAAGTTCCGTAGTTTGTTATTTTCATCAGTTGATAGGCACCTGGGCTGTTTGCAATTCCTAGCTATTTATAATGTTGAGAAGCAATGAAAATGAGTGTTTGAATGTTTTTGTAATAGGTTATAGAGTCTTTAGATATGTGCCTACACCTGGGATGTGAAGTAGATCTTTTCTAACATGGAAGAAACCTCTAGACAGATTTCCAAACTGGCTTCAACTAATTTATACTCTCACCAACATCATACGAGGTCTCACATTTCACAACATCTGTGCCACCATCTGTTGTCATTCTTGATGTCATTGTAGGATGATGGCCGTACTGACTGAGGTGAAATGGAATCTTATAGCAGTTTTAATCTACATTTCCCTGACAGTTGAGGATACTAAAGATTTTAAATAGTGTTTCATTGCATCCATATTCATTCTGTTGTAGACCGATTTAATTGAGCTTTTGATTTTCTTGATGTTTAGTTTTTGAAATCTTTATGCATTCTAGATACTAATCCTCTGCAACATGTAGGGCTCCCAGATAATTTCTCAAACTGGCAGTTTCCTTGGTTATGTGGAAGTGATGAAGTTCTCTCTCTCTCTCTTTGTCTCTCTCTCTCTCTCTCTCTCTCTCTCTCTCTCTCTCTCTCTCGTGCTTCTGGGGTCATATTTAAAAATATCTCCTGGTGCCAATAAAGCATAGTGATTTTTATCTCCAGCAGATTCAGAGCAGTTGGTTTTCTGTTGAGCTACTTAGTTGCAGTTCAGTTTTGTTCAAGGAGAGAGATAGGGATCTAGATTTGTTCTTCACGTGCAATTTTTCTAGCACCATGTTGAAGATGCGTCTTCCTCTAATGTATATTTTTGGCATTTTTGTCAAAAGTAGGTAGGCATAGTTGTATATATTCCTATCTGGGTTTTCTATTCTATTACTTTGAGGCATGTATCTGTTTTTGTGCAAGTGCTATGGTGATTTTATTACTCTCATTCTTTATAGTTTTAGATCAGTTGTAGTGATACCTTTATTTTTGTTCAGAATTGCTTTTGTTATCCTTTTGTACTTCTATATATTTCAAAATTTTTTTCTCTATCTGTAAAAAGAAATCCTGGACTTTCATGGAATTTATAGATTGCTTTTGGTAGGGTAGTTATTTGCATAATATTAATTCTTCCATTCTATGGGCATAGAGGGGTTTTCTACTTTTCTAGCATCTTCTCAATTTTGTTAAGGTTTCAAAGTCTCCATTGCAGAAATCTTTCATTTCCTTGGTTATGCCTTATATTTTTACTTTTCTTTTAGTGGCTATACTAAATGGAATTCTTTCCATAACTTTTTTAATGTTTTTCATTGATATATATATAAAGACAACTAATTTTGTGTGTTAATTTTGTATCCTATCTACATACTGTAATAATTTATCGGCTCTATGAGTGCTTTTTACAGGTGGGTTATTTGCAGTATGTTATATAGAGAATCATATCATCTTTNTGACATTTTTCCTATTTTTACCATTTATTTATTTATTTATTTATTTATTTATTATTTATCTTTTCTTTAAGTAAACTCTACTTAAGAGTTAATGCATTATATTGAGTATGAATAAAGAGAGTGGACAACCCTGGGTTAATCATAATTTTAGTGGGGATGCATTTAGTACAATAATGGACAAATGTTCATCATTCATACCCTTTATTATATTGAGATATGTTCCCTCCATCTCTGGTCCATTCAGGACTTTGATCATGAGGTGATATTAGATTCTGTTAAAGGCCTTTTCTGTATCTATTGAAATAATAATATGATTTCTGTTAGTATATTTATATGATGTATTGTTTTTATTAATTTATACCTGTTAAACTGTCCTTGCATTTTTAGTCCATTTTAATCAGATGATATCTTGAATTCATCTTTCTAATTGCTATGTTCATCAGGGATACCATTCTGTAGTTTTGTGTCTAAATGTATTTATTTAGCTTTGATATAAGGATTTAACTGGCTTCATCCATTAAAAAAAAAAACCAGTTTAGAAGCATGCCTTCTTTTTCTTTTTAGTGGAGTAATTTGATTAGTATTGGTATCACTTAACCTTTGAAGATCTGGTAAAGTTCTACAGTAAATAAGTCTGGGCCTTTTTTTTTTTTTCTTTTTCTTTTGAGACTCATTAGTGTAGCTTTAATTTTGTTGTTTTCTCCAATGTTGCAAATGAGACTTTGGGTGACTGCCCAGGAAGCCAGTTGTCTCTGCCATTTGTTGCACATTTTAGAAGTTGCTTGATTGCCCGTCCTGCTTACTCAAGTAATATTATTTCCCTTCTCGGACCTTTGATGAGGTTGAAAACTTGATAGTTGCAGTTACTTTTCTCTTATGACTTGGCCAAGTTATTTATATACAAGACTTAAACTCATTAGGATATGATAATTATTGAAACATTTATCATATGTTTCTTGCTTAATATTGTTTCTGCTGGTTGTAATTCTAATTTTTGTTTCTGATATTTGTTCTTATTGCATATAACTTTGTATTAGGCTATTAGGCTTAGAACTTTCTTATTTAAACAAAAGGGGGAGGTGCTGTAGGAATTCCTACCACCAGTAGCCTTTAAGTTACCTGCGACATATATATGCATACACACACACACACACACACACATATATATAAATTTAATTTTATGGTATTTGGAAAGAATTCCTCCTATTGAGTGGGCCTTAAGCTCAACTTGATGAGTTGGTTACTCCCAGGATAGAAGTGATACTGTTGCACCTCAGAGGATCTCTTGTCATTCTCATCAGTTGTTTCTCATAGATTCTACAACTGCATATAGGACTATTGATTACTTTTTATAAATTGTTACCTTGTGTAAGTCTTTCTGGTTCTGTGAGAGCTATTCTTCAGGGAGGAGACATCCAGAACACTTCCAACTTGTTTCTGAATTATGTAATGTCTTCAGTAGTAATATCTCACCTTCAATTTCTGAGAGGCAATCAAGAGCAATGGTGATAGCATATATTGTTTGGGGAGTTTCTTAGACTTCTGATCAAGAACTTGAAAGGCAAGTTGAAGAACCTTTATCAAGTCTCAGGGCACAGTGGTAGTAATATTTTTATTTGAAAGCTAAAATTTGTTCTATATTATATATGTGTCAGCAGTTGACTGTCCCTCTCTTAATTCTGTGGTGTCAGGGTTAGCTTGCTTTATTTCTCCACTCCTTGTCTTATTTTGACACATTGGATTGCAGTGCAACAAATGGTATAAATCTTAAGATATATTATTATGTTTATGTTCTTGTGCTCCTGCATTTTGACATGAAAAGAACATGCCTTAAACATAGATGCATTTTAAAGAAGATCAGAGGCCTGTGGAATGATCTGAACTAGGTCATGCAGTGGAGTCAAAATGAATATAGCCTAAGTGATATCAGCACAAACTTCAAGACATCCAGCTAATGCCTGGCAGCTTGTCACAAGGCACTGCCTTTGCAGGTAATTTTAATACATAGGTATTATAAGGAGCACTAATTTATTTTTCTATTCCTTTTTTAAAAATTTTTTTCAAAAGATATTGGTGATTGGCTAGAAAAGTCTTATTACTTCAATTACCACAATGAAAATGTTAGAAGTGTCACCCCATTAATAAATTATTAAATCATAGAGGAATGAACAAGAGGATAATATGTCATGTTGACTCTTTGTTTTTATGGGTTCTCTTAGATATTCCTTCTATGATATTTGCATTGTATACATGCATTAAAATTTAAGTTTCTGTAGAATTACATATTCCTCTTCTAACAAAACCCACGGCTAATCAATAAAATTTAAAATAACAGGTAGAAAATATTTAGCTGAGCCTATATGGATGCTATCAGTTCAACAATAGTCTGTCTACCATCTGGGAATCAAGCAAATTTTGGGGATAACAATAAACTGCACAGAAAATCAAACGGTAAAGATTGAAGTCCTCTTAAATATCACTCAGTGTTTTTCAAAGCAGTGTGCCATTTATTTCCATAAACACATTTGGTACAACATTCTTGCAGCCTCCAAACCTTTGACCATTCAAAACAGGATGTTATTCTATTACATCTGCTGCCAGAGAGACTGGAAGGGCAATAGTCTTAAAGGAAGTGTAAACCTTTTTTATTTAGCTAAATGAAGTGTGAACTAGCATTGCTATATTAAAGAAGCCAGTACACATCACACACACTCACACACACACACACACACACACACATTTTGGTTCTGGCTGAAAAATGGGAGAAATTGGAGTACTCACATGCAGAGCTATATTTCAGTTGTAAAAGGAACGTATAGCTCAAAACTGAGCACTCTATCAAAATTAACTGATTTTATTTTTAAAGTAATTCTATAACCCCTATCAAACAATAAAATATACACTGATTTTGAGTGTTGAAAGACCATTTTCTCAGACAGAGATGTAAGACCCTGAAACAAGCCTAATGATTTGAGAATAGAACCAACACCAAGCTTGCCTTTCTAACGCTGGAGCAAGAAGCTAGAAATCAATAGCAAGAGGCACCTTCAAAAATTAGACTATTTCTGAATGCAAAGAAACCTATTTACGTCCTGTATGACTTTTAATAGAACTGTGATGAAAGGAAGTCACGTAATTTGTAAAAGTAATACAGAAATGGCAGAAGGAAAAATTTAAACACCCTTTCATATTTATCAAATAAAAATTCTTTTTCACATTCTTTACTGTGAAATAGGACACTTGTCATCAAAACTATTTAGACTTTTGAAAGTGTTACAAGTCTAAATCTCATGGTGTGTGTAGCATAGTAAGAAGCAATTAAATTGTTCTATTTTGTAAGTTATCCACTCATTATTAATTCAGTTTTTCTTGTGTAATTATGAAAATCATTTGTGGTATTCAAAGAAGGGCTGGCATACTCCATGGAGGCCAATAGCAGACCCAGAAGTACTCCCTAATGTTGAAAGGTGTCACAGAGCTCAATGAGGGGAAGGAGAAAGAAAATAAACATAGAACCAAGCTGCAAGAGGTGATGGTGACAAGCAAGTCGAGCAAGACAGAGAAACTTGAGTAGACAAATGTGTGCATTCCCAGGTGTCAGAGACCAACTTCAAGAAAAATACCACTTACCAGTGTATGAGAATGGGGATTAGAAAAATAGTAAAGAATATGAAGATGCAAGTGAAAATGATGAAACAGAAAACATAGGATAGTCCCAGGAGGGAGTTCCAGCAAATACTGAAATTGCCTCCATTTTATTTCCATTTTCTTAAAATACCCAGACCCCTAGATGTAGGAGTAAGATAAATTTTGCATTAACATGATACAAGGAAATGAACATACCAGTTGAAGAGTGAGGGCTACATTCTTAGTTAAACATTCTGTTGGTAGTACGTGGCAAGTAACACACCCCAGACTAAGACATTCTGTAGGCAAATCTGGGTGGCATTCATACTTCTCTCTCTACGGGAGTAGGAGCTTAGATGGAACCTTAGACTTTTATTAAGTGTAGAAGTACATCTACTTCTCTATTCCTGAAATACAAGATCTTGTTAGCAGCCACATCTGTTGACAATAACCTTGAGAGAGCAGAACTCTGTGACCTAAGTCTGGGTGGGACCTTCGTTTGAGGTTGGAATAGACAATAACATTGAAGGAACAGATGATCCAACTCTCTGACCTGTGGTCTGGGTAGACTGACAACAGCTTTGAGCCAGCTGAAACTCTCTGATCTTCAGACGAGGTGGAAACGGTCTCACATTTTAGGCCTCCACACCAGTTATCCACTGAGAAGATGCAGGAACAATGGCAAATCCAAAGAATCTCAAAGAAGTCACCAGAAACCCACAACACACAGTAGAGACCTTCATCTGAAAGGTGGGTACGCTCAGAGAACGACTCCACCGTATTCTCACAGTCAGTAGGACCCAGGGAATAACCAGCAAGGCTACATTCCTGGGTGGCAAAGGCCAAACCTGTGTTTTACCCATTGCTTTTAGAAAGTTCTGCACTGTCCCTGTGCATCTGCTGACATCAAGCTCTCAGAAACTGTCCTGGCACGACCACATGACAAATTCTAGGACAGGAAGCTCCTCCCAGCATTCTACCACCAGACCACCACAGGAGGCATGAATACACAGTGGTACTCCATCTGGGCCAGGAGACCACACAGCTTGTATAACAGAAAAGCCACCTAAGGCAATATTGGAGCAGTCTGCTCTCCTTCTGAGGGTCACACATTCTTTGTATTCGCGTAACTTCATCTCTGTGAGAATGAAGTACGGCTTTGAATACTACAATTTCTGATTGAACTAAACACATGTAAAGGCATGGTTCTTTTTGCTGCCTCCTCTCTTTCCACAGCTCAACAGTTACCAGGAATGTGCTTAGTCTCCTCCCATACTGACCACCTCTAAACATGGAACACTTACATGTTTAATTTTGAACCTTGCTACTGCTTGGAAAATACCATCTGCCCTCAAGTACCAGATCATACTACTTGGAAAACAGGTCATTTGGTTTTACCAAGAGTAGCCAAAAATGTGTCTCAAGCAGCAGCTATTGTGCTGTCCTATTTATTGGCTCTTTCTTGTTTTTCATTTTTCTCCTTGTTTTTTTTTTTTTTCTATCCCTTTATTTGGGCTCCAGAGTATTTGAGAATACTGCCCACCCAGGCTATGACAGGCTTCAGTTCGATCGCTAGCTGGAAACATGAAGAAAATCCACAGTGATGGAAACCTTTTCAAGTTGAACTTCTGTCAAGCAATTGCAGGAGCTTGTGGTTTTGTGGTAAAATTCGTCAAAGAAGTTGTGGAAGTGGCTAAGTGCTGTAAGTTGAAATGGCTACAACAGGGTCCACAGGGCTGTGTGAAGGATGTCTCCTTCGTACCCATCAGTTTTTGATCTCCTCTGAAGTCCACAAAGGACTGTCCATTGTCTGACAACCAATGTAACATGTCAAATTTTCATTTTATAAATTTGATTGTTGCCTGTGAAATAAAGAAGACTCTTTGCTATTCAAAGCTATGGTTTCCTGATAGAAATTATTTTTCAGGGAAAGTTCATTTAATCAAACTGCCACATAAGTTTTATTAGAAGTTCTCTTTGAGGCATTGGATAAATATGAGCAAAGACGAATTCTGAGGGAAGGGTGTAGGACACATGTTGATTTATAGTTAAAATGGAGAAAAACAATTAAAATAAACCCAAACAAATATAAACAGAAAAGTGACATATCTGATTTTTTAAGTGACCATGTTAAGTTACATTATGACAAAAAGCTCATTAATTAGAGCACACAAATCGTTTAGCACAGTAAAAGAGCAAAAAGCAATGGTATGCTATTCTCTTGAGAGAGAGAGAAAGAGAGAGAGAGAGAGAATTTTCCTGAATAATAATTTTTTTTCAGCAGCAGCATCATCACAAAATTGACATTTTATATAGGAAGAAAGAGTTGCACTCATTTCAATAAAAGGATAAATAAAATAAATTGAGATGAGTAGTGTGGTAATGGTAATTTTCATTGTTTGGTTGATAGAGTATACAGAGAATGTTGAGTGCAGACAATAGGAAAATAGGGCTGAACAGACAACTTTTTAAAAAGGTGAATATTTTAAACACTGCAAGTAAACAAATACACACACATATAATGACATATCTAAACTTTTAAATGAAATATATGTTATACATTTGTAATTCAGACATTTATGAATATAACACACATCCATATATTATATATGCACACATATATGTAATATATGCATCTTCATTATCTTTCCAGACCTATGCTGCTGAGCTTTAGCTCAAACCATCCTTAACCTTTATAACTTCTGCTTCAACCATGGTTATTTTTTTGCTTCTCAATCTTAATATCTCCTTGACAGTCTTGAAATGTATATATATACACATACAGAAATACATATACACACATGTCCCCTACCTAGATAGCAGGTCTACCTCATCCTTCTAATTTCAGGTTTCCTGATGAAGCTGTTTTATGTTAGCAGTGAATGTTAGATGTTTCTGTTAAACATCATCATTCAGTGGTCAATTTCATGGCATTATTTACATGTTCATTTCTATTGCACTCGAGTACTTTGGTTTAAGGAAAACAGGAAATACTCCTTTCCACTGAAGCAGGGATCTTGATTTGTTTTCTTTTCTATTCCAAGTATCATTATTTATACAGATCAACTGCTTATTTTTCTTTATACATACATATTTATTTATTATTTATACAGATCAATATATGCCAGTAGGTAGGCTGATTCGCATGATTGGTCTTTTTCAGTTTTACTTTTATTTTTGTTTATCAGTATATGTGCATACTTATGTGCCCGGTGTATTTATGCCTTGTCTTGTTGCCTATGAAGGCCAGAAGAGGGCAACGGCTCCCCTTGAATTAGCGTTAGAAAGAGTTGTGATATTCCTATGTGGAGAGCTGAATCCTGGTCCTTTGCAAAAGCAGCAAGGGCTTCTAACCACTAAGCCATTTCTCCGGTGCCTGATGAGTCTTGAAGTCTTTCTTAATAAATACGTCCACCATTGTAGAGTCAATATAAAAACAATTTTGACCTAATTGAGTCTCTGCTGGAAGTGAGTGCTTGGTAATGTAATTACACATTCAATAGGAAAGACTTGTGCCCTCATGTTAGTAGCCTTTTCTGATTCCAGTGGTCCTGCTTGAATAGTAGCATAAGTTTAACAGCTTTTGAAGACTAACGATTTTCAGTGCAATTGAATTGCCGTCTTTAGAATGGTCCTCACAGATCCGAATGAAGTTTACATAGCTATTTTATATACTTACTTATACCATATACTTACTTAGGGTTTAACTATATTTCTAAAATCTGCTACTCAATCCACTGCATGTTTTTAGATGAGGATTCCTTGAACGATTACTTATTTCCTTTCTGAGATAAAAAAAATAAAGTGCTGGAAAACTATTAAAATGATTCAGAGGAGTATCAGCTATCAATATCTTCAAAAACTTTGAAAGTTCTTGTTTTATCTTCTATGATTACTAAGTTCACATCATTTTTCTGTTTTTGTATTCTTTTGCCTTAGATCTAGTGTGCAAACTAGCTTTTAAATGTTATTACATTCGATATATTCCAAAAATTACAAAAATTCTGCTTTTAATTCATCATTCTGTTCCTGTAAATTTCTCCCTATTCAAATGTGGTGGGAGATAAAGTGGGTGAGGGATCATGTTTGTGACTCTGCACAGAAGAAATAGTGCCTTTATGAACTTCATACAAAATGGGTTCATCAGAATTGAGGAAAAGTCCATTCTATGCCAATAGGGCCAACACTCCAGAGGGTTGTAGAGGGAGAACACAAACTCGGGATGAGTCCTAAATACTTTGGCTCAAAAAGAAGAAGCACAGAACAATGGAAAACCTAATTTTAGTTTTGATATTTGCGGATGAGCTTTACATTCAGAAGAGCTCACTTACAGTTCAATACAGGAATATAAGCCTATGTTCATACAGTTTGTTTGAAAGCTTTTGTGCTTCAGTTCTTCAGTTTTACTCCTATGTATATCCGCATCATAACTGATCTGTGTCACCTTTCTGATAAATGTTTACCTTATATGGTTATAATTATGCACTATGGGGGATCCTTATCCTTCTGTTCAGTTGCTTGTGATTTCCACCAATACCAGAATCCCAGGCCAGCTTCCATTTTCAACCCTTGCCTTATTCCTATATACAACTATCCCTTAGGCTACCTATTTTCATCTAATGTGATAATTACAGTTACCAAAACTTAGGCTTAAATGAAAAAAATATTAATACCATGTTTCTATGTTCTGGGAATTTATTCAAAATGTTCCAAATTTATGGAGTACTTTCCTGACAGATGAGTGTGTTTTTAAATTTTACCATCTTTTATACTGGGCTGTTGTGGCACACACCTTTAATCCTAGCAGAAGGCAGAGGGAGGCAGAACTCGGAGTTTGAGGCCAGCCTGGTCTGTGAAGTCAGTTCCAGGATAGCCAGAAAAACGCAGAGAACCCTGTCTCAAAAAGCAAAACAAAAACAAAACAACAGAAACTTATGATTTTTTCGGTCTTTTTTTTTTTTCTTTTCAATACCTAATGTTAGTAATCCCAAGTGGGAATTTACTGAAGTACAAAGAAAAGAACTGGGATTTAGAAGCTGAAAAGATCTGGTATTGAATTTGGGCCCTTTCAGCTACCATACTTGAAGTTTTATGATAACTATCTCAACATTTCTTTCTAGTCCTGTTGATTCAATCATAAAAATGCAATTAATAATTTTAATAGAATAATTTATGCTGTAAAAATATGCAAAATCTTAAAGGTAGTCAAAAATTACTGTTAATTTTGTAGATCAAATTTCCTAAAATGGTAGTAAAATAATCCAAGCAAGGAAAGAGACTGTATGACATCTAAGTATGATAATGGCTAGTGTAATATTTATTCACATTAATAATCCATTTGTATATATAAGACATTTTCTTAATTTATATTTTTGGAGGGTGGTGATTTTTCCAGACAGGGTTTCTCTTTGTAGCCCTGACTGTCCTGAAATGCATTCTGTAGACCAAGCTGACCTTGAACACGTCCAGATCCTACTGCCTCTACTACCCAAGTGTTGGGATTAAAGGCATGCACCACCACTACCAGTCTATTTTCTTAATTTCTCTACTGCTAATTCCATGAGTGTTAGATTTCCTGACATACTGACATGGATTTTATACTAGCATGGACTTCTGCTTCTCTTCTTTCTGTCTTTTCCATGTAAAGATAAAATGAAGGCATAAAGACAGGTGGTGTGTGTTTCTCTTCTTCACAATTCCAACAAAGTCAACAAAATCATCTCTTCCCCCTTCCCAGGGAAAGTCTGAATATCAATAATACAATGTCTCATAAATAAATCCATTTGAAAATGTAAATGCAAGGGACTGTAATTTACCATTTCTCAAATTAAGATGTAGAAATTACTTATAAGAAGCCTGAACTAATAGGCCAACAAGTTTATAATTAATGTATGCCTCTGTGTGTTTTCTATGGGACTGAATGGCTGCAAGACCAGGAAGTACAGAAACCTCAGTCAGGAAAATTTCATCTTCCTTAAGCTACTACCTTTCACTGTTTCTTCCAGACCTTATTTTCCAAAAGTTACTTACAATCTTATTATTGAAGCATTGGTTTGAACTGTCACAACAAACCCCTTTGTTACTTCTTGTTGTTCTCTATTTTTACCTGTAGAATACTTGATGATAAAGGCAAGGTCTTCATTGGTTATACAGCATCCTTAAAATTTTAGGCAATGATGCATCTGTTTCAGGTGAGTGTCAGAGTTTAAAGAAGGAAGGATAAGATTAAACACATGGGTTTTCTTGAATAGTAAAATCTGTTTGGAAAACTAAGAAGAGTATCTCACAAAATCTGTTTTTACACCCTACAACATGATGTGACTCACAATGATTACCTGGATCAATTATATTCTCTTGATATGGTAAATAAATTATCAGTGCAGAGAGATGGATGGGGAAATTCACAGGTGTCAAATTATAAAAGGGCACAAATGAGATATTGGAGATGCTCTGATGGAACCAATAGTATTCAGAATATAGGATTAAGGAGAAATTAAACATGGTTAAGTCAACTATGAAGCCAAAAAGAATAAAAATAAACACATAATCACTATATATTGAGCAGGAATGTGGGATAAATAAGAATAATGTGAGGAATAGACACATAAATCTGCAAATAGTAACCGAGTATCTTGGAACAGTTAAAAGCCAAGAAAGAAATGGCCCTGGTCAAGACATTTGTGTTGATTTTAATTCAGAACTATGGTCATATGAAGAAGGATGCTAAAAAGAAATTTCACACTAGCTCAGAATGAAGGCAAAGGTGTAATTCACAAACAATCCAACACCAGTTTGGAATTATGATTTATAGAATGGTTATTTATTTAAAGGGGAAAAAACTTACAGATCACCATCCCAGACAACAGTCCTCTACGCAATCAGGAAGGGAGTCTAGTCGCCTGAAGCAGAACAGGAAGTAAGAGAGAGAGGAGAGGGAAGTGGCCTCTTTTTTAAAGGGAGAGAGACCACGCCCCAATGGGCTGGCATCTCAGCAGCTATTGACTGGAGGAGCAGAAGGACCTCCTGCAACACGTAGACTCACAGATCACAATCCTCTGCTGGAAAGGGGAACAGCAACCGAATTCTGCAGCTGGAAAAGAGGCCAGATGCTCTTTGCATGAGCATATATAGTATAAGAGGCCATGCCCAACTGGGCAGGTAACTTAAAGATTACTGGCAGTAGGAATTCCTACAGCAATCATATTTATGTCCAAGCATCTGGTTTGTAGTTTTTATTGCAGACCTACACAATTGTATACTTGGGATAAATGATTTTCTATTTGACACAGGTTAACTGTGTTCTTTTGAAATTGTTTAATAACTTCTATTCTTCATGTACTTGAAAAGAGAGATGGAAAAATTTTAGACATTTAGTTCATCCATTAACATTAGATCCTCAGTATTATTATCAATTCCTAACACCTACATCACCTTATAACTGAGAAGACTTTCCAGGTGATGTGTGAAAATTAATAATGCATCCAATTTTTGCCTATGTAATTAGGCAATTAAATTTAGCAAGCTTGCTTCGAGTGCTTATTAAATACATGGCATTATGTTAAGTATTTATAGGAATAGTCTCACTTTTTTTTTTCAGAATCCTATCAAGGGTAAAGGTATACAATGAGATGAATAATAATGTCCTAAAAATTCAATAAAGTAGAAATACAAGCATAAAGCAAGAGACAGGGATCATCTTAAATCAAAGTTGAAATATATGAAGAAATTGGGTTGAATTATTATCCTGGTGTATACTATAAAACACAACCTTTTTAAAAATATTTAAACCATAAAATACCAACAAACAGACAAAAATTTTGGATGGTGATGGCGCACTCTTTTAATCCCAGCACCTAGGAGTCAGAGACAGGAAGATCTCTCTGAGTTTGAGGCCAACCTGGTCTACAAAGAGCTACTTCCAGGATAGGCTCCAAAGCGACAGAGAAATCGTGTCTAGAAAAATCAAAACAAAACAAAACAAAAAGCTGAAAATATCTAATATTTAATGATTACTTAGCTCATGTAACTACTCAGTCTTTGTCATGTGATAAAGTACTCTGACAACCAGAATTTAATGAGAATGATCTATTTTAGCTCCCAGTTCCAGGGTACCACCTCCTGTGGCATGAAAACAAATGTATATCTGCTAGTGTTCCACTTCCCATCTACCTTCTTATATAGTTCAAGATCTCGTCTCTAGGAAATGGCACCACCCACAAGGGACTATCAAGGTCTTCTTTTGAGCATCTTTATTCCTTACTATTCTTATTTCTGTCAACAGTCACTTGATTTAACTACATAACATGCTAGTGATAATATTTATTATTGTTTTTACAGTTACAGACATGGAAATGGGAACACACTCCCCTTTGTTTCCAGCCTTTCTTACCATGTTCCCCCCCCCAATTTGGTTTCAATGATTGTCTCTGCCTGATAATGCTTCTTCTAATGATTAGAATTTTGTCAACTTGAAATAAGTTATAGTTATATAAGAAGAGGAACTTCAACTGAGAAAATGTGTCTATCAGATTGCCTTAGAGAAGTCTGTGGGAACATTTTCTTGATTAATGAATATGAAGGTAGAACAATATTTTCAAAAAATCTAAGTATAATTTATGACTTCCACTCACTCTTTGAATTCCTATTATTGAATTCCAGTACTCTTAAGATAAATTCCAAATCCCTGTGTACAATCTTTCTTGTGCTATATTGCATTGTGTCTGTTTGCCATTTGGCTCATACTTTATACTTTTACTTTTGACCTTCAGAGATACCCATGACTTGGAAAACCTTTGTGTAAACTATTCCTGCTTTTCATTAAAACACTTCCCAGTTCAACCCTTTATGCAAAAATATATGCCTATTCTTTTTTATATATCAGTTAGAATGACATTTATATGGAGACATGTCTTCATTGTGGCCCTACCTCAGTTCTTTGGATACAAATGTTCACTAAAACACATGTTTTCTTTTTATTTCTTATTTCTATTCATCAATATACAATTTCATAGAATAAATTAAATTTTTTTTTTTTTTTTTTTTTTTTTTTTTTTACTAAATTCTAGCTTTAGGGGCCAATGCTATTCAACCAGATTTAAGTAAAGTATGCTCATGTAGTTGTTTAAATGTAATTGGTTGTCATAAGCTCATAGGGAGTGGCATTGTTAGCAGGTATGGCTTTTTTGAAATAGGTATGACCTCGTTAAAGGAAGTGTGTTACAGGTGGGTGGGCTTTTAGGCCTCATATGTGTTCAAACCTCACCTGCCTCAGATCACTTTCTGCCTGCAGGATTAAAATGCAGTTCCTTTTATACTTTGCTCCATCTCCAGCACCATGTCTGCCTGCATGTACTATGTCCCACCACAATGATAATGGACTAAGTCTCTGAAACTGTAAGCCACACAATTAAATGTCTTTCTTTATAAAAATTGCTGTAGTCACAGCAATAGAAACCCTAAGACAGTCCAGTTCTAAGCAGGGTGTAAGAACTATCCAATGGATACTTACTCAATATAAGACATTTTGCAAGTGTGACAGCTAACAAGCAAACAAATTATTCAGGAAAATATATGTGTTTGAGAAGTAAAAAAACTATTTGCACTCACAACCCTTAGGCAGGACATCCAGCACAGCTGGGAATTAGAACAGGGGCCCCAAACAGCTCTTGAAGTTGAAGACCAGAGAGTATATTTGAGTTTCCCTGGGAGCTGAATTTGGGCTCTGAGAAGTTAGGAAGTGAAATCAACCTCTCTTTTTGGAGCTGCTTAATTTCACACATCGTGTTTTTAAAAAATCGTTTTAATACTTATTTATTCACTTTACGTATTTAAAAATCGTAGCATACACACCATGGCATGCAGGTGGAGGACGAAGAAAACTTGCTAGAATCAGTTCTCTCATGTCATCAGTTGTGTTCTGAGTTTTAAACTCTGGACCCTAGGTTTGTTGCAAGCATCTTTACCCATGGAACATCCTCCCTGGCCCAATTTCACACATCTTTTTTGACAATTTAATTTCCTCTTCTTTAAGGTTTTATATGTTTTTAATCTGGAAAAGTGTAATATTTCCTTACAAATGACCAACTAAATGTGGAACCGTGTGTGAACCTTCTGCTTCATGTTCTTGAGAAATGATTGTTTTATTGATGCATTTTAAGAGGAGAATTTATTGAGACCCCATGCCCAGAGTTATAAGATCAGTATCGTGGCTTCTGCTCTTGCCTAAGTATGGAGAAGTCATTTTCACAGCGAGGTAGGGTATTCAAGCAACATCCAGGAAAGCAGAGTGAACATGAGCGATGCTAGGTAGTCCAGAGGTGGTGATAAGTCTCACATTTATAGGTCCAGATATTTGGTAAAGATAAAATGTCAAAAGTAGGAACTGGACTGGAGAAAAGAGCATATGTGTTAGAAGCATAAATACTAAGAGAGACACATGCTTTGATTGAAAAAAAAATATTGATTTGTCCTTGAATTATAAAACTTTTATGTATGGGACATTGGCTTGAATAAAATACTGCATAAGTAAAAGGCCCACATATTTTTATTTTCCAGTCACAATTATAGTGTTTTCCCTTTTCTCTAAGATGACTACATGTAAACGAGATTAGCTTTTCTTCACTTTAAGTGTAATTGCCTAAGTTCACTGGCTGACATCTGAAATTGAACAACATATGGACAGTTGTGAAAACTTAAGCCAACTGTGTCTCGCACAAAGACAATATTCTGAAAAGAAAAGCAATTGTGACTTAGAATTCTCCTTCCTTGTGCTAAGGGAAAGGTCACCTCTATGTGTAACATTTTAAATATAGGATGTACTAGACAATGCTTTATGAGTGTAGGAAAATTGAATACAATGTTAAACATCCTCGTTTTTTCTTAAAAATGTAGTTGTATTACTAATGCGAAGATAGGTGCCAGAAATGTTTGACTTGGCAGTCAAAACCATGTGTATTATAGACAGCTGAGCAAAATGACTACTGGGAATTTTGAGTGAAATTTTTGAAAGTTCAATTGCTATTGACTGAAACTCAGACAATATATGGTAGGGAGGTACCAAACATTCCTGTCGTACTTCATCTTTTATGATGCATCTTAACAGGATACAATATTTATACTCAAAATAATAGCTTTGGTTGTGTTCATTTTTAATACTGCTGAGGTAAAATTCAGGGCATTCATAACAGAATTAAATAATAACATGACAAAGTATATCAGAATTGCGATGAGAATTTATACACAATAGCATGTGTTTTGTGGGTAGCCATAGCCCACTGAAATCTAATTTAATCAAATATTTAAAGAGGTAATAATTAATTTTTAAAGAATCAAAGTGAACCATAACTAGCAAGAAATGTTGTTTATTTTTAATGCCAGAAGAGTATTCCTGATGCAATTTTAATATTTCATTAAGGCAGTAACTTTCATATTGTGCGTTTTATCCCAGGATTTTATGTTTGATGATATCTTTTTTTTTTTTCTGTTTGAAAGAAAAGTTGGAATTTTATAGCCTAGCCGTGGGGTGGTACAATCATTATTTTCCTATTTGCTAAATTGCTAGATCCGAATCAAGTAAAAATAAATATGTGACAAGAGCCATTTAATGTAACAAAGGTGGAAAAAGGAGAGAATAAACGAAAATACTTCTAAGTTCATTACAAAGAAGTCTTAAGTTACAAATGATCATGGACAGACACTGCATTTAGGTTTTGGCTCCTGAGCTTGCTTTTCATATGTCTTTCATCAATTCCTTACTGCAAGTCTTGTATTTCCTAGCTTGTGCATTCCAAACCATATATGTACTGACTATATGGTCATATACGACACTTATGCTTAGTGCCCTATCACCAAATGTCATAGACTGGTTTCTTTTATTCATGTTGTTCTTTCACAGGCCATTGATTGGACAGATCAAAATCTTGCTTCAGTTTTGGGGAATTAGATTTATATTGACTATCTAATTGGTCTTGCCTAAAAAAACTCAAAAATAAAGTTCAAGACATCCAACTCTATCAGAATATATCTTATAAGTATTTTTAATATTATGATAAATATATAGCATTCAAAAATTTACACATATTAATTATGTACTCAAAATAAAATGTTAATATTCAAGAAATATTCTATATCAAGTTATTTGTTGCCAAGCCAATCAGTTGGGACTTACCACAAAGGTACATACTTAGAACATATGTATTATAATATTAAAATGATTATTATACATATTCAAATGCTTAAGAGATTTAATCATGAAACAAATACATGAATATCCCAAACTGGACTTTCAGATGAAAAGTTTCATAGGTACAATATTAGTGACCAAAGGATGAAATAAAGTTCCCATCAGGTATAGCAAAATAGCAAACTAAAACATCAGCAAACTTGTGGATAAGTCAATAGAAACATTAAGATGAAGTAACAAAAGCTAGAAAATGATAATTTAAATGAATAATCGAATCATTAGGGTCCTTTTGGCATTTCATAATAGATGATTTGTATATAATTAAGAACTTCTGAAGGGGGATAATAGACAGATGTATTTGAAACCAAATTGTCCAAACATCTCTCAAATCTAAACAAATAAACAAACAAATATGGTACTCTGAATCTAAGAAGCTAACTGTGAAACATGGCATTTTACAAAAATTAAACTTCTTAAACATAAATAAGAATAAAAACTATTGTGGAATTAGAAATAGAAGATTTCCCCTGACCCCAGGAAAAGCATAACTAATGGGAAACCATCAGGGCAACACAATGAAACTATTGAAAAGCAAAGCCCTGTGAGCTAGGGTTGTATATTGTGACCACTTTCAAAAGCAAGAATACATGAAGATACTTTAACACAACATTTTTATTAATTATCTAAGAATTCCATACATAAATACAATGTATTTTGGTCACATTTTTCCTTTACCCCTCCACCTGTGACCCTAGATCCACTCCCAACTTTTCCCATTAATTTCATGTTCTCTTGATTGTTTTTGTTGTTATTGTTATTATTATTATTATCCACCAAATCAAATTTGTGCTCCTGAATATGTGGACATCCACTGGGTCCTGGTTCATCTAACATGGACCATTTCCTTAAAGAAAACGACCAGCCCCAGCTCTCATTAACCATCAGTATCTCCACGGCTAGGAGTGGGCATCCTTGTCTGTCCTCCCTCCACTTCAGAGTAGTTACTAGCTTGATTTTTATTAAAACATGCTATTTTTATTAGTTTGTTGGAAACTTTATATCATACACCCAATCACACTCACTTCCCAGTCTTTCCATGTCTGCTCCCTCCTTGTGACTTCCCCCTCCTAAAACAACAACAATAAACAAGAAAAAAACAAAACAAGCCCAATTTGTATTATTTATATTCTCACTGGAGTGGAGTGTAATGAAACTCTCAGTGGTCTACCCCTTGAAGAAAACCGAGTCCTGCTCTTCTCGAACCCCTGTCAGAAGCCATCAGTTGTGGAGAGCTACGCTTCAGCATCCTTATCACTATTTTTAAAGCGTTCTCTTTGATGGTTTCCTGTGTAGTCTGTTACCTTCTGGGGGGTGTGGTTGGGGTGGCGTAGGGCTTGTCATAGGAGCCTTTCACCTCCCTCTTTCCCAACTGTGCATTTGCAGTCATTTAGGTCACTGCAAAAGTAGCCTCCTTGCTCTTCACACTCAGTGGGGGCATGGATCAAGGGCTTGTGCCTGCTTTCTGGTGACAGCACAGACCATGGACACTGCTCCTGACTGCAGTAGGACCACAGACCCTTAGGGGCAGCTTGAACTCCAGAGATCAATATGGCCTCAAATAACAGCACAGTCCCTTACATCAACTTGGTCCCCTCTGCAGAATGGCTCACAGACTGCAGCAGGATTTCAGGCAAACACACAGGTCATCAAACCATGGACATGCACATGACCTTCTGTGGTAACGCAAGCCATGGAATCAACACAAACTGTGCCTGCAATAGGGCCTCAGACAGACATGGCCCTTCCTTAGTGGTAGCATGGACCTGGATATGCCACTCAGAATCATTGTGGCTCCGAGTGGTGGTATGGCCCATGGGCATCAACATAGCTTCAGGCTGTAGCACAAACCACCAAAATCTGCATGACCTCTCATGGCAACACAGGCCATGGGCAACAATACTGACTGCAGTACGATCTCACGACCTGGACACAGTCATGGCCCTCTGAGGCAGCCACACAGAGCTGGACATTGCCATAGTCCTCGGTGGCAGACATGGCGTAGACCATGGACATCCTCATGGTGTTAGGTGGTAACATAGGCCTCAGAAATCAACCTTGTCCCCAGTTTCCTCAGTACCACTGACCCACACCTGCCTCAGCAGCATCACTGATCACAGTGATCTTACAGGAGGTCTAGTCCAGGAAGTGAGCTATTCCTCATCTCAGGCCGCCATTATTTGGTGAGAGCCAGAGAAAATCACTCAGCTGGACAACATGTTCAGAGGCCCGGTTTTCAGGCTGCTGCACCCCACCCCACTGGCATCATTGGCAATTGTTGGGAGCAGTGAGCCCTCAGATCCTGAATTTCGTGTAATCCCCTGATCTGAGTGCCTACAGCTGCTCTGAGCACGAGACCTTCAGGAGTTCCTGATGGCAGGAGAGTGGTTTCTGGTGGGTTTGGCTGGGGCGTGGCTATCTCTATATAATCTACCCCTGAACACAACAAAGGGGGCATTCTTGGGACTTTGGGGTATCAGTGTTTAAAGGTCTGCGTGTTGGTCTGTCTCTGCGTCTGTATTCTCAACCTCCAGCCCCTTGCCCGAAGCACGCGAACTGAGTTCTAGCGCACAGAGCACAGACACGGGGGCTCTGTGTGCAGCAGGCAATGACCTGTTCCACTGGCGACCTGAAGCCTCTCCCACACCTGTCATTGCAGTCAAGACTGCAGTTTCACCTCTCACCGCAGCCACGTCTGCTCACTTCTATCTTTCCTACCTCTCCATCACCCATTTATTCTTCTTAGTGGCACCGGGTCAGCCTGGGCAGCATTTTCTGTCCCCCTGCACCCACTAGAGTGAGGGGCAGGCTAGCATGGGCATCAGGGGAGTGCAGGTCATAGTTGGCTTGGGTGGCTTGTGCCACCCCAGTAGGTTGATCTCTTTGAGAGAATTACAATAGTATTTCTCTGGGCTCATAGCTGCTTAAGACTGTTGGTTACTTTTCTCTTCCAACACCCATTTAACAGCACGTTCTGGTTCAGAGAAAGTGAGCCAGCAGAAAGCCAGCTTCCTGGTCAGTTCTACTATGTTTCCTCCCTGCCCTGTGACCAAACTGTTTTGTGTCATCAGGAAAAAAACAAAAGTCTTGTGATAAAGTTATGGTGGGTAATCAGAAGCAATGACAATAGCTTACATTGTTTAGGAGCGTTCACTGACCAACAACTTTAGGGAAGCTGTTCCTTATCTGTCAATGGGATTATTTTATGTTTTTGGCAACTTATGGATTTCTAGAGGAGCATAGTTCTGTCTGTAGGGTAAAACCTATTTAATATATAAATATTAAAATGTATTATAAAATAGTCGGTGTCCATATGGCCTTTTCAGATAGCCTTAATATTAGTTATCCCTCTTTCATCCCTTCTTCTGCTATACTCTCCCAACGCCATCCTTCCTATTATTCTACATTTCTCTTACTATCACCCATATTCTCTACTATTCCCATTTCCTTAAGTTCTATCTTCTGCCTGCTCTACCAAAGTCTCTTTCCATTTTCCTGAATTTTATAGCTACTCCAACAAAAACACAGAATTTTAAAGCTTTGACACTAAAATCCACACATGATCAAGAACATGCTATGATTGTAATTTGGGGTCAGAGTTGCAACATTTGGTATGTTTTCCAGTTCTTCCCATTTA
The DNA here is from genome assembly GCF_014885135.2 of Alexandromys fortis. Taxonomy (NCBI): domain Eukaryota; kingdom Metazoa; phylum Chordata; class Mammalia; order Rodentia; family Cricetidae; genus Alexandromys; species Alexandromys fortis. The sequence goes on along the minus strand of NW_026067917.1, from coordinate 7,615,274 downwards.
TATGCTAATTTCATAAATTCACTTTTCATGAGTGATTAAAATTTTATTGTGTACAGATACTATGGTTCTATTATTCATTCATTAATTGATGACTATCTAGACTAGTTTTATGTCCTGAATATTGTGAATAGAACAGCAATGAACATGAACTCCATAGTAGAATCTTTGGGGTATATCTTCAAGAATGATGCAGTTAGGTGATATTATAGGCCTATGACTAGTTTTAAGGAACTCCCATACTGTTGTCCATAGAGGTTGCAACAGTTTACACCACTACTAACAATGAAGATTTCCCCTTTCCTACCTGTTCCCCAACATTTGTTTTCTCATATTGAACCATTCTGAATGAGATGAGATAGAATTTTAAAGTATGCTTAATTTGCATTATCTGCTGGCTAAGGATGGCGAACATATTTTTCTTCTTTTTATACTTTCTCTTAACTTTTTAATTAAAATATAATTGCATCCTCTTCACTTTCTCCCTCTACCCCACCCTGTGTTTCACCCTACTCACTTTCAAACTCATGGGCTCTTATTTAGTCATTATTGTTATATAAATATATAAGCAAATAAATACATAAATGCAACCTGCTGGGTCTGTATAATGTTGATTATATTTATATTTTTAGAGCTGAATACTTGGGATTCCATAACCATTTAAGCTACTCATCTCTGGGCGAGACTAATTTTCCTTCTCTCAGCAGGTCTCAATGGCCTGGAGATTTTCAACTAGGGGTGGGGCCTTGTGAAAAATCCCCTATCTGTACGGACATATCAATTAGTGTTTGTATTTCATTCTCAGAGAACCCTTTGTCGAGTTCTTTAACCCATTTATAGCTTGGCTGTATGTTATTGTTGTATATATTTGGCAAAGATTTCATCATTCTATAGGCCGTCTCATCTTTTAGTTCAAGTATTGTTTACACAACCTTATTTCTGAGATTTTTGTTTTTCATTTTCATATCCAGAAGACATATTCATGCACCAAATTTCCTGGTCCTCAGCTCTTAGAATCTTTCTTTCTTACTCTGCTTTGATAGTCCCCAAGCCTTAGGTGTAATATGTGTATCGTATATGTTTCTGTTTGGCCTGTCCTTCCACCTGCTATTGTTTTCTACATTTTACAGTTGTGACTTTCTATAATAGTGTCCAACTACTATAAAAGAAGCCATGTTTTATGAGCAGAGGGAGCTAAACACTCTCTGGATACAAGGACAATGGATATAAGGATATTTATAACACAATTAGAAAATACGCTGACTTAGGCAAGTGACAGTAGTAGATTCTCCTCTAAGATCTATGACTTCATTGGCTCTGGGAATATGGGTAGATTGACAGTGCTAAGCATGATTTCTCTCCAGTTTAGAGGGCCTTAGATAAGTTCCAATTAGATAAGTGTTGGTTAGCTCCAAGGTATAAATGTCACTGTTTATCCTTAAGGGCTATCTTTCCATATTGGTCATTGTTTTGGTTCACAAGCATCATACTGGGTAGGACATTGAATTCCTTTCTCTCTTGGCAGCTTCATAGTATATTCTGGTACTATGAAAACTAGTCCTTATGTTTGGGTTAGGTCCAGCCTTATTCCTCTGAGTTCTGTGTCCAAAGTACATCATGTTATTGGCAATAGAGACTTAACTCCAACTTCTGGGAGGCAACCAGGACAAGAGCAATACTGTATAATGTTTTGAATTCTTCATGATCAACAACTTGAAAGGAGATTCCTCATGCTTAGAACTTGTGTTTTGTTAGACAGTCGATGAACTCGGAAGGGAATATTAGCCTAAAATTGAGTAATTTAATTTAAACTATATATAACATATATATTATGTGTAATTTTTGTTAAATATTTTTTAACCACTTATGTTTCATCTTCTAAGATCTTTCTATCGAGTTCTTTAACCAATCTATAGTTTCATTGTATGTTTCCTTGGTATATCTTGGCAAAGATGTTTTCTGTAAGATATCTTCTTTTTTGTTTGTTGTTTATTTATTTATTTATTTATTTATTTATTTATTTATTTATTTATTAAAGATTTCTGTCTCTTCCCCACCGCTGCCTACCCTTTCTCTCCCCCTCCCCTGATCAAGTCCCCCTCCCTCGTCAGCCAAAAGAGCAATCAGGGTTCCCTGCCCTGCGGGAAGTCCAAGGACCACCCACCTCCATCCAGGTCTAGTAAGGTGAGCATCCAAACTGCCTAGGCTCCCACAAAACCAATAGGTGCAGTAGGATCAAAAACCCATTGTCATTGTTCTTGCGGTCTCAGTTGTCCTCATTGTCCACTATGTTCAGCAAGACCTTTGAAGAAAAGAAGGCTTTTAATTTTATCATGACTCACTTCTTGGTTATTGATTCTGTTTCTTGGATGACAATAGAAAAAAAGTCCTAAATTTAGCCTATATCCTGAAATACATACCCTACTCTTTCCTTTGGAATTCTCAGAATTATATATCTAACACTGATCTTTCCTATGGCATGGATGAAGATTTATATTATAGTTTTGTTATGCAGTTCAAACAAATTTATAAAGTATACAGGTCCCTTTTACTTCTCAAATATAGAACAGAAAATCATCTTTAGCAGATTTGTGTACACCTCACATTCCATACTCGCATTAATGTAGATATGTATGTTATACTTAGAAGTTTGTGTGTTTTTAGAAAAAAATGACCAGACACTGATGAGGACAAATAGTTCAGGTGATCCAACCTCTCAAAATGCCTCCATTGCCATTTTCTCAGAAATTCTGATCCAGGACAATTTCAAAGAGGCTACCTAAGATGATCCAGCATCACAGACTACTCCAGCCAGAACTTCAGATAAGCCCCATACTTTCCCATCACACACAGACTGGACATAGATTATCCCAAGGTTCTCACAAACACTTAAAAATGCTGTTGCCCCCAAACAACTGGAAGTAATTTAAGAACATGATGCCTACATTCCCAAGAGATAAGGTGGATTGTTTGTCATTATTTGGTGGATTATGGATGTTTGTTTTCTGAGGGTAGTTGAAAATTGTGATTGGTCATAGTCAGGAAGGAAGATAAGCAATGGGGTGTTAGATTAAGGAATTTCTTTTTCTTCCTTTTTTTCTCTTCAATCTACTATTGAAAAAAAAATACATGTATGGGGGATGAGAGAAAAGGGAGTTATAGGCACTATACGATAAAGGATAGATTATTGAATCTGCTGAAAAATCAATATTTTAAATTGTATGAATTTTTATATTGATACAAATTTAAGATTATTTTTTGTGTGTGCATACTCTTGTTTAAGACATTGTGTCTATCAGCTCATTTAAAAATGTAACATAAAGTTCTACTCCTTGAAAGCCATTATTAAAAATTATTTAGGATAATGAAGAAATGCAGGATAATAGTATATCCACTACAATAATCAAACTTGTTGTTGTGCTAGGTATGTTTTCAAGTTCAAACAGAGATATAGTTTAGATATATGTGTGGTCTTCAAACACCTCAGAGATCTACAGAATATGGCATTTAAAATGTTTTAATAACAAAAAATTTTCATGATAGTGAAATACATCTGTTCCTGGCAGTATTAATCTACTTCAAAGAAGACAATGGGCTTCAAAGAAGCTCCATGTGAACTTTGCTTTAAATGTGCCAAAGATAGCCACCAGGGGGAAAAAAAACTATCTGTGCCTGGACTACCTGACAGTATGCTGTCCAAGTAGAACAAGCATAACACAAAGGAAATCAACAGCCTTGCTTTGCCAACACAAGGTAAGACAGTTCTTCAAAATTCCTGCTTCATGGAAAACTTAGATATTCTAGGTATACAGGCTGACAACGGATGCCCCAGTTTTATAAAGGAATCTTGAGTGACTGTCCAGGCAGCCAGTTATCTCTGTCATTTCTATAGGTCTGGAAATTTTATATTCTGCACTTCTTTACTCAGGTATTATTTTATTCTTCTCGTATCTATGATGGGGTTCGAGACTAGATAGTTGAGTTTTACAGTTTTCCTTGTTACCAAATTCAAGAAAGTAACCCACAACAGAGATGTAAAGTTTATAAAGGTTGAGAGATATAAAAGCTTAAGTTACTTATCTAAGAAAATGTTTTAAAGTGTAAAAGGATTTTTTAGGTTGATATTTAAAATTATGACAGAAAGTAATGTAGGTATAAAATTTTGGACTCATCAAAATAATATTTTCTCCAAAGACATCAAATATATATATATATATATACTGAATATTGTGAATGTAACTCTTACCTGATAATTGTTCTTATTATATATAGTTTTATTGTGTTAGGGTTAAACCCTTTCCATTTTATTTAGACAAAAAAGGAAAATATCATGGGATATTTCAACATACCGTATCCCACAAACTGAGACAATGGGCTTGTTCTATCAGGAACTCACCAAGGCCAGCTGGCCTGGTTCTGAAAAAGCCTGGGATAAAACCGGACTTGCTGAACATAGCAGACAATGAGGACTACTGAGAACTCAAGAACAATGGCACTGGGTTTTGATCCTACTGCACGTCCTGGCTTTGTGGGAGCCTTGGCAGTTTGGATGCTCACCTTACTAGACCTGGATGGAGGTGGGTGGTCCTTGGACTTCCCACAGGGCAGGGAACCCTGATTGCTCTTTGGGCTGATGAAGGAGGGGGACTCGATTGGGGGAGGGGAGGGAAATGGGAGGCGGTGGCGGCGAAGAGACAGAAATTTTTAATAAAGAAATAAATTAAAAAATAAATAAATAAAATCATCAAAAAGACACATTTTGATTGGTTTGATAAAGAGCAGAAAGGCCTATTGATATAAAAAAGGGATAGACATGACTTGTAGAGAGAAATAGGAACTTTGGGAGGAATCTGAGGTATAGGGATTCACTACCAAGACATGGAGGAAAATGGGACACATTGTACTGAGGAGAGGTAGTGAAGTAAGTGGCAGAACATAGATTAATAGAAATGTGTTGATTTAAGTTTTAAGAGCTAGGAGGTAACAGTCCTAAGATAAAGTTAAGCTTTAATTATTAATAAGAAGTCTTTATGTCATTACTTGGGAGCTGGTGGCCCAAAGAAAGTACAGCTCTATGTGATACCCTCTCATTTGTGACTTGTCATTTACATGGAGCTGGTTGATTCAGAAGAAGGGTTACTATAATAGCTCATAAATTCATGTTCATGGTGTACTCTTTTATTCTAATCAGAAGATCCCTTATTGTTTCTTATGAAAGAGGTATGCTGTGATAAAGTTTTAACCTGTTAAAATAAATGCATTCATTGCATTAAAGAGCTCAGTGTTAGACGTATAATTCTGAGACTTCTAAAGGAAAGAGTGGGGTATCTACTTCATACCCCACTAAAGAATGGCCAAAGAATGGCATGAAATAATCATCAACAAGAATTTAATTCTCTTCCATTCAGAGCTCTTCCCATGTAGGAAAGGTATACGGATCGCATGTCTTGTAGTTTTTCTTGACTTCTGCCTTTATGTCTGCATCGAAGATTTTCAGGTCTCCCCGAGTCATATCTGATTTTTATTAATTTTGAAAAAATCCACAGCTTTTTGTTTCCCATGATAGCAAAGGTATAAACTCTCCCCAAACATAAAAAAATTTACTGACTTCCATTCCGAAATAAAGAAATCCTTAGAATAAATAAGCTGATTTAATTCAGAGGGTCTTTTTCCCTTACAATCCAATGCCTCTCAGTAGGTGCTTCTTTTTGCTCATTAGCACTTAAGAAACTTTAAAATTAATTAAGTTAATATAGGCTCTAGATGGCCTGTATTATTTCTCATTTGTATGTGATTTGTTCTTTTTATATTACATTACACTTTCTTTAAAGATTTTATTTTATTATTTTTTAATTAGTTATTTTTCTATGACTCTCTATACCCATTTCCTTTTCTTTTTTAACATATATGTACATTTTTAATCAAAGTGTATGTATCCAGAATTTTTTTTTAATCTGGTCTTGTTTTCTGAGCACCTGCTGCCTTCTCTGACTACATGAGCCAAAACTTAAATGGCCAGGCTACCTGCCACAGGACACTGCTTAGCACATGGCACTGTTGGCTGGCTTCACCTCCCTCCGGTGGGTGGTTCCAGCAGGATACCACAATGGTTCTTGGATTCATCTGCTGTTTACCTTCCCATGCCTCTGGGTATCACCACAAGAAGCACCTATCTGCCCCACCTCTAGGAAGGTGATTGGCCCACACTAAGACAAATGTTTCTACTTAAGCTGAGTACAGCCCTGGCTGCTCAAACACTTGGCTGCACAACAGGGGCCTCTTAAAGAAGCTATGCCTCTGTACAACATAAGTACCAAGTCACATCTGACTCTGCAGTCAAACTGTCTCCCACCCCTCTCAGGCCCAATGCTTGGATATATGTGCCATGTTTTGGGCACTGAGTGTAGGTGGATTTTCTTTGGACCACCTGCTTCTAAATAATGTCACAGAGACTTCTTATTAATTATGAAAGCTTGGCCTTAGCTCAGGCTTGTTCCAAACCAGCTCTTAAAACTTAAAGTAACCTATTTATACTCATCTATGCTATGCCAGAGACTTGTTACCCTTCATCAGTACAGGGTATCCCAATTTTCCCATAACTGGCTGGCAAATCCCCGCACCTCAAATTGTGTTCAGAGTTACTATCTCTCTGAAGAAGTTTCACTTATCCTCTCCGGCAAACTATTGACCATATAACTTTTATAAAACCAATCAGAAGGTGTCTTTTACATAGTGTGATCAAATATCCCACAACAGTAACTAAGCCAAATGAAGTGATACATTGGAAACTTGAAAAATATGAAGACAAAACAAGCATTAATTTTTGTTATTAAGGAATCATCATTTTAAAATGTTCACCATAGGGGTAAATTGGATATCCAAGGCAGAAATGGTCATACCATGGTTTATGCATGTGTATATGGGAATCATTGAAAGGACAAATTATCCCAGGAGAACTGTCAGAAAGATATGAGAAGAAATAGTATGGAAATGTTAGCTCAGAAGCATGGCTACAGACCTGATACAACAAGGCTTCTTGTAGTTACTCTTTGCTCTTTGTGACTTTTATTATTTTCTTCACAATAAATAGGGATGGTGGAAAATATAGACTACACTTAGCTTACATGTGAATTATGCATTATCACATAAAAAGATATACCTTATCCAAAAAATCTAAAAATCAACCACAAAACAAACAAAAATTAAACATATGTTACATACTATCTGTGTGAAATACACTCTCAGCATAGAGACAATAAAATTAGAGGCATCAGGGAGTACCAGTGTCCTAACCTGACTTAGGCATTAGTCACTTTTCTGAGAGAATATCAAACTTGGTTTCAAGTTTCCTCATTCTTTAGAGATAATCTCTAGAAAAAAATTTCAGACTAGAAAGATAGATGGACAATCAGACTAATCACATTATCACTTAAGTAATTGTATTTGTAGCAATTTGTACTACATCCATGGCTGGCCAGGTGCCAAGAAGGGATCCATCCTTCTGAGGAAGTGTTATATGGGAAAATGCAGTAAAACGATAATGAGAATTCCAGTATGGATTCTTATCCTCCTCAGGGCATACCTAAATTCTCAGAAGAATTTTATAGCTCACACCAATGCATGAAGACAAGAAGCAGGGAGACAACCATAAAGAAAGAGGAAGATGAGGCATTCCAGGATGTAGAATAATGAGGAGGATGGCAGAAAGAAAACCTTCTAATATGGCTCAGAAGACTGAGGAACTGCACTTCAAAGTTTAATTATTTTCTGAAAATAATAAAATACCATCAAAACCAAAACATGCATATATATACAGATCCCTGGTCTGAGCTAAACTCATACTCAGAAAAAGACAACAGCTGCCAGCTGCCAGAAGAATTTACTAGCTGATCAGACATAAGACTTTTTTATTAGGAAAGCACAATACACGTGTAGATGAGAAGATCTAGGCCGAAAAACTCCTCTGATACTTATGAATGGCAATCTACCTTGGAAATTAAGTTCTCTCATCAAATTTGACCTGTCCAGAGCTGATAAAATCAATAGCAGACTCACAGCATAATGCTTGCAAGAAAGGATGAGGACAGACCCCTTAACCTAATTTAACCAGGATTTAAATCACTAATTCTAATTTTATTAGTTTTATAGTATCTTGTTTGTACGTGACATTTATTGTTTGTATCTGCCTTATAAAGAAATTCTTTCTTTGTAAATCAGGTTGGTCCTAAAGTGACGATCCCTCTGTCCTGCCTTCTTGATTACTCGAATTCCAAGTCTGAACCACTGCACCTGGAGCCAATGATTCTCTTTTCTCTACTTCAATGCTTGACCTCGAGTCCAAGGAGTTGAATCAAGTGCATGCATGCTGACATTCATCAAACTGCTCCTTCCCAAAATGCCCCAGCTTTCCAGATACGGCTATATACACCTGTCCCATAAGCACTGTGATGCAGACAGTCTCATGAAGCCCTCCTTAATGTCTTCCCAGGGTCCAGCAAAATAGTTTCGCATTTATTAAACAACATAAATGAAGCAAATGAATGCTTTCTAATTATGACAACCAGGAGCCTCATGACCAGAATAAGCACAACAGATAAACTACAAACTAGGAGAATCTTGCTTAGTCATGTGACGATCTCATTTCTATTTATATTGAACTTGAAAATGATTTAGGCCTGTAAGTTCTGTAAAATTTGGAGTTCTACAAAATTGAGGTTCCCCATATGTTTTAGTAATGTATTTTGAATGTTATAAATGTGCTTATTTCTCTTGTGAGTGTGTGTTTATGTATATATGTATGTAGGTAGGTGGGTAGATACTTGGGTACCACTACATGTGTATGAAGATAAGAGGTATGAAGATCAGAGATGTGGGAGTTGGTTCTTGCCTTTCACTGTTTAATTTCTTGGGATTGTATTTGGTTAATCTAGTTTGGCTGTAAGCACCCTGAAGCGTCTTGTCATCCTACTGATGTAGTTTGAAAGAACAGTTTTGTTACTATGTTTTACAATCACAAGTAGAGTTTATAATTTCATTAGAATGTATACATATCTGATATGTGTATCTATGTACATATCATCTATATTTCTACATATTTTACAATGAGTTATCCAAAAGAACTACTCATTCAGCCTTTGGTCTTTCTTTAATCCTAGAAGATTTTGTTTTCTATGTTATTTGTATAAGTAAAGATGTGTATTTGTGTGAGCAGATGAATGCATAATGTAGGATATGCTCATTAATAATGAAGTATATGTCATTCACATATCAACATATTGTCAGTATTCTATTTTCAGAAGTTATTTGCAACCAAGTAAAATGAATGAATACATGTAATCATTGCACATTTTACTATTTGTCACATAAAATACAGTAATACCAGTACTGAAGAAAAGTCCTCACTTGATAACTTTTCCGTATAGAGTTGTAGGAGTCTTCAGATTTTGAGCCTCTCAGTTGCTGAACTGGCAAAGTGTTTGTAAGTCACATATGGGACCAGCCAGAACTGCAGACTTTGCAAGACTTTCCAAGAATTTCAGAAATGTCACAAAAGAAAACATTAAATGTATCCAGTGGCAAAGGTATGATGAGGAAGACACATTCAATGCGAAGCAAATTCCCTCAAAAAAGGGAAGCACAGGCAATCAAGATAACCAGTGTTACCACATTACCCCAAGAAAGGTATTGAACATTCTGGTCTCCATCTTAACTAGAGATAAACTCATCACTTCAAAGCTCTAGCCTTCCAAAATAGAAAATGCTTGATCCTTACTCTCTCACAAATGGGTAAAATAACAAACCAAGTAAAGGAAGCAATTTTCAAAGGCCAGAAAATCTACCTACTACCTTCCCTTACCGCTCTGAGAAATTTTTCAAGCCAATCCTTGTACCATATGAAATTAGATGCATTAAATTTATTGTATAAGGTCTTCACAATTGCCTTGGGCCCTCAACTTAGCAAACTAATGGAAGTAACTTCTGGATTGAAAACATTTCTTTCCATTTGGAAATCTTGCAGACTGGTGGAAAAATTGAAAAAAAAAGATAGAAGGCAAATCTTTAAAACTATGAGAAATAGACGGCTAATAGAGCAGCATCCCATGATGAACAGGTGAGAGGCATCCCTGGCCTTCCACCTCCCAGGTTGCAGGGCTTCTCGGAGACACTACAAGTGATTGCAGTGCTTAATTTCTTCAGTTGCAGGAAGACTCCTGTTAGCTGGCCCGAAACTGTGTGCCTTTAAACAGTTTCAGTTGAAGCATCAGTATTCTCCGCAAGAATTTAAAGAAGATCTTGACTTGAGCTGATTGTGGGAGGAATCACGCTGTGCCATGCAATATAAAAATACCATCAGTCTTATGTCACTGGCACAGTCAAACACCTAGTGGGATAAGCCAGGCATCAACGTTCAAGGTTTTATAAAAGGTAACAGCTGCTTTGGTCAGACAGTTAATTAAATATGTTAATTTCCCACACAACCACCAGTCATGACAACCGATCAAAGAGAGATTTTATGACATTTCTAGGTTCTCGTCTGTACCCAGGATGATGGTGTGTGCCCACATCATCTAGCAATTTACTTTGTAGAAAAAGGCTGTCTCTCCCTCTTGGAAACAACCTTGTTCAATTGCACTGCAAATATTATACTTGCTCTGGTACCACATCAAACCCTGCCAATTGTCACCACTCCAGTCTTGAATGTCTATTTGAATGCGATACCATTGCTAGCATTGGTTAGTCAGAAATCACTATCACAAATCATAGTGAAGTGGAGAATGGGCTCTTTAGTGTTTGGGTCACTTTAGCTTGGCATTTATGCTTTCTCTTTGTGGAATTGATAGGGCACAGATTGTAAATCACTGCAAGGGTAATGGGCTAACATCTTAGGTATGAATGCTCCAGTGTTGGGAGTTAACCACACAGAGTGCACACAACTGAAGAGCACATTATTTAAATATGATACTCCAATAAGCGTTCTGGTAATCAGTCTGGATGTGTAATGAAGAAAATATTCTTGTGTAATTTATTGGAAATAAAAATCTTAATATCAGGGAACTCTAAATATAATGATAACTCAAAATCACTTACAGATTTGCAGGCACATGTGAGAAGGTCTGAGAATTTCTATATTGATGCTATTCTCTCTTTGATGGTAAAACTGCTTCTCCTGGCTGACCACCACACATCAAAATGAAGAGTTCACAGATCCTATGCTGTGGAGGAGCAACTGGTTTACATTAGGGTTCTGTGGCTAGCACTGTGATAAAACATTTATCCATCTCCAAGTTTCTCAAGGCACTTCTATGTACTCATGTATGGGACACGTATCCTGTCACGTCTAATGTAAATTAAGCAGGAATTAATGGCTGAAATACTTAAATTGGTGTTATCAGTAGTTTACATTGTTTTACAAGAATGTGAATGACATTGTAAGGAAACGTTAATGAGCAGAATTTTTTCTATAATTAACTGTGTATATATTATCTCATTTGTAGAACAAAGGGCTTGGGGAAACAAATTTTAAGATTATAACCTGGTCTAGTGGAAATGTAACAAGCAAAATTATCCTTTTTTATCAGTACCCAAGTTTTGAGTTTGGGTAAGTTAAACACTATGTCTCAAAATTCTTTGACCATTAGGATGCAATCTATATAATATGTTTAACGGATTTTATATTTCTATAACATAATATCTATTAATATTCTAAGATTTATAATTCTTTAAGATTTTTATTTCATTCTTTTTGTAAATGATAAATTTTTGTAAGACAAGAGCAAACATTTGAGAGGAGTGAATGAATATGAGTTGGAAAACAGAAATAGTAAAATGTGTGACTCTTGAGATTGAAGACAAACCTTGGGATCTTTGTTATGAGGAAGTTCATGTGATCTCTTAAGCAAGATTGAAATTTCAATGAATTACACTTTTGTCTGGGAAACGATCACTCTATTATCTATCTCTTGACTAATGTAAAAAGATGAAATTGGAACTGTGCACAAACTAGATACATGGAAAAGACAACTGTGCATACTGTGGAGATCTAAGGATGAAGCTTTATGCTTTTAGGTGATTTATAAAAACAAAAATAACTGTGATACGGTGGTAGTAAGTTACTTATTTCCCAGGAAGAAGCAGAGAACAAATAGATATTCTTAACAGAGACACACTATAACAGTAACATGCAGTTAAACTATTCACACATACCCTAAAAATCTACCAGTTCTTTATTGCTGTGCATCACGTAACAGTTGGTCTGTCTTGCTAAGGGGTGTGTTTCAATTCTGGTGACATAAGAACTAAAGCTTACCGTGTAGTAGGATTGATTTTCTATTTCCAGGAAATAGTTGATGAAATGTGTATGGCGAGTGCTTCAGAAATGTACAAGCAAGCTTTTTTTTTAATTTCCTTATTATCCACACTTAAGGGCAGGCCTCATCTTTTTTCCAACAGCAGATGCCCAATACAGTAGAAATTCAATGGTATTTTAAGGGTAAATTGTGTCTAATATTGCTTTATTTTGGCACTGTCTTGCGAGACTTTTGAGTGTCTGTTTTGGTTTCCAATTTTGTGTTTTTCATGTGTACGTGTGTTATTATTTGTTTTCATAGTTTATTTTTTGCTTATTTATTTTTTTCTAAGGAGAGAGAGAAATAAAGGGCAAGGAGCTTCGAGAGTGGAATGTAGGAAGAGTTTGTGAAGAGCTGACCATGATGAAAATATTTATGAAAGTCTTTTCAATAAAACAAAAATTAATTTATAATTATAAATAAAAATTCTTAGTGTTAAAAATTTAGAACATTTCCTCAGGAAGAAAAGTATTTTAAGATTTTATAGAAAATATGTATAAGGTCCCATTTCTTAAAAATGACAAGGAGAAAGATAAATCCCAAAGAATCCTTCAACATTTTTATTTTTTTTAGTTACAACTAATTAAAATAAAATAAAAAAAAACTTTAAAGATTGCTTGAGACTTCTGGTTTCCTGTCTAACACGGAAGAATGCAGAAACAAATACTTGTTACCAACAGTAGTGAACAACTAAGCTAAATAAAAGATTAATGTCATATAAGGTCAAAGCTAACATGGGCTACCTGAGACCTTGTTTCCAGGTGGAAGAAAAGGATAAAAAAAGTGAAGAAGAAAATGAAGCTTGCAGACTAGAAAACAACATCATAATTCATTGACCCCCTCTAACTCAAAGTTCCCCATCATCTCTTTTATATTTTATATTTGGTAGAACCTACAGAGCTCAATAAAATACCTTAGTTATGATTACAGTTTTAGTTTAGGAGTTAGAAATCAGTATCAAGTAAAAAAAAAAAAAAAAAAAAAAGAGGCTCACCTCACCTGCAAGTCTTTGTGGGACAACCCTAACCAAGGCTGATCTCTGCCTTCCCAAGCAGAATCTAGGTATATTACCTCTACATCAACGTATTTGCTAGCCAGTGGACTCCAGTGATCCATGCAGTGCAGAATTTTGATGGGAGTTCATTAAGTAGACATGATTTACAACATTATTAGCCACCTGCCTGAACTCAGGCTCCATTTCCTTTTTCTTTAGGCTGGCCAAAGTTCCAACTCTCTAATCACAAAGGTGGTTTTCCTGAATGAACTTTTCTGAAACTATTTCAAAATTCCAGGCCTAACGTCATTGTCCTAAAAGACATCTCAATCTTAAGGGAAAATCAAATAGTTTGTTGTTCCTCTCCTCTCCTCTCCTCTCCTCTCCTCTCCTCTCCTCTCCTCTCCTCTCCTCTCCTCTCCTCTCTCTTCTCTTCCTCTCCCTTTCCTCCTCTCTATGTGTGTTTGCTTTAAGTTCTGTGCCATGAAGAGAAGCAAAGAATAATTAAATGATATTCTCTCCCTCATTCTGCCATCTCTCCTGCCATTCCAGTCACTTGATTCATTTCCTATAAAAATGATACCCAAGAAAACCAGCAAAATAGAAAGAGGTGTTTGGGAGAATGTCAAATCTTAAGTAAGAGGTATGGGGAGAAGATGGAGTCTTGAGTGAATGTGTATTACTGACATGAGCCTGGCTGTTCAGGACTCTCATGACTCAGAAGCATGGAAATAGCAAGGCCTTTTCAAGGTTAAGTTCAGAGGAATGGCAAAGACATTCAGATGCTCATGTGTCTTTTAGCTAAAACCAATATGTGCAGAAAATATCAACTTTGCCTTCCTTTTCCTGGATGCCTACAACCGGAGACTTCAGACCACATACTAACATTAGTTGTCTTTCAGGCCTTAGTGCTATACATAATAAACACATCGAGTTTCCAGGATGCTTCTATTGTGCCTCGCTGCGAGGACATGGCCCACCTGAACTCAGCTTCTCTGTGAGTGCCCGTCTGTCATTTATCCATCCCTATTTCACCAGTATATCAATCTCTCGGCTACACGAGGAGAGAAAGGGCAGCATAGTGCAGGTAATTTGAAAGTAGAGAGTAGGGATATGGGAGATAGGAAGGTTCAAGCAGGGGAGGTGTGTGGATAGGAGAGACAAAAGAACAAGGTAGAGTTTATTAAAATGAAGAGGTGATAGATGGTCATGGTGAAAACCTTTAATCCTAGCCCTCCAGAGACAGAGGCGGGCAGCTGATTTCTGAGTTCGAGCCTTTCCTGATCTACACAGAGAGTTTCAGGACAATCAGGGCTACCCATAAAAACCTTGTCTAAAGAAACCAAAGTAAATAAATAATAAAGTATGAAGAGCCATATGGAAACCTAAAATCTTATAAACAAATTAAAAATACAAATTATAATTTAAAAAGTTCAGAGGGTAATACCAAGCATAGCTGGAAAAGCTTTTCTCATAAGCTGTGGGTTATTAAAACAGAGAAACAAAACCACCTTATTGCCAGAAGTGCAATATCTTCTTATGAACTATTGGTCAGAAAGGTGAACGGAGCCCCCCCCCAAACAATATAGGCTTTTACAATTATTTTTAGCTGCATACCAGAACTAGATGATCGGTTCCCATTGCTAAAATATCATCCATCTTGGATGGTATTATACAGAGAGAACAAAATGGAATTGAGCTGGAAGCCTTCTAACCAATATCAGCTTTCATAGTCCTCAAATATGTGATGTAAGACTCTGGGAGAGAAAAGGAGTCAATCATATTACCCAGCTCTAAATCCTACAACCTTCCTAACCAACATGCCAAGTAAAATGTGCCCTCTTGTGCCATAGTGGCAGTTCTTTTGTGGAGGTAACTGAATGTTCTCTGATTGGATTTCAGACCTGCTCCACAGTAGGGAATCTATGCCTGACACTAGAAACCTATTTAAAAAGCAAATCCAAACTAAAACAAAACAAAACAAAAAACATGTCCAGGGAGGTCTTAGGCCTTTGTGGTGATGTAAATACTGTTATTTAGCTAAACTGACAAAGTGAAGCTGTGTCCTCTAAATATTTATGCTTATACACATGGATAAATGTTTTTCTCCTCAGGAAGCCTCTTGCTATTGAATAGTGGTGAATGCAGTTTTATAATACACAAAGTATTGAGAATAAACGCAGACGCGTGCTTACCCCTAAACAAGTCATAGCTATTATCCTCTTAAGGCTTGGTAAACATTGAAAAAAATGGAAGAATGTAAGAGCTGCAAGATTTTTTTTTTCTGAACAAGACAGAGACATTGTAATTACAAAGTCATAACATAACAGCTGTGGACGCCTACAACAGATCTTCACAAGAAAACCATGGATGGAGGAAGTACTCATAGATCCCTCTCCCCCACTGCTGTTTTATGTGCTACCAGCAGATTATAACGGTGATGAAACCAGTGCATTCTGTGGTATATAACCCCAATGGATTATTCCAATCCAGGGGTTATGCAAATGACCTGGTTAAATTAATGGGCCACAAAACCACCCGAAAGTCATGAATCTGGGCAAAGGATTGGTAGAGACTGGGGGAAAGTGTGTAACAACGGGGGTGAGGTGAGCGGGTAAATTATAAGAATAAAGTATACACATGAATAAAATTGTTGAATAAAAAATAAAAATCTGACAGATTCTATATAACAATATTTAACTTTGGGAAGTGTTTATACTACTTTTATTAATTATATTTAAACATTGAGCAATGTAACTTTTAAAGATTGCTACTCCTTTATGGTGCAATTAAAAACTAAGAGTGTGGACTTGACATGCTCAGGATGATTTTGATGTCTCCCTTCCTATTTTACCTTTTAAACTTCTGACCTAATTGAGGAAAAACTGGTTATTTTGGAAAAAAAAACCATCTAAGTTGCATGACTAGAGTTTACAGCTCCTCCCTCTCCATGAATAAAGGTGCTTGCTTTAAGTGATCTCATTCCATGAAGGAATCCCCATTTTTTTTTTAAACCATGGAGCTCTGTATAGCCAACAACTCAATCTGATACTTTTCTAGGGATTCTATTTTGTCTACATATATTGTTCAGAGCAAAAGTATATTATCCTTTTTGTCAGGAAGTGACATGATCTCCATACTTGTTACTATATAAATGAGGCTATGTCTATCACAGGCAGTGTAAATGAAGGGGTGGGAACAGAGACAATGCTTGGGAGCAGGGACCCTGCCTGTTCAGCAGAGCCTTGGTATATGAAAATGCTGCTGGTTTAAGTTTTATTCTGTTCATCACAGAAGCTGTATGTGGAGTAAATGGCACACAGCTCCTTTGAGCCAATGGAATACATATGTACTTAATGAGGTTATAGCTTTTGTGAGGTTTATAGAAGTTTTTTAATGTTTATTGTTAGAGGCAAGAAGCCCCTGAGAATAGAGGTCTGCACCAGGAGGACTGGAAACTCATACTGTTTATCTTGTTCATGCCCACTGGAGTTTTGAGGCAAATACTGAAATGATGGGCAGGGAGGGGTAATTCACTGTGCTTGCTTGTCGTCTCTGATATGACATCGGCTGGAGAAATTTCCCTGCCATGGAAGAAAAAAAGGTTATCACGTACTTCGACAAGAAAGATGTATAAACACTGAATCTTTGGCAAAAGAGAGCTTCGGAGACGAGTTAGAGACACAGACTGAAAAGCAAGGATGTCTGGATGAAAATAAGCCAGCATTAACAGCACAGCTGAAGGAACGAAAGTGATAGTGAGAATGAAGGCTGCCTAGTTTGAGACTTCTTTTACTTATTTGAATTAGCCCTGTAGAGATACATGAACCACGACGAAAAATCATTCTGAGTGATTTCGAATTAAGTTAGGGACTAACAGAAATGTGAAGCTTAAGTAAATATAGAATCTTGATATCTGGAAAACAAAGCTATGTTATCCTCGCAAAACAGATTTGCGTTATTTAAGCTTTCCACCCACCTATAGAATTTCCACCTATCTTTAGTTAGGCTCCTTAGGTGAGTCAGAGGCAGGCAGGAGAGTTTCGATGGAGGGTCTCATTTGAGCCTGCTGGGAGCTACAAGAGGGACAAGGCTCCATTGGTGACATTTGGCAGTTTCTTACATTGACAAGTTCTTATTTATTTGAAGCCGTGTCCTTCTGGGTAACCATAGCTACTGCAAAGTTTTCACTAGCCATTAAGTAAATGATGAGCACACTCAAAAATTGCAGCCACATGGGCTGCACAAGTGCATTTTCCTATTATTCGCATGTTGCCAACTTGCAGCTCTTCAAAGTCTGAGTAAATGTTTTGACAAGATGAGACACCAAGGACAAATAAGAAGTATTGGGTTTGAAGAGAGTCAGCCCTCGTTCTAACAGCTTTAAGTCTTAAGATTGTTTTCACTGGGGCAGTCCCAGATAAATTGCTCTTATATGTGCATGCAAGAGACCAAAATTCCTTTGAAAGTTTATAATTTCTCATGGGAAAACACAACATAAAAGTTACTTTTACTCATAGAAAAACAAAACCATATTTTCTTGTCAACCTTCGCTGTTGGGAATTTCAAACTTTTTGCATTTTTTCCTTGTGATTCTTAGCTGGCCCATGGGACAGGCATTTACAACATAATTTACTTTCAACATGTCTCTGTAAATCATTGTAATACTCTCTGTAGCTTGAAGAAAAAAAAGGAAAAAATCTCCCCACAGGGCTTTATGTCCCACTTTCTCCAAACGTCAGCAGCCCAAAGCAAAAAGGAGCTCTTTCTGTCCAATAACCCAGACTCAACAAAATATGCAAAATTAGCATAAGAGGTGGTCACAAGTAAACAGGGTATTGGAGGCAAGGTTCCAGAGAGATTGTTCCTTAGGTGAACTGACAAGCGTTACTGACAGAACCAGCACAGAGAATGTAAAAATCCTTGGCTCATCTGAGAGCAGGTGAGTTGCCTTTAGCCAAATCACTTCAGGCCCCTTTTTCATAAAAATCCTGAGAACCCAGGCCACACTTTGGCCAAGCTATTAATATCAAGGATCATTCAGCTTTATATGAGAATTTGATGGCATGTACACTGTTTGAACCCTCACCTTTTACAACCCTAAGAGGGATTTATTAGGTGTTTTACAGTGTGTAAATTTGAATCTAGGTCATATAAGAACAAAAAAAAATGTGGTGTATTCAGGACTAAAGGGTAAGCTGAAAAAAAATAGTATACAGAGGGGAATAAAAACAAAAACAGGAAATAAAGAAAAGTTGTAAAATTAAGGACAAGGTTAAAGATAGCATAGATGATGTCAGAACCTGGTAAATTAATTCTCAGTATGAACCCATTGAACTGAAATTCAGGTGGTTACTGAGCATCTTCCTAAACAAGTACTATAGATGAGGTACTAAGATATTCTACTAACCTGATTCTGCTGCCCATCAATAAAAGCAACCCAGGTGAATTGGATAGTTACAGGAAAAAATCCTCTGTCTACCACCAGACAATTTTAAAATAATAAATTATGAAACTGTAATTATATAATCTCTTGCTTTCCTCCAGACCCTTTCATGCATCTCCTGGCTTTCAAATTCATGGCATTTATCTTAAATACAAAACTACCACCAGCTCAATCTGTATAACGTTTCAATATGTAAATATAATGTCATGCTGATCATTTGGTATAGGTTAACCAGTTGGGAGCTCTTTCCTGAGGAAGACTATTTCTACAGCTCTCAACATCCCTTAGTGCCCCTTTGTCTAGAGTTAAGGGCCCCTGGCTATTCCTCCTTACATGTTAGTGTAGGAGCCAGCTATGATAAGTTAAATATAAACAGATCACCCAAAGGAAGTTCTTTACTTCCAAACATTTTCACCTGCCTGAGTAGGTAGGACTCAGCCATCAATAAGTTTAATGGAGGTCTGAGTCTCAGTAGTTAACCCCGAAGCAATACCTGGTTTCAGGATGGAAAATAAACTAAGATTACCTAAGCACCACCCAAGAACAGACCATCCAAAGGAAATGCCTAATGTTCCAACCACTGTAGATAGGATCATCTACCAGCACATACTCACCAGGACACCACAAATGTCAACCAGTTAGGGGTCCTGATCCTCAGAATCTCTTCACACCCACCTTTACTACTATAAAAACCCAACTCTAACTGAGCCTGGGGCTCTCCATTGATTCCAATACCTTGGACATGCGGAGAGACCTAGTTTGCAAACTTGCATAAAATAAAGGCTCTTTGCTTTTACATGTGGGACTTAGTCTCCTTGTTGACCTTGGGAGACTCTGCAGGTTTGGGCATATCAGTTAACTTATCCATTGGAGATCTGCTTGTTTAGGTCTTGTTTAGACTGCCATGCTGATTAGACTTGTTGCAGCATCTCTAAATTTTAAGTTAAGAGATAGAGATTTTGATAATCACTGCATAGGGGACAGTCTGACATCCACTTTGAAGCCAAATAGAAGTTTGATAAGATTAAAGAAAACAAAATACTTAAGAATGAAACTTCTGCTAATGTAAAAGCCAGAAAACATAGCTTATTTTTTCCCTTTTCATTCCTTCTATAGGGAATGCTGTGTAACATGGCGAAAGTCATGCTAATGGTCACCATTATCACAGTTACAGGCATGATTTTTCACCATCCAGTTTTCAGCAGTGCCTTCAGAGTTATCTAAGGACATCACCTAAGGGAACTAGCTCTCTATCAAGGTGTGGGAGAAACTGTTACCTGAGGATATGACTATTAAAGCTTCTTAAGTTTATCCTGAGTACATTCTAGAGAATTTAGAGGAGCTGCCTACCTGTCACATAAGCCTTTATAAAAACTACATAGAGGGTATCTTTTATTCTGGTAAGTTTAATATACCTTTATATGTTTTGGTAATCAACAAGGACAGAAGGTAGAGCTGTGTGACAATCAAGGCCCTGTATAAAACTTTTCCTGCACAAGAGGCAGCTTTCCAGTCACTAAAATGTAAATCAATAATCACAGAAGAACTGGTTGGCATGGAATATTCCATTATCACTTTTGGTCATAGTCTATAAAACTACCTAATACAAAGAAGCTAATGTAAGTGAGATGACAGCAAGAAATTTACATTGATTTCAGACTTTTTGTATGAAAATTCAGAAACAAGTTGAATGGATGAAACAGACATTAGCTTTGTATTAAGAAAGCTTTTCCTCAGTGAGTTTAAGAAACTTTAAAGTCCCATCAATGAATATTGTAATTGTCTATATATATATGCATAGTTTTAGCTTTATACAAATAGCTTTCTCTCAAAATACTGGAAAAAATTTTAAGTAAGAGGGTAAAATCCTCAAAATTATTTTCTAGGCCAAATTTATCTTGGCACTTACATTTAGGAAACTCTGTAGCATACCAAGTTCTGAGGATTGTATTTGGACACACATCCATAACTGTAGTCATCAAGTTTACCGACAACCATCTGCTTGGACACTACTTCCACCCCCTAATAACTAATGCTAGATGAAAATGGCAACAGATATTCTCAGCAGCAAAAGTTTAAAAAAAGCAACAGCATTCTTACACACACAGTTATGAGTCAAATACTGATTCTATTTCCTTGCCTAAACACACTTAGGTACCACTACACAAGCCTGTCCATCACCACCAAGGATCCTTGGGAAAAAAATGATCTTCACTCACCTTTGCTTCTTTATTTACAGCTTTTCATCTCAGTCAACTCCATTTTCTTGGCAAAATCTACTGAATGATTCTAGCACCTTATTTAAGGGATCATTTCTGTAATTGTCTTAATTGTCCTCGAAGGATAATTGTTATATAGGTAAGAGCATGCATCAGTAAATCTTAGACTCCTTTCTGCTCTTCGGAGTTATTTAGATCACTGCTCATGTATATCTCATGGCTCTTCAAAACTTTAAAACTTATATCTAATATATTGTGTGGGAAAATTTAAGTGTGTGTGTGTACTTATATCTAATATATTGTGTGGGAAAATTTAAGTGTGTGTGTGTATGTGCATCTGTCTGTCTGTCTGTCCATCTGAGTTTTCTAATACTGTATATGTTGTGTGTCTGTGTTTTCTAATAATGTATGTGGTGTGTGGTGTGGGTGTGGGTGTGTCTGTGTGGTATGTTTGAAAAAAAAACTGAAGCTCACAAGGGCTTTCTTTTGAAATGTTTAACATTATCAGCAGATGTTCATCTCTTAGTGCTGCTTCCTTCTGTATTGTTTCTATTGTCAGTAGATTCTTACAACTAGAATGGCCCAGTGGCTGCTAGTAATCCTATCTCATCTTCTCAGAAATTGTAGCTGAGAAAAATGATCCCTTCTTCGAGTATCCAAGCAAAAACTTCTGGAAACTTTATTTACTGTCTATTCGGAATATACCTTATTCCTGAATCTAAGCAGTATATGTGGATGGAGGCAAGGATCTAATTGGTCGAGTTGAATGACTCATTCTAAACAGTCAAGTCCAATGCCAAGAATGACACAAGAATGTGAACGACAGTTGGTGTTTCATTAGGTGAGAAGTGGATATTAGCAGACGATTCTGAGACTGTGTATGTGTGTGTGTTCCTTTAAAATGAAACAAAACATTAAAACAGAAAGATAAAGTCTTAGTATAATGCATTATAACCTTAGTACAACTTAGACTATGCATTAGCAACAGGTGAAAATTAGACTCATTTTGTCATCTGAGTAAGATTGATTGCCAGAAAGTTCTCTTTGGAAGCTACCCCCTATATTTGTCTTCCCAAACATACACTACTGAAGTGTACACAGGATTAGTTCCTGTATTTTTTGTAAATGAAGTTTGAACTAAGGAATAAGTAAAAAAATTACAATTTAATCTTAACTTCAGTAGTAAAATTCAATTTATAAAAAGAGTCAGACTCAACATGCAGAACCTGATTTGTCTATGCAGATTGAATGCATAGACCTGTTGTAAGAGCAGACAGTCCCTCAGAAGCACTGGCTTGCCGTTCTTCCTACCTCACTGTTTTATGTGACTGCTTGTTTGTTTCTGGCTGCTCAGCCTTGAAATAATCACAGAGAAACCATATTATTTGCAATACTGTTTTGCCAATAGCTTAAGCATATTTCTGGCTAACTAATATCTTAAAGTGACCCATATCCACTAATCTGTGTATCACAATAAGGCTGTGGCTTACCAGATAAAGTTTCAGAGCCTGTCTCTGGTAGGGCTACCTGGCTTCTCTCTGACTCTATCTTCTTTTCCCCTGCATTCAGTTTAGTTTTCCCTGCCTAGTTAAGTTCTGCCTTGCGATAGGTCAAAACAGTTTCTTTATTAACCAATGCTATTTACAGCATACAGAGAGGAATCCCACATCACCTCCCTTTTTTGTATAAATTAAAAGGAAGGTTTCAAATTTAACATAGAAAAATTACATATAACAAAACACGTATCAAATAAGAATTACAGTTACAATTTTTATATGTACTTTATCTTTTATCATAATTAAGGAAAGCAATAATTATAACTATCCTCTGTGGAAACAAAAGAAGAGCAATTTTTTTAAAGCAAAATATTCTTAGACCTAAATTTTGAAGACAGGATACCTTTAAGCTATAAATGTTTGTTACTTAGCTCCTTTACAGTCAAAAAATTAAAGAAAATACAATAATATACATAATCCAGATTCTTTGTGTATATTTTATCTTTATGTGGCTTATTTTTTATTTTATTAATTTTTTACAAGTTTAATATTTTTTACTCATTTAATCTATAACTGTACTCTTTTATATTACATTTACTGTCTCTTTATTCTTTTTTTACATTTTTAAACAGACTGTGACTCTTTTTCAGTTCTTTTATTTCTGAATCTGTCCTATTATGTATCTGTAATCTTTTATTGTTTGGGAGAACTATTAAAATGCTAAGCATCTTTGGTCTCAGCAGTCCTGGTGGGTGCTGGCTCTGCCTCTCTGGGGCTTTAAATATGATGGAGGGAGTTTACTGTTGGCCCTAGGACAGATGGTTGAGAGCCTCAAGTCTGGGTAGCACCTTGCAGAATATAAATCATTTTTACCTGAGTAAAAAATAAATCTGCCAAGCAGTACACTGTACAGCATGGAAATATCTCTGTATATGGCAGCAGGAATCTACCATGCGTTTCTGCATGTGCACACCTAGAAGACTCTACCCCACCACCTGCCCAGGCAAGGAATGCTGATCCCTGGGCATGGTCTCAGCTACTTCCCTCCTGACCACAGGTGGGCACATAAGCATCTGGACCCAAAGTGGTGGTGGGCATCAACCCCCAAAAGAGCTAGAGTTCATGCTGGCAGCATAGATCAGGAAGCCACCATTTTAAAACCACCTGTTCTTTGGGGGGGGTGGCTAAACTTTTTTCCCTTTGTGGCATAAACAACCTTGAGGTCTCTTTCAACCATCTGATTACATTGGGAGTGCCTAGGTGTTTTAACACATTTGATGAGTTAATTGTACATCTCAGTAAGCAGTCTTTGTTAGCATCTCTTTGCTAATTGTGACACACAGAAAAGTTCTCATATTATTTATTGGGATTTTAAGTCCATTGAGCATCTTAGCAAACCCTCGCTTAGAATCCTGAGATTTCCTATAGGCCCAGATAGATTCTATTTTCTACCCTGTATTCAGTCAGTACTGTTTTTCACTGTCAACTACAAACACGATATAAAAATCTCAGAAATGAGAATTAGACCTTCATATTTTCATAACATCACCCACCCAATAGATAAAATGTCCATCTACCCTAATGTTTTCCTAGGCAATTCTCAGGGTGTATCACATACATGCAATATTAGTATCTGAAACTAATGAGTGTTGCATCTTCATCAATTCCACCAGTAGCAGAAACAAAATGCTTTTGGAAACTATGTTAATTTTTTTATGGAAAAGAATAGTTCTAGTGGGGAATAAGTCAGGTACCATTAGCAAGTAATCACATAAGGAAACTCTCTCATATTGGATCATGAGATGATAAAAATAGTAATTCTTATAGGGATTTATGGTAAATATGATTTAGTATATAATAAGTTATTCATACATTAGATGCCACAATGAAAAGGCAAATTCTCTGAACTAACTATGCTTTTTTATGATATGAACTTATTTCTTGACCATGCTGAGTAGTCCACTCTTGAACTTACAAGTTAGTGAAGCTAAAATTCAAATTCTGAGTCTTAAGCCATATGATCTCCTGCTGGGATTGGGTAAGAATGAAGATCCTCATGTAAGCCGTTGTAACTGTCCTTTCCATTGTTTTGTGTAATATAGAAAGTTAAACATGGATCACAGTATTAGTAGAGATTACAGTATCCAGTTTTATGGCTAACACTTCAGTGCCAAATGAAAAGGTCCAATCACTTTGGATCATTCCTATTTTTGTTGGCAGAAAAAGATATCTCATTTTCCTTATTTTTATGTGGTTATTGGGCTATGAGGAAAAATTATTGAGTCAATATATGTGAAGTCCTCCTTTAAGAACCCATTGCTGGAAGCTCCTACTCTAAGGCTACCCACCCAGAGCAGTGAGCCTCAAGGTCCCCAGTAAGAGAGCCCGGCACCCTCAGCCTGGGCTCCAGGGGCTCCTGTGTTCTCCTGGATCCTGCACTGCCTGCCCCGTCCTTCCTTCTGTCCCTGGATCACTGGGCTACCAGGCGGCCCTGTTTAGGTGCTGAAGAGTTCCATCTGGACGGG
>NW_026067917.1:7571483-7584355 GCF_014885135.2 Alexandromys fortis | reverse complement strand
GGCGGGGAGGAGGCGGAAATCTTTTTTTTTTTCAATAAAAAAATTATATTTAAAAAAAAAGAACCCATTGCTGGAATGCATAAGGCATAGCATATTCCTGAGCACCATGCATAGAGTCATTGTAGAAAGAAACCATGGCAATAGACTCTGTAACTGAGTTTGGTATGGAGAAACATGCTACTGAGAGAAAGGAGCAATTAATTCCATGTGTAAGGTACAGAGAGCAATTTTAGAGACCACACTCTTGAAATTAGTGTGGCTGTTGGAAACATGATAAAATTTCACATTTACTGACTGGATACATAAGAACTTAGACCATTGACCATGATATGTTGCTATCACATTTACTGACTGGATACATAAGAACCTAGACCATTTGACCCTGATATGTTGATAAGATGATGTTTTATCCTAATGTCTTGTCATTACAAGATTTTCAGAACTCCATGTGCTCTATTTTGTTCTGACTTTTACCTTTTTCAGTTGAAAAATAATGTATAGTATATGGCTTCCAAAAATAGTAATTTATCAAAATAGTAGAGGTATTTCTAAAGAATGTACTCTTGAAAGTTTTGAAGATTCCAGTTTAGTTTTATAGCTTGTCAAATAGTCAACTATGGAGTATTGAAGGTCTCAATACATCTAATGAGCTCCCACTTATCTGTGGTTATAAGGCATATTCAGGACCTGTTGGTTCCCTGTAGATGTTCTCATCTCTGAGTGAACAATGAAATCATCTAATTTTAAAAAACTACCCAAACCTTACCACTGCCCTATTATCCCTACTTTTCAAACAGTAGTTCTTCAAGTAAGTATAACATGCAATTATTTGATTATCACTCATTTTGACATTTAATCAAAGGAAGGTGTACAACCAATACCACCCTCTAAAACACATTTTATAGCAGTTTGTGAACAGTTTATGTATATTATTTTATATATCCTTATCCTACCACAACACAGTGTCTGTTTTAGAAAGAGAGGAGAAGATAGTATTTGTCAGGATTCTGCTTTGCATGAGCCCATCCTTCAGTGAGTACTTAAAGCTTTCTTTAGGAAGAAATGAAGCATTCCATGTTAAAACGGGTCAAGCTGCCCCTTTAGTAAGAAGTGGTATAGTTTACCAATTCCTTGTACCCTGTGAATTATATATAGTATGAAGTGGTGGTAGGGTCATTCCTGATTTTCACTGTGATTAAAAAAACATGTTTTGCATAAAATTCCCCAAATCTTCAGATGTATTTTTAAAATGTGTGGCAAATTCATTTTCAAAGAAAAATAAAAAGAGTTACGAGGTGACTGATAAGTCCAAGTAATCCTCAGTGTTCAGATGGAAGGTTTCAAAACCTTAAGAGGAAGATATGCATCGGAAGGGATCAAAGCTGACTCACAGAACACATTCCTGTCTTAACTCTGCTTTTAGTTTTTGTTTGCTGATTGTTTGTTCTTTGAGATATTCAAGTTTTGTTCAACTTGTCTTGATCATATTCACTGCCAACACTTCCCAGATCCACCCCACTTTTCCTATCCACCCAACTTTGCATCTTTTATTTTTAACCCTTTAAGACCAATTTTTTTCTGCCCCAAATTCTCTTGGATATATTGTTCTTCACTGGAGCATGGCTACAGTCTCAGAGAAGACTGACTTTTCTTTTCTCAGCAGGTAACAATTGCCAATCACTCGATCATTGTATGCCCAATTTCCCTCTTCATTCTTGCCTTTGGGGTGGTTTAGGCTTGCACAGATTTTGAGCACGCTGACAAAATCGCTATGTGCTGCTGCCCTGCACATCTGGAAGACAATGTTTGCTTGCAGTCATTTACCAACTTCAATTTTGTTTTAGACTTCAAGACCTGTCCTTGAGGAGACTTTGTTCTGGTGAGTCTCACATTCGAGAGTATGCTAAGCCATTGCTTGAATTTGGTGTTTTCATCTTTTGTTTAGGCAAAGTGAAACTTTCGAATGATTCCAAAGATGTTAAATATCCCTTTTATGTTTGTTGTAATCTATGTTTAATTAAATCTGTGGTTCAAATGTTATGACAGAAAATGTGATCCATTGTTTTTTTAATTTTGTATATCATCTCTTATTTACGAGGAATTGGATGAAGAAACACATATGGATGTCCATAATAAAAAGAGGTAAAGCTCTCATATTTAGGTTGTAATGTTTGTTTCATGATTTTTAAAGTGAATAACATATTTAAGATGAGTTAAGACACCCTCTTAATGTTTTATAAAATATAAGTTGGGCTTTTTTTCCCCAGTGCATGTTGTGCAGTGATTTGTTGGTATTATCTGACAGAAACTGAAAGTCAGAAAATCAAGGATACGTGTTTTTTTTTTTTTTTTTTTTGGACTGCAAATGAATTGTGTAGATTCTGCTATATTAGCAAGGACAAGTTTCTTTGTCTATTATAATGATTAAATGCTAATCTCATTCAGAACTGTCCTCATAGACACACTTATAGAACAGTCTTATCAGCTACCTGGACACCCAGTGATCTAGTAACTTTGGCCCCTAAAATTAGCTGTCTCCTTAACTATATATATTTATGCATGTTATTTTATTTTGTCTTTTTTTCATACCTTTCCTTTCACCCCATCTTTCTGACTAATAGAAAATGAGAGTCTGTTCTTATTGGTACTATATTAATTTATATAAATTTGATTAGAAAGACTTGTTTTTTTTACCCTTTTTTAACCTTCATACATTTTGTTCTTTCTCCCTGAGGTTTATATACTTTTCAAGTTTTAAATCACGGAAATACTCCAGTGTGTACTTTGCATCAAATTCCGAAAATCTTTTACATATGCTATAGATGAAGACTAGGGTTTTCTATTAGTTACTAAGCAATGATATTTACACTGTGTCATTTATTTATGATATATGAATGTTTTATGTGATTTCGAGGTAGTAAAGCTGGCTCTTAGCTTATCCCTAGGATTAAATTGCCCACATGCCTTTGTAATTTGGGATATGACACGATTTAAATGAATGGACACAGTGATTCACGAGGGGAATTCTATCTCACCTCAACTCATTTATAAGAGTTCTCTTCAAGGAAATCTTTATATACCATTAAATAATTAAGTAGGAATGTTGATTTATTTTCTTTTCCTTTGTCTATAATGAGCCTAAAGGAAGAATGCAAGGAGACAAACAGGAGGATCGTTCTACTAATAACTACATATATTTCTTGGCAATGTCTAGCTAGAGGAAGATAGGCAAGAGCATTCAAGTTTCTGCTTCCTTAGGAAGTCCACTGGGATGGAAAAAAAGCACTTTAGATTCATTCCTAAAACACCCACTTGTTCTCAGTCGGGGCCAGACTGCTCTGGCATTTTGCCTATGGCTATATAGGCAGGTAAATATGTTTATGTGGGTGCAGTACATATAATTTGTTGAGCAAGCAAAGGATCAAAAAATCACCAGAAAAGAAATCAAATCATAAAACCCTCTGTGGGGTAAACCACACTCTTCCTTTCAGAGAACATAAAAATGATTAGGTCACATATTCTAATATTCAGATTCTTTCCAAGCTTCAAATTTATTAAGCATTCTATATGCTCAATCCTTCTATTATATTTTCATAGAACCCTAAAAATAAATAGCAATGAACAGACAGATCACAGAATTCTATGAACATTTACATATTTTACACAGTGTTTTGCCATCTACTTCTTAAGATTAGGGAGTTTCCTTAAAACTACTTTTTTTTTTTTTTACAAAATTGCATTAAAACCATCACATGGAGACAATATGACCTACTTTATAGAAGTTATTACACAATCTTGACAAATAGTACCTAAGTTTTTACTCATTTCCCAAAGTTTTGCTGAATTTTATTTATCTATTTAATCATTAGCAAACATTTGGTAAGAGCTCCCTTAGATTCTGTCCTTGATGGTTAGTGAATTGGGACTCCATTTCCTTCTCTCAATGATGATAATCATTTTTGCCTTATCTGTCAACAATAATACTGCAAAAATCAGTCAATCAAGCTGAAGTTCCAATATTCCTTTTTATTGTTCTTTTATACAGTTACTTCAAAAGTAATGTTGCTTCAATACTTACCCTAAAAGAAATTCTTCTGTTGAGTGTTTACCATACTGATACTCATTGCTCAGAAACATGGGGTGTGGGGTCCTATATAAAGCTTAGGGCAATTGAGGATTTAGTTTTATTTATTTATTTATTTGTGTACTTTTTATTTCATTGTTTTTGTTTTTAGAACTTGCTAAAAATAAAACAAAAAACTCTCTATAAAATAAACTCAGGAATGTGTACTGTCTGGACTTCCATATTCATATCCTAGATCTGTTATAAGAAGATATCACAGACTGGGTAAGTTCTATCATTAGAAGTGTATTGTCCTGTAGTTTGAGACTAAGCAGTGCAAGATGAAGGTGTAGACAAGGAGTGTTCCTCTGAAAGCAATGCTGCATATTCTCTTCTCTGCCACTTACATATCTCCTGGTTGTATCCTGTGAATACTTTTATTCTTGACTGGTAGACACATCCAACCTATTTTTGCTTTATGTTTATGTGCCATTCTTCCCTTCTGCAAATAATGCCCGTAACCTTATACTCCCTTTAAGTTTTATTCGTTTTGAAGATTTATTTTATTATATGCACTCACGCATAGTTATGAAATTATATTATTATAAGCATGCATGTATGAGCATGTTTCTATGTGCATGTGTATGCATTTGCCTGTTGAATGCCAACAGTGTCCAGAAGGTGTCAGATCCTTTGAATTTGATGTTATGCATGGTTGTGAGCCTTTCACTGTAGTTAGTGGAAGTCAAATCCAGTTCCTCTACAAGAATAACCATTGCTCTTATCCATTGAGCCAGTTCTCCAATCCTTGCTGTCCTCTAGAAAAACACTATCCATACTGCATTATGTGTTCACCCAGTCTTAACAATTTGCATTGGTAATACTGTTCCCATGGTAGGTAATATGTTGAGGGATGGAATTTTAATATTTCTACCTAAAATTCTTGGGGATTATAATTTGTGACACCTTCCCCTCACTTGTGACTCACAGAAGAATAGAGAAAGAGGAGATAAATTGAATTTCTTCTTTCACAACTTCTGTAAAGCTTGTGTCGTAACAGTTAAACCAACGTTTGGAAGAGAGAGACATTAATATGCTCCATTAGGGAAGATTTAGACACCCTCCCCACCCACACTAGATCAACTAAGACATATTGTAAAGTTTATATATATAAAATCACTTTTAATTATACCATTTATACTAAAGAGAGTAAGTGTGGTGTTAGTCAGGGTTCCCTAAAGTCACAGAACTTATGGAATGAATCTCTCTCTCTCTCTCTCTCTCTCTCTCTCTCTCTCTCTCTCTCTCGCATATAATATGGATATATATATATCCATTCATATATCCATATTATTGGAATGACTTACACACTACATACAGTCTAACTATTCAAACAATGGCTAGCTGTAAATGAAAAGTCCAAGAATCTAGTAGTTTCTCAGTCCTACAAGGCTGGATGTCTCAGCTAGTCTGTATACTCTGGAATCCTGAAGATCCTAAAGAAGTAGGCTCCAATGACAGTGAAGAAATGGATGTGCTGGCAAGGTGAGGGTAAGCAGGCAAAGAGGGACAGAATTTCCTCCTTCCCTGTCCTTATACAGGCTTCTAGCAGAGGATGTAGTCCAGATTAAAGCTCTGTTTTCTCAGCTTCAAGATCTGGATTACAGGTGTGGCCTCCATTTATGAATTGTAGTTCATTCTAGATATAGTCAAACTGACAAGATTAGCTATTACAAACATTCATGTTATTTTTATTACTCAAAAGTTCATACATATCAGCTTACTTTAGTACCAAAATATCATGCTCATCTCATCTGAATTTTCCTATATTCTCATGATTCTCATGCAGAAGGAGGGAAGGGTGTTTTGAATCTCAGGGTTGCTTTGCCACAGCGATTTCATTGCCATTTTGAATTACTCTTTAAGGCTCCTGATCAAATTCAGCTGAAAGTCTTTGGCATTTATTGATCATTATGAAAACATATTCATTTGTGTGTGAACATCCCATCATGTTTGATATATTTATCTTCTTTGATTTCCTTATGATTTTAAACTATAAACTAAGTAATAATTTAATTAAAAATTTTTCTACTTTTAATCATATGTTATTATATTTCTATTGCCTTTATTAGCTGCATAGCTTAAACCAGCTCATCATTGAAACAAACAGATATTGAGAAATAATTTTATATAATTATTTTAAATTTGGGCTTAAGTAGATTCCCATTGATTTTTGCATATGTGTGTTTGAGAAAGAGGGATGGATACTGAGAGACACACAAAGACAGAGACAGACAATAGAAACAAAGAAACACAGAGAGAGAGAGAGACAGACAGACAGACAGACAGACAGACAGACAGACAGAGATAGATACAGAGACAAAGACATTTTACAAGCCTGCACCTCTGAATTACAGAGACTCCATAGGAGTGTGCTCCTCTGTAGACACTTTCTGTTGCTTGCGTTCCCATTTGGTGTAACCTGTGCTAACCTGCATCCTCTCATGATCATGAAATATCTAGCACTTGTCAGTATTTACTCATCACAACTTTTTCTTTATAAAGAGAAGAAACAAACAAACAGAAGACCAAGTTGGACTCACACATCTTATCAAATAAAGTTGGAGTGGAGGGGATTGCTTATGCTATAAACTAATGGCTAAAAATTCTGTTTGCCCAGAAGCATTTCAAGAGAAAAAACAGTTTTGAATTTTCAAAACAGGTACATGGCACCCATACCTGAGGGTAACATGATTGTGGTAGAAGGTGTTTGTGGTTATGTAAGCAGTCAGATCGTTCTTTTCAACTCTTCCAGACATACTGCCTTCACTGGGTTTTTATAGTAGAAATGATGGTTTTCAAGATAAAATACCTCCAGAATCTAGCATCTCTCTGGAAGACAGCACAGCTATGCATGTGTTGTCAAGGGCTTTGGAGTCTATATAATTTTGTACCTTATGTTGTATTTGTATGGAGTATATGAATTGAGGGAACTGTGAAGGCATTATAGTATTTCAAAAGTGTTTTTGGAAGTCTAAGAAAGCCATAAAAATAATCTTCTCGAAAAACCTCTCTGCCCCCTTGCCAGCATGATCGACAGTAATTCTGACATAAGCCCATGATTTGCTCTCTCTTTTCAGGTTTTCAGATTTGCATAGCAAAATCTCTCATTTGGACAGCGACAACGTGTTCTTAGTTTCTGTATTGCTTCATTTCGCCAGATTTATATAGCACCTTTGATCTAAGGTCTGGGGCCCTTCCTTAACACCAACCTTTCCCCACCTTTTGAAAATTGATCACTTAAGGTGTATTCTGTGGATCACCCCAGTGACTTCCTGTAAGCTCCCGCTGGCATCACGTACTGCCTGCTCATGTCAGAACCACAGAAAACGATGGCATGTCACATCCATGCAGCGCCAGCCCTCTGCAGAGAAAGACATTTGTCAATGTCTTATTGCAACTGATGCACACTTGGGGAATTTTGTCGTTATCAAATTGTGGCCACGAGGCTAATAAAAAGATCTGCGCATATACAATGGGCTGTCTTTGGTTGTTATTTTTGCCCCCTTTTATGTTCATCAAGGAATAGTACATCAACAAAAAATATACATTGTGTTTCTTTGTTAATACTCATGCCAGAAAGCACGCATAGGAAGAGAGGGACTGCGACAGATACAACTGGAAGCAAGTGAGCAGATTCCAATCAGTAGTCTGGGAAGAGAAAGCCATGGTCCAGCCAGGCAGGTCTCCCCAGCAGAAGGCTGCTTTTCTAAAGAGTAAGATTTGCTCTGGGCTCCTTGCTTTCAAGGGCTGAAGGAGGAAAGATGCTTCCTTAGTTAATTGTCGGCTCACACCTTTCTTTAATGAGTTGCCTAGAAGTTTACGGTTAAGTTACCCTGGTGACTCAGGTAGGGTTTCTTTCAACTCCAACTGAGACTGTCAGAATAGGAAAAAAGGGGGTCTGCTTTCTGATTAATGAAAATAATAATTACGTACAGATGAAAGCAGAAAGGGAAAGCCAAGAGCTTCCACGTTACTTTAAACAAAGAAGAGTTAAGGCCTTATCTTAACTACGTGTTGGCACCGCAATGCGAAATGGTCATGCAAAATTAATTTTTAATGTGTTCAATTTATATTAAAAATTTCTGCAAGTGTGTGAATTTTTTTTCCAGGGCTAGAGTGCTACTTCATTTACAATATTCCCTGAAGGTGTTTTTTTTTTTTAAAGAGACTCTTAAACTGAAGCCATTTTAAGGGTTTTATGAGACATTATGTGAGCTTTCATATGCAAGTTAGTCGTTAAGTACCAGATATTATATTCTGTAATATGCTTAAGTGATATTAGAGGCTGTATATAGCCTGCAGTAATGGCTATTGCTGCTTTTTTAATTTATCAAGAAAATGTTGCTTAAATAAGGAGCAAATCAATGCTGGGTTGTACAAAATATAAATGTAAGGAAGTAACAGAATTTTTTTATACACTTGCATCTTCCAGCTTCCCTGAAAGGGAAAAATACAACCTACTTTCAAGGTTATTGACAGAAATTGTAAGGAAAAAATAAAATAAGCATATACTTCCGATTCGAGAGCCACGAGGAGTACACGGGATGACGTTGAACAATGAGCACCCATTGCTACTCAGTGCTTCTCCATGGACATAAAGATAAATTTTATGCCCTTGATAACTGTTGTTTGTGTGCTTTCTGGCATTCAGAAAAACTGAAGTCTCTTGTTTGTATTTAACCAGTTTAGGCTTTGACTATTCTGCCGCTAAAGAAAATGTTGGTATTAAGCTGGCTTCATTGGTCAAGCTTTGAAAAGCATAGATAAAGGCACCCCCTGGTGAGGGAAATTGACTAAACAAAAAACAAACAGACAACAACAACTAAAGACCAATTTTTGCACAGCATCCTTCCTACCCGGTAATCCATCACTACTACTTCATAATGTGCAGAACGCTTGGTCTTTTTTTTTTCATAGTTCCAAATTGAAATAGTATAGTTGACTAAAAGAAGACATTGGTAGTTATCAACAAAGTATCTAATATATCTGAAATCTTAACATCATGGATATAAGAACTAGACATTATATAAAAATCATTTCTCACAAACAATATCTCAAGATGGCAAATAACCCAAGCAAAATAAGCCTGGTACTGTGGAAATTATTTTTGTTTGCATTTTTATGTAAAAAGCAAAGAACTGCCTGGCTTTTGCAGCGTGAATTTAAATTTTAGTTATAAATCACTACACAGAGATGCTGGCTGACCAGCCTTCTATTCTTCTATTCTATAAAGTGTAGTGTAAGAAATCAATCAGGTATTGTTAATAAGGCTCTTAGACACCTGGAATCTATGATATCAGGTTTAAATGAAGAAACAAAAGCAATTAGCTTTCCCAATTGAAATACACAAAGCACTGAAATTATGTAGTAACCACTTTTTTCTGGAAGGAAATTGTCAGTGGAAGTTTCAAATACTCAACTCAGCATTTACTCGCAATATGCAAAAAGAAAGTTCAATTATATTTTCCTTACACTACATTCTGCAAGAAAATAAAACAAAATATAAAACTATGTGCTCAAAGCATTACAGGCTCCAAATGTGCTTAAAACTTCAGTACATAAAACACAGGTGAGTGATTATTTACTGACGATTTTCAAATTCCACAAATGTTATCAAACCCACCCCAATTTTTCCTTCTGACATAGTGCTCTAGGATCCCGAGAGCTTGTATACTACCTTAAGAATCACCAGGTCTGTAGCACATTGGCATGTCATTGTCTAGTGTATTTTTGGTTGACTAATTATTGATCAATGATTATGAAACAGTTTATATACTAGACGTAAGTATCAGCTAAGCAGAGTGAATTCTTCACATTACAGGACTCCGTCCAACAATTTTCTGACTTTTTGATCTGAGGATAAATCTGATTCTATTCTTAACCCGATTTATTGTGACTCTCATTATTCCTGTCTACACAGGCATGTAGAGCTTTTCATTTACAATCCCATCACATTGTATGCACTCCATGTAGTCTCATATTTCCTGATCCTCCTGGGACAATATTTCCACGTAGTTCCCCACCTTCCTTCCTCGGCCCAGCTGCAGATTCCTCTCTTCTCTCTCTATGCCGTGTGATTAAATTCATTTAAAATCAGCCTCATCTCTCCCACTTTCCTATCCTTTTCCAGCTGCTGATGCCCACCCGATCCTTCTTTTGGAGTCAGATTTATACGAAAGTCTAAAATCAAAATCATTTTCGGTTTCTTTGCCCTAACCCAGCAGCTGCAGATTTCTGCTCCGGAACTGTTCTCAGTCTTTAGCTCACCAAAATGCTTCTTAGAAAAACAGACAGTTGTTTTCTCCCCTATACAAACTGCTAGGACCCTCCTGACTTCCCTTTTAATACCATTTATACCAGCATAAGGATTATAAAGGTGATCTTATTAGAGGTTGTGTATGGAAGTTGATCTTATTGGGGTTGTGAATGGAAGAAAGCTGAGTTGCTTTAAATGAATGACTTTGGGTATAAAATGGCACATAGGGCTATCTATACTACTCATCCTACATAACCTATCAAAATCCATGCACACTCTGTGCACCCGATAAATACAGATAAGTAAAACAGAAAAGAGCTTGGCTCTACTAGATCTCAAAATAAACATTAAGAAGGAATAAGTAGAAACAAGCAAAGGTTTTTTTCTCTTTTTCTTTTTTGGCATGGAGTTTATTTATTTAGCAACAGCAGTGCAGTTGCTTACACTTTCTCCAAATGTTTTATCTCTTTCTCCATAGCACCTGTCCCTTAGTGGATAGAGCCACATCTGTCTCATCTTGGCATGAGGAGTGCACAAGTACAGCCCTGAGTGATGATTTCATTTCCGAAGGAAGCGGGGCACACTTTTGCACTTCTGCAGTTGGAGTCAAAGAATGCTCAATAGATTTAGTATCTTGCTAAAAAAAATTCTAAAGAGTAAATAGAAAGTTTGAAACTGGTACAAAAATATTGCTTCCAATTTAAAAAACCAGAGACTGCTACCTATATCTATGTATGTATAGTAGATACCTATGTATGTATGTGTATATATATATACATACATGTATATACTACCATATATTTGTAAATATATATAACCTAGAAAACAAAATAGTTGTAAAACCTTCAATGTTTTATAAGGCAATAGGATGGCAATTGTTTGTATATTTCAAGAATATTTTCTGAAACACGGAGATTAATTTGATGAAGGGAAGAAATTGAGATGTTAATTGATGTCAATTAGATTTTACTCATTGTGAAAATTTAGGGCAT
This sequence comes from Alexandromys fortis, assembly GCF_014885135.2. NCBI lineage: Eukaryota > Metazoa > Chordata > Mammalia > Rodentia > Cricetidae > Alexandromys > Alexandromys fortis. The sequence goes on along the minus strand of NW_026067917.1, from coordinate 7,572,981 downwards.
TTTGTATTTTGCACACTTCAATTTTAATACAAATAGCCAATCTCTATGCAGAATCTTCTAATAATTAACAAATTGCAGGAACATTGGTGGCAGATTATTGAAGCCACAATTTTTAGATTCAAAGCAGAAGACGCAATCTAAAAATATAATTCTTTTCTTTTTCAGAAACCTGTACTAATTCCAAGGCATTCTGGAACTAGAAAGGTGTGGGGGGGGGAGGGGGTCACCTTTCCCTCTTCCCTCCGTTGCACTCCTGCATCCTAGCCCTGCTTCACTTACGTCTACAAAGAAACATCATTTCCTAGCTGGTCTCTGTTGCAGAGCCTAAATATAGCTTTAGACCCCAACACTATCCTCTCTCTAGTCCATGCTAAACTGCTATCAGAAAGCACATTCCTATCCTCAAGTCTAATCTCCAACTTCCTTGCTGAAAAGTCCTTGCGAGGCTCCTCCTCACTGTCCCCATGAGAAAGCCCCCAGTCAATCTGTGGTTGTTATTTCTAAGGCTCCCGGATGGACCTCTCTTTGCATCCACACTCCTTCCCATCACTGTGACTTTTGTTTTCAGTTCTGAGAAAGCTTGCTGTCTCTGAGTTTGTTCCTCACATTCAGAGCGGTGCACCTCTTCCTTCCCTTCCCGCTGCCAGGCATCAACTACATAGTAGGGATGATTGGAGTCTTACAAAGGTGCCTGAAGGATTATGAGCTCAGATTCCATCACCTTCACTTTGCTTTGCTTCCTTCTGGGTGTTATCATGTGGAGGACATCAGTTTAGCTTCCCTGGAGATGTTTGCAGTGCTGCTGCAGAACAGACGAAGCTCTTGGGGAGATGCAGGGTGCTGTTGGACTAACTAGGACTGACGCAGCACAGTGGACAGGATGGCCCAATCATTTTGCAGTTTGGCACAAGGAGTTGTAACGATTTTCTGAGATATTTTCTTTGTATATATCATGATTTCGCAATATCTTTGCTCATAAATACAATGTCTAGAGACTTGAGGATATTGATACAATAATTTGAGACGTTCTCAGAGAATCCTTGAGATGATTTTATAATCTCATCTGTTACGGTTTCCCAGTGCTGTGCAGGTCTCAGATCTGAATAAAGATTCTCATCTTTAGTTCTCCTCTTTCTCTGAAGTCTATTTATTTTTTTCTTGATCATTCCACAGTGAAAAGCAAGAACAGCTGCTTGCCACTGCTGTCAGTTCCTAAAGCTGAGGCCCCATGTCTCCCCTATCCTCGCAAACAGCACTGTGTTCTCCAAGGCAAAACTGTGGCTATGAACTGAGCTCATTTTGTTTTTCTTTCAGGGACACTGCTGGTCTCCAGGCAGCTGCTGTAAGGTCTTATTACCAACTTCCCACTTCTTGGGAGAAACTCAAAACTGCTTTCCTGTCTCAGACACTTCATTTACCCTGCTAAGACTGAACCACCTCCACATAGCTACTGACTCTGGCCATGCATCATCTTCCCAGTGGTTCTTTTTCTTTCTTT
>NW_026067917.1:7545150-7569787 GCF_014885135.2 Alexandromys fortis | reverse complement strand
ACTTCTGGAAATTGATTCAAAAGTATGTCAAAGATTCTTGGAAAAAAAGTAATTTGTTTTATTTTTTTGCATTTGTGTATTCTATTTGTTTATTTTGTAGGACACGGGATTTTATTGACTGAATTTTCTATTTCTAAAAGGAGATTCTGTTTGGAAAGTGGTGACTTTTCATAATGGACTAGAGGATTTGAGTGTAAGTTTTAAGAAAGAAGAAGGAAGAGGAGGAGAAGAAGAAAGAAGAAGAAGAAGAAGAAGAAGAAGAAGAAGAAGAAGAAGAAGAAGAAGAAGAAGTAGTAGGGGGAGGGGGAGGGGGAGGGGGAGGGGGAGGAGGAGGAAAGAAAGAAAGAAAGAAAGAAAGAAAGAAAGAAAGAAAGAAAGAAAGAAAGAAAAAAGATGAGGAAATAGGTTTTTCTTTTTGTGCAGCATTCATCAAACACAAAGTACTGAATCCCCCTGAATGCCCTGTCAGGACTATAGAAGAAGCCTGTCATATCTGACGTTCACATGAACAAACTTCTTACCAATTCTTCTTAGATTGAAAAGCGTTGTAATTAGCAATTAAACCCTGTCAGTAGTCTGGACAGAAATCCTGTGTATCCCTGCAGCATATCCTTGGAATGTCATGCTGAGGGGACACGGCTTGCAAGAAGCTGAGCAGTGGATTCTATTCAGAATATGCTCTTACATGACACCTATCTAAAACTGAGAAAAATATATGAGAAACTAAAGCTCCCTCTATTTTTTTTTTGCCTCTGTGTCTCTGTCTCTGTATCTCTTGCATACGTATACATGCTAACAAAATAGGAAGTTTGGTGGTGTTTTGAGTTAAAAGTAGTGTATTTGTTTAGATTGGGAGCAATCCTGAAGGTTGTGTCCAAATAGAAACAATATAGACCATGGTTATCTCACCAGATTTATTTGCAAATAGGACTTTAGGGCTCTCTCTAGGGCTTTCCCTGCTCTTGGGTGTCATGTTTGTCCTTTAGGAACTGGGTGCTTACTTAAGAAGTCATCACAAATCAGTAAACATTCTGGAACCATAGTTCATACTAGCAAAATCACAACTATTAAAACAAATCCATGAATAGCTTCATTAAAGCATTCCCATAAAAGGCAAGAAAATGTAGATGAATTGCCTAATTTTTTAATAAAGTGGGAAAAATAATCAATCCATCTTTCTGGGTGGCCACGTTGTTCCATTATGGAAAATGTGTCATTGTCAGTCTATCAAAAATCACACTTAGGCAGAAGAAAAACAAAATGATTCTAGAAGGAGTTGTAGAGGTGGGGATCAACTCCCTGCAGACATGAGGCAGACAGAGAAATTGACACGCTCGTAGGGCTCCCTTCCAAAGAACCACAGGATGTATCCATCTAATAGTCCTCCCTGGGTTATGTCAGATGCCATTTGTGACTTCCGTCTTTGAAATTACATGCTGCTACTCATCAACTTGCTATGGACCCATGTCATTTTACTATATAGGTACTGCCGCAAGACCAGATTTGCATCTCTGAAGATTCATTTGTTGGTGGGGAGATCTTGACTTGCAAATTCTGAAAATATCCTGGCTTAAAATTACCATGCCTAGAAATGTTTTACAATATACCTTTGCTGATAGATTGAATAAGGTAGATAGTTCAGTCAAAGTGTTTGCAATGTCTAAAGTACGTGACCTCTCTGTATCCTAAAGCTTTATTATATGTGCAACATCAACTACTTAGAATCTATTTGACCTGTCCATTTTGAACTGAGGATCTCAGCTACAACATAGGCAGGCCACTTCTCTTGTAACAAACATGCAAATGACATGTTTGCCCTACTTAGGACCAGACATACTGATCCTTTGTAATGGAAATGGATATCTACTAATACATACAGACATTTGATAGTGTCTTCATTTAGAGTGATATCCAGAGCAGGTTAATCCATTTTAAAACATTGGATTTTTCCAACATTCAAAAAAAAATATTAGCGAGTCTTGCTTAAAGACTTGAAATTTACTTCTGGATTAACCTCAGAGTCTTTTTCTATGTAGAATATCTTCCTTAGTGTATGTCTCTTAAATATGTTAATAAGTATGCAAATTCTACAATATAACAAAACTGTAAAATGTTAAATTTTAAATTATTCTGTTAGTGGTCACATTTCCTACCATTTCAAAGTGTGAAACAAAAAAGTAAGAACATGGATGTTTCTTTATATATGAGCATCTGTGAAATAGCTTAGTTGGCCAACATACCTGGAGAGTTGTTAGTTCTGAAGATAGCCTTAACTACCATGTAGGGCTTGACAGAAGACAGTCACTTAGCAGTCCTAAGTATTGAAAACTCTTAGATCTACAAAAGAAGACTGTGTTCTCTTCTAATACAATGCCAGAACTGCTGTAGTATGTCAGTATCTGCTCAACAAGTGGTTTCTTGATTGTATTGTAATGTTTTTCATTGTTTTTCTTTCTTTAAGCTTCATTTTCATTTACTTTCTCTTGGCTGCTTGATGACTGTCTTTTCTATGTCTAACCTTTGCTTTGAACAATTTTGTGGATTTTAAATTCTGGAATTTAAAATGTGGATTGAAGATTTTGTAGTCTTATCATTGCTGCAACATACCTCAGAAAAACAATTGAAAATGATAAACTATAAATCCTGGATTATACTTTCTAATGTCCCAGCTCTGTCTCTCCTTTGTTTTATTGCTTTCAAGACAATCTTGAAGGAGGACATCAAGGATGTATAATGGTGGAGGCTGATCATTTCCTGGAGCCAGGATGAAAAATGTGAGAGGAAAGGATGGAGTATCTATATTTACATCAATAGCACACCCACCATTACATTCTTCCTCAACTAGGCCACACATGCATGAGATGGTGCCACTCCCTAAGATAGATTAACTGATAAACCATTAGATCCAACTATGTTACCAATCTTTTATATTGAACTGTATGTTTTTATCTCAAGAGTTGTAGAACAAATAAAATCAATTGTATGTAAATACTGAAAATGACATACATTCTTTGCCAAAACTAGAAGGAATGAGTGATAAATGTACAAAACAACTGCTGAACTTCTGGAGTTAAAAAGCTTAGATGTACAGGACAAAAGAAATGAGTGAGGTAGAATGAAAAATGAAGCTAGGAATATTCATTTCTTTCCTGTGAAGGACATGGCTTTTTTTTTTTCAGGAATCCAGGAGTCAAGATTTTTTGTTTCTCTTCTGGTAAATGACCAGAAGTTGTTATCATGGTAATTGTCAACTTTTGAGAACTCTGTTGCAAGGGGATCATTTTACCTTGCACAAGAGATTATCATGAAGTTAGATGGAGTCTGGTGGTCACTGTAGCCATCTTATATCTAAACATGTGTACTCAAAGAAGAACTTCAGAATACGGGTTGTCTTTCTTCAAAGGTAAAGAAGATAAAGTCAGAGTATAAATAGAGCTTTGTCATCTACATGATGCAATATCAAGGCAGGGAATCAAAAGTGTGAAATATTTGAATAGTCAGCAAATGTTCTTTTCTTATTATTTATTTGTTTCTATCATCTAATATGAGGCAATTTCTAAGTTGACTACAGTGTTTAGGACAGTAGTAAATAAATGAAGAATGAGGACTAAGGAGATAACTTAGTTTATAAACTGATTGCTGTGTACACAGGTGAGTCTGCATTTGATTCCCAGAACCTATATAGAAAGGCGGATCAAGTGGCATGCTTATAATCTTGGTGCTGTGGAAACAGAAACAAGTGAAGTATTGGGTTTGGTGGTCAACCAGTCTTGCCTACACTACATGGAGAATTTCCAAGCACTGGGAGATCATGTTTCCAAATAATAAAAACAAAAAAAAATGGTGGGGAAATTATGCCAGCAATTGAAAAATAACTCCTGAGTCTGTCTTTGGTTTCATATGCACATGTATGCACACACTAACATATGCAAATGTAAAAGTACATATATCCACATGGACCTCTCTATACCCCCACAAGAAGTCAGAAGAAATAATGAAAAATAAACATTTAATATCTCTATGCTAGGAACTGGGATAATCATTCAAAATACATTATTTTACTTAATGATAATTCTGACTCTGAGGTAAGTGCTAACTTTTCACTTATCAAATGAGAAGGAAATTTTTAAATTAAAAAGACACCCAAATGCTGAAGTTCTATCTAGTCCAACTGGATACAAGCCCAAGTCTGTCCCTCCTAAATCTATAATTGTTCAGATAAATACATAAAAGAAATTGAAGTTTATATAATTTGGCAAACAAAGAAAGATTATAAATCAGGGAAAGTATATTACTTGTTGCCAAAATACTTCACATTTCTAATATATGAAACATTCTGTGTTAATTGAGGTATTGTCAAGGAGACATTGAATATGACAACATTCTGTATTCTAGTAGTTTGCCTTCTAGTAAGAGAGGCAGATAATTTAAGTAAATACACAAACATAGTAAGATCAATTGTCAATAGAGCTCTATGAGGTTAAGGAGTAGAGATTTGTTCGGAGGATAGGGTAACCTACTTAGATGTCTAAAACAGGTCAAGTTAAGGAACTAATATTTATTCTCATACTTGAAGGATGAAAGGAGCCACCTTATCAAGAGATGAATGGTGAGAATCTAGGGAATGAGAGAGAAGTTCAAGGTAGGTTGAACATAGTGATAAAATGAAAAAGCTAGATTTGCTGGGGATGTTGTTGCTGAAAGCACTGTGCACCTTAGTGTGCGGGGTATTTATTCAAAGTGTAGATATCCCTTGAAAGGCTTCATGTTAAGAAATGATATGATGCCAGGCGGTGGTGGCACACACCTTTAATCCCAGCACTTGGGAGGCAGAGGCAAGCGTATCTCTGGGAGTTCGAGGCTAGCCTGGTCTACAAGAGCTAGTTCCAGGACAGGCTCCAAAGCTACAGAGAAACCCTGTCTTGAAAAACAAACAAAAAAAAAATAAAAATAAAAAAAAAGAAATGATATGACATTATCTGTGCTAAAAGGGGAGACTGTCAGACTGAGGAGTGCCTCTCATCACCTAGTACTCTAGGAAATGGAAAAGCTCCCTCCAGCACTCAGTTGTGGGATCGCAGAAGAGTGAAGGAACTCCTGATGCCCAGTGTCCTTTTCTCATTCCAAATGGGTTACTTAGCTCAAATGTCCTTGCTTGTCTCTTATCTTTGAGATGGTGGATAAGCAAGCTATGACATCCTACATTCCAAAATGGATACTAGTATGAAATGCCAATGCCCTCTCTTATCTGTTAGAGAGCTTGTGAGAAATTACCATTACCTCTCATTGGCCAGAATTTGGCAAGCAGTTCATATGAGAAAAGCGGCTGCTTGGAGTTCCTTCCCCACTCTGCTGGTAACAATAAGTTACTTGTTTTCTTTATGTCCTAGGTTTCTCATGGATCAGGTGTCAATAGGAATAGTATTTACATCTTATAGTTATTCAGAGGAATGTATTACTAAATGTTCATATAGCACTTGGAGCAGTACCTGATATAGTAATTAATGGATAAATGCTAGAGTTATCTGAAGTGGTTGGACTAGAAATGCATTAAGCAATTCATAGAAGGAATCTCAAATATGTGTTATCCATATTTTTGTAAAAAGGAAAAAAATTGATTTATCCTCCTATATGAGTCATAAGCTGTTTACACATCAAGAACGTGGATATTGTTGACATGACTTGAAAGAATGAGAAGGAACAAATGAAAAATAACTCTGTATTCTCCAGAGTATCAGTGAAAGATTCAAACAGGTAAGTGATGAGAAATAAAATTTCAAAAGAAAAGGATGACTTGGTGAATCCAGGGATGCCATAACAATGGATAAGTGGCAAACTGTTGTGTATGCAAAGACAGAAGCTGAATAGGTGGTGATATAGTTAAGGTCTACCAGCTGGACCTTAGATCAGACTTAAGAAAGTGGTTCAGATCCCACAAAGTAAAAATCCTAAATATGAGGTGAAGAGTCATTAGCAACTTTTAAGATAGAAAAAAAATAATTTGAGAGAGAGCTAGAGTTATTTGAGTGGGGATGTGCATGTATATACATTAAAATCTATTGGCATAACAAGAAGATGGCTGTAACATAGAAACAGTACGCAATGGAAAATAGAAAGGAAACATTTAAAATCAGATATACTTTCCTAAGGAAGATGTACCAGATTCTGTGTGAAAAGTATACCATGAAAAATATCTTGCTTAAATCAGGATCCTGTCTTTAGGACTTCCATACTGTGACCATGCATATGTTTAACAAAAACAAATTCTGTGCCTCAGTTTGTGTGTAGAAAATTGGGAGGTCCTGAAAACTACCTCAGTTGGTTCATATAATACACTGTGCCCACAGAATTCCTAGCCATTATAAATGTAATATAAGCATTAGACATCAATGTAATGCAAAGGGAATAACACTGGATGTAGAGTTGTCAGCAAAATGAACAATTGAGTTGTGAAATACAAGGGAGTATTCTCTAGTAGAGAATGTGCCTCCCTTCTGTCCCACAACAATACCATATCTATATTTAACAAAGCATTTCTTTCCAGGACATGTAAATACTACTATTATTTTCTTCTTTATATGTATATTTGGTGTGTGTGCATGGGTGTTTTGGGGTGTCCATGTATGTGCATGTGCGTATGTTTGTGAAGACCCTAGATTAAGCAGAGAAGAAAATCTCGCTAGATCAAGCTTGCACTTGATCTATTGAGGCTGGATCTCTGAGTCAATCGCAGAACTCTGATAAGACACACAGGGAATCCCCATATCTGACTCTGAGACTGAAATGACAAACACCATGCCATATCCACCAGGCATTTATGTGGGTTGTGGGTATCTGAACTCCAGTTCTAATGCTTTTTCCACAAGCATTGTAACTTCTGAGGCACCTACTGGTCCCACACAGAGAATTCTGCAAAACATTAATAAAAACTAAGTAGCCAATATAAACAATCAAATAATTTATCATGCATATCAAATTACAGAGCATGCCAAGAACCATATTAAACAGTTTTCTACTAGAAACAGATATGAATGACTTCATGCCCATATGAAGGACTAGATTAAAAACTGGCAACAGCAAATATTTGTGAAATATAAACCAGTTTGGAATTTTGGAACATTACTATGGTTGCTCAAAATAATAGAGTCCATTTGGAAGCTCTCTAGTTACTGCTCACAAACCTCAACCGTCTTTAATGCAATGTCCAGATATTTACTAGGAGAAAAATTATACATACATGAATAATAGTAAGCTGAAGTGTTGACAATAGCCAGTTCACAGTAACCCTAAACTGGTGTGGGAGGTCCTTCTGTCTATGTGTTGATTTTATTGGTTAATGAATAAACTGCTTGGCCTATAGCATGGGAGGAGGAAGGCAGAGTTAGAAAGATGCCACGGAGCCACTGCTTGAGATAGACTTGCTGAAACTTTGCTGGTAGGCCATGACCTCATGGTGATATACAGATTAATAGAAATGGGTTAAATTAATATTTAAGACTTAGCCAGTAGAAAGTTAGAGCTAATGGGCCAAGCAGTAATTTAATTAGTACAGTTTTTGTAAGATTATTTTGGGTCTAAGTTAGTCAGGGCTGGGAAGAACAAGAGGCCCTCCTTCCTACACTAAACTGCAGGTAACCACAATACCACTGAGAAAGACAGAGTTATGATAGAATTAGAATACTATTCAACATTAAGCACAAACCAGTCAGTAATATCCAAGAATACTGAGGGATTTCAACACAAAATATAAGTATTTGTTCAATGAAAAGTACAGTTTATAATATATAACATGGATAAAATACAAACAAAAATAGTTAATATAATAATATCAGGACACTGGCTTCTATAGAGGCATCTCAATGAGAAGTAGGAATCATAAAGGAATTTTTTAATATGATGGAAATGTTCCATATGTTGAGTAAGTATACAGATTTGTCAAAGTAGTTTTCCAGTCCCCTTATGATACACATTTTTTTTTTACTTTGAAATTTTCTTCATGTGTATGTGGTCTACGTGTGTGTGTGTGTGTGTGTGTGTGTGTGTGTTTGCCCAAGCATATGTGTGTTCTTGTGTATTTGGAGGCTAGATATTGATGTCAGAAATCATCCTTCATTAACACTTGCCTTAGTTAGGGTTTCTATTGCTGCAACAAAACACCATGAACAATAAGCAAGTTGAGAAGGAAAGGGTTTATTTGGTTTACACTTTCACATTGGTGTTAATTACTGAAGGAAGTCAGAACACAAACTTAAACAGGTCAGGATCTTGGAGGCAGAAGCTGATGTAGAAGCCATGAATGGGTGCAGCTTACTCTTTGCTTCTCATGGCTTGCTCAGCTTACCTTCATATTGAACCAAGGACTAGCAGCCCAGAGATGGTACCTCCCACCATGGGCTGAACCCTCCCCCATTGATCACTATATGAGAAAATGCCTTACAGCTGAATCTCATGGAGGCATTTCCTCAACGGGGGCTACTTCCTCTGATGACTCTAGCTTGTGTCAAGTTGACACCTAAATAATCGAGTACAACTGACCCCTTCTCAACTTGACACACAAATGCATCACTATTAATCCATATCCCCTGCTTTCTAATTCATCCCCACAATCTCACACTGAAATCATAAATAAGTTTAAAAGTCCCACAGTTTTTACCAAATCAATCTTTACAATTTCAGTCTCTTTAAAATATCTATTCTCTTTTTAAAATTTCAACTCTTTCATCTGTGGGCTCCTTTAAAATCAAAATTAAACTAAGTACCATTTTCAAGAAGAAAGAAGCAGTTAACCAAGCAAAACTAAACTCCTACAGTATAGGTATAAATAACTTAATGTCCAATTATCTCGGATCTACTCATCTTCTGGATGCTTCCAAGGGGCTTGGGTCACTTCTCCAGCTCCATCCTCTACAGCACAAACAGTTTGTTATCTAAGATTCAACAGCCTCCCTGTATTCCTGCTATTCATTTTGGTCTTCCCATGGTACTTGTATCTCCAAAATGCTGGGGCCTTTTCTACAACCACACTGTGCTCTCACCAATTGTCTCTCATAGTCTCTCTTCATGGTTCCAAGTCTTAACTTCTTTGAATGCTCCCTTCAGTCCTGGACCTTCAACTATTACTGAGGCCACACCTTTACCCATCCATGGTCTTTCCTGGCCTCCCACAGTACCAAGCCTCCATGCCTTCAATACCATTACTACCTGTCTGACTGTTACACATTACCAAGTCTTGTTGCCAGCCCTAAGTAGAGCTTTTGCTGCATCTAGAACACAGCTTCACTATGCTCTCAGAAAACACTTCCTGGAAGAGTTCACCTCAACCATGCTGGCCTCTTCTTAATCACTGCTAATTTCGTAGCTCCAGCTGACCACCATCAGTTGCCCCAGTAAGATAAAGGTTTCACTCTAGTTGTTCTGGTATCTTGTTAATCACAGCTGATTCTTCAGCCTCAGCTGACCAGAACCACAAAATATTAAATCAAAATAACAAACGGCCCTGATAGGGTCTTTAATATTCTCTCTGAAATTTTACAAGCCAAGCCTCTATTTTCTGCACTGCTCTCAACAGTCTTATCTTCCAAATTCCCACAGAACATTTCCCTGAGGTCTCAACACTCAATAACTTTTCTAGCCCAAAGTTCCAAAGTCCTTCCATAATACTCTCAAATACATACAACTAACTCTGTTGTTTCCTCCAACAAGTTCATACCTATTTCAACAAAGTCACACCCCCTAATAGTGCCACTCCCTTTCAAACTACACCTTTCCAGTTTACCCATTTTATTTTTTAAAAAAATATTATCTATTCTAATCCCCCCTTCTAAATATTAAAAAAAATATTTGTTGAGTATATCATGAGAAATATATAAAGGTGTGTGTGCATGAGTGCATATATGTGTGCTTGCTTTTTATCTTATTAAAATTTGGGTTTCTTTGCACACATACATAACTGGGGAAAGAAGATGAATGAAAGTTGCTACAGTTAATCCCAGCACTCGGGAGGCAGAGGCAGGCGGATCTCTGTGAGTTCGAGACCAGCCTAGTCTACAAGAGCTAGTTCCAGGACAGGCTCCAAAGCTACAGAGAAACCCTGTATCAAAAAACCAAAAAAAAAAAAAAAAGTTGCTGCAGGAAGGCTCAAAACCAGGTGGCATATGTGGATGTTTGCGCTGGAGTTGAGTACTCTTTGCTTTTTATTATTCATGAAATGGAATCTAAATAATGGTCTTTACTGTACAGTTTTAGCAGGATAAATGCTGGCTGTATCTCGGGAACACATTTTTTCAAAGAGAAGTCTAAGACTGGTAACTAATATTCTTTTAGGAAGATGGTTTTCTTTAACAAGTTGACTGTGTACAAATTGCTGGTCCACTTTTAACTTGATGAGGATAATGGGTAGGTTTAGGTTGGGAGCAAAATTAAAGTCTAAAAGTCTGTTTCTAAATTATGACTTGCTTGCTCATGAGAAATTTCCTAACTGGGACTGTTTCCAAAAGTGCTTTACTACAGTTTCGTGGAATTTTCTCAACTGTTTTATCTGCTCCTTCTCCACACCTCTTCCCTGGTGCACCGAGACACATCTGTCGGTTTTCTGCCTTATCAAGCACGCATCTACATCTGGGAGGAAAACTCGACCTCCTCAGCTCAAAACCTGTATGTGATTGTGGCCATAAAGCCCCACTTCCTCAGTTCAAAACATACATCACGCAAGACCAATTACTTGAAATGACTCATAGAAGCAGGTCGTGCAGCAGTCGTTGTCGGAAAGTCTTTGAACTTCTACTGCTTCAAAGGTGTACCGAATCGTGGTTAGGAGGCGACTGTTTAAATGTGCCAAATTACCGGTTTCCAAATTAGACATTTGTTATTCTTCATAACAAGACAAAAGGAAACAAGGAAGATTATCTATTAAGAGCAAAAGAGAAAAGAAATGGGGGAGAAAAAGACGAAAGATACATTTTTAAAATGCAGCTCTGCCATAGGTGAGGCTGAGGATTGTAGTCTCTCTTGCTGAGAAAGGGCAGGATGGAACTGTAGCTATTTCTATAACTTTTATCCTAGATTAAACCATTGGGGGGGTTTCTTTATTTTTCTGCCGAAATAATAAAAGATACATTATTCTAAGAATGGTCAGTGACATTTGTTTCCCTAATGAAAACTACTGTCTGCAGCATTGCTTGGCACTGAAGACTCTGAATAAGATTTCCCTGGTATTTATGCTCAGTCAGCAGTGGTGATGTCTAGTCAAATGTCATGGTTGCCTGCAAGCTCTTCAGGAACGCCTGCGAACTTATTGCCTGACTATCTGTTCCTATTCCTTCTCAGGAATATTATCAGAAATCACCATCTCCAGAGGAATCATCTTTTGTGCTCGCCACACTCCTGGCAATACACTTTAGAGGCATAGGATGCTTTTAGATTTCGCTTCTTACAGATGTCTTTACAATCTTTACATTTTCTATATAGCTTTCCCCAGGAACTTTAGGTTAAACAAAAGAGAAAAGAAGATGATGGTAGGTAGATCAAACACGAGTTCAAAGTTCAAGGTTGAGCTAGAGATGAGATCCTTTTGCGCATTCAATTATGAGATGGGTAATGGTGTTTCTTATTTTGTTGATGTTGTTTCTTTTTTGTCAACTCAAAACAAGCTAAAGTTCTGTTGAAAGAGGAAATCTTAATTCAGGATTGACACCTATTAGCTTCAACTTCAGGCAAGATTGGGAGGCATTATTATTATTATCATTATTATTATTATTGTGTAGTGTGAAAGAGTTCAACCTCTAGTGGTTCATGCACCATTGGGCAGGAGGTTTAAGGTGTTATAAGAAATTAGGCTGAGCAAGCCATGAAAACCCAGCCAGTAATCAGCCTTCTTATTGGCCCTTGCTTCAGTTCCTAGCTTGCCTTCCCTTCCTGGAGGGTTAGAAGCTGGAAGCTGCATACATCCTCTTTTTCACAAGCAACTGTTGGTCAGGATTCATCTTCACAACAAAGAACAAATCAGGAGCATGCACATTATTTTGTGAAAGCTCTTCCCTGTGTTTCAGGTATCGCATCTGAAATGGGGGAGAAAATAATAAAGACACCTATAGAAATGCTAGGAACAGTATCTATAATAAGATGAATTTCCAAGCAGTACTTGGCATGTGGTGAACAATATTATATGTGTTTTTAATGGTATGTCAAGATGAAGATTGTCTGTGTTCCACTTACAGAGCTGGTTGAATAGTGGTTTTGTTTTGTTTTGTTAAATGAGAATAATTTCAGAAAACCTGAAAGAGTCTAAGAACTAGTGAGCTGACACTCTACTCTCTACTACACCACCCAAGAACACACTCACGTTGCTCAAATCCAGAAAATGTTTCTGTATCTACTTTGATAAACATTGCTTCACAATGCCCTTACTTGTCTTACTGGATTATCATACCTGTTAAAACTAGAAGCAAACATTTCCCATACCTTGAAAACATACTCCCCTGCAACAAATGGGCAGCTGCAAAAACTGATTTTATTCATACGTTATATATACATAGTGTCCTATCATGGTTCTTCCATTGGACCTTAAAGATTCCCACCAAGAGAAGCAAAGTAAGCCCTTAGTTTAAGCCTCTTACTTTAAAGCACCTTCAATTAAGTAGACATTGGGTAGTCTTGGCTGGATCATGGTCAAGTAGCCATGAGTTTGGGCCACACCAGTGAAGAGCCTATGGGCTGCAATTTTTAGCAGTGAGCTTAGTTTCATGAGTAGGAAGCTCATACCACTCAGTATGCCTCAATATTAACTCCCTCGACTTCAAAATAGGTAAGCTCGCACAATGGCTAGTTTGTAGGAAACTCTCAATAGAGGTCCTTCAAAAGTGGGCTCAATGGAGTGTCATTCTTAAAGGTGCAGGTGGCATCTTCAATGGTTGGGCAAACGATGAGTCAGTGCTCCCCCTCATATTTAAGCATAGCTCAGATGCTATAAATAACACTACAGAGTCAAGTCTTATCTTGTCCACTTTGTGCTACCCAGCTCTTGTACAGGGAATGGAGTGTATTTAATATTGATGACTCTGTGTGTGTCATTTAATCGTCTCTATTGATTGGATTTCATCAGAGTGTGGGGCTTGAACAGAGCTTTGATTAGACTGCAAGGATTCTTTGCTGCTTTCTTTTAGCCAGCCCCATATCAGTGTACCTTCTGGTGTGATATCACTTTCCCAATCAATATCAGAAAAAAAGCCTTCCTCACAGGCCTTCAGGAAAAGAGAGACGGCATCGCCTCTCAGCCCTCTTGTACACATAGATTAAACCTCTCCAATTGAGAAAGGTTTATTGCATGTTTCAGAGCGGGGAGAAGGAGAGAGCAGACCTGAAGGAGTCTCTGTAGGCTCCTTGTGTAATTTGCAAATCATTTTTTATTTAAAAGTGTCGAATTCTCCCTTTTAATGTTGGTTGACGTTTGAGAATGGATCATTTTTATCAGCGAATTTTTATAGTTTTAATCTACTGGGTTTTTTCCCCTAGATGTAATAATAGCCCATAAATATATTATTTGGGCAAATTGATATCTTAGACAGACTATTCTTGTCCAAATTCATTTTGTATGGATTTTACTGCTGTGAAATGTCCACTGGGTCTCCTTGACTAATCTTCCACTGAGACAAAGTTTATTTTTCTATTTGCCAAAGTATTTTTTTTTTCTACCAGGAATCTACAGAGCTCCGGCCCTGGATTTAAATAACACAAACTAAGAAGCATTAAGCACACATATGCCTAGTCTAGATTCATGGACTCTTTGATGGTATCTTAATTCAGACAAGGAAGAGACTCTGCTGAATTATTTCTTTATAAAAATTATTTCTTTATAAGAATTATATATATATTTATATTTATAAATATATATATTTCCCTGTGAGCAAGGTATATTTAGAGGATGTCAGTGGCAAGTACCTGGCTGGCCAGCACTGCATTGGAGTTCTTGGATGTGGATGAGGCTGTTCCATGAGATCAAATAATTTTAAATTAGCAAAATCTTGGGATTTGTAAGTAGCATGTTCTCTCATGTAAATAGCAAATAACTAATAGAACAAGTCAGTTGGAATCAACATGCTGAATGTTGCTTCCTAAAAGGGAAATGTTATTCACTGAAATAGTATGGATGGAGACAGATGTCAAGAGCTTCTTATTCACCCATTCCCACCACTTTCTTACTTTGGCAATGTTCTTGTTCCCTGTGCTTTATTCTCTTTTAGGGATAGTCATTTAGTTTTGATTACAGTGAGCTTTTCTTTCCAGCATATGCTATTGCTTAAAAATGTTTATCCACTGATAAACTATAAACCAAATCTTGCTGTTGTTTTTCAAATAAATTTTTACTGGAACACAATCACATCCACTAGTCTGCCTGGTTTCCTTGGTTGCTTCCTCATTGTTAGGAAAAAGTATGATAGGAAGGAAGTGACATTTGTTATCTGACTCTTCGCAAAAAAATTAAAAAAGTACTTTAAATCTTTGAAAATTGTTTTTTTTAATCAGATACAGAAATTTATCTGGTTAAAATTGAACTTAATTTAATATTAGCCCAAAAGGTTTTGCATATTCTGATCCCAATATTAGATTATTAGTAGGAATTTTCTAAATTTAATAAGATAGGATACTATATAAAAATGGTGGGATACTATATAAAAGTATAGCAGAATCAATTTAACATATGCATTTTAAATTTTTTTCTGGGTTTAAACTCAATGAATAGGTAATTTTAATTCTGTTTAAGTAAAGCCAAAGTTTTTTCCTGTTGTTGTTTTGATTTTTGTTTATTTGTTGTATTTTTTGGTTTTCTGAGATAGGGTTTCTCTGTACAACAGCCTTGGCTGTTCTCGAACTCCCTCTGGATTAGGCTGGCCTTGAACTCAGGTATCTGCCTGACTCTGCCTCTGAGTGCTGCAATTAAAGATGCGCACCACCACTGCCCAGTAAAGCCAAAGCTTTATCTTTTCCGCACTGTTTTAAGGCCACCGTTAGTTGCTAGTGAGTTTAGGTCTAATGTCTCTTTACAGAGCTGGGAGCTGGGATAGAACAAAAGACTGTGCAAATAGTAGGGATGTGTTTCACGACTGAGCCATGTTTCTAGCTATTTACAACATTCACTGGTCTATAGTCATAAAAGAACCAATGATCAAGAGACCAAGGCTCAGAATCTAATCACCTAGGGTATGATAATCCTGTGTGCACAGATTCATAACTCCAAACTTTGCTAGAATATCTAACGATTATCACTAACGGCGGGGTCCTGTGGCTCAGAAACTATTAGTGGTGGTCAGAGGCCAGTTTCAGTAGGGATTTGGGAACATGTAAGACAAATTCAGAACAGACCCCCTATGCTTGATTGTTGAGTTAGTGTTTCTCTGGAGTGACAATTTCCTGAGAGAAACTAGGGAAATATTTGGTTTCACAGATTTAAGTCAGTGGTCGACTGGAGCAGTTTCTTTGGGTTTGAGGCAAGCCAGATTGTCTTGGTAGACACTTCCTACTTTTCCATGCTGGGTGCACCCTCTTTTAGAGTTCTCCATACCTTAGTTAGCATTGCCCGCTGAGAAACTGAATCTTTATATAGCAGCCCCCCCCAGCGGATGCTTCTTACTAAAATCATTGCAGATATTAAAAAATATATTTAGTAAAATTCTATTAAAATAAGGAAAAAACAATCCGTATTTTGTTTGTCTTTGTCCTTCAATTTGTAATATTTCTGCCACAACTCACTGACAGCAAGAAGACCCCATAATGCTTTCATTCCCAGTGGAGGCATTAGAGCATGGAGTCAGAGAACTTTCTCTGCTAGACTCAGCATTGAACTCATCTCTGGGACAGCACAGCTGGATGTATGTGATTCTACTCTGTGGTGCCTTATTCTTAAAGAGCCCAAGGGGAATATGGGTTGCAAACACTAGTGTCTACCTTCTTTCTTTATTCCTGCAAGTATGCCTTTATTGCCACCTAAAACCCTACCTTGGTATTTACTATTGTGTCTGTCTCCACAATAGAAATGCATGCTTATGGTTCCTTTAGCTGAAACCTTGTTGTGATCACATAACTTCTACAGACAATGACAAGACATACCTACTTCTTTTCTTCTTTTACACAAATGTCTTCTTGTTACTTCTTCTGCAACTGTGTTTCTTTTTCTCTAAAATTGGATTGCTGAGAAATGAAGAATGACCATAAAAATAGAGATTTAAAAACTACCCACAACCAGCATTCACAAGTCTTTAACGATGTAATTATCTATACAAAAGGGCAATTTTTCTTTTGGCATTATAAAATAATAGCTTTCTTCACAATACCTCAGTATGTGTCCCATTGTGCATATGTGCACAAAAGCATGTGTATGCACAAGTGTGTGTGCACGAGTGCTTGTGTGTGTTCATGGTGCATGCATGTACACACTGTTTGCATAGCGTCCATTTGTGCATGATTCCCTAAGAAGTTTGCATAACTTCCTTTATAGATCTCTATGTTGTTTCCTTGAGAAAGGATCTCTCATTAAGTCTGAAGCTTGCCATTTTATGGCTGTATTTATTGACAGCAAACTTTGCCCTCCTGCTGTCTCCAGCTAAACCCCTACAGCATGAATTCACATGCATACTTTTAAAAACAATATAAGTGCTAAGGATTTGAATTCACCTTCTTACTTTTTCCCTGAAAAGAGTCTTACTCGCTGAGAAATTTCCCTAAACCCTCCTCACAAATATCTACATAACAAAGGAAAAGAGTGTAATGTTATTTTAACACTGGTTATTTTCTTTTTCTTGTGAGACTGTATTCTCTAACCATTTAGAAAATTCATGCTATAAATAAAAGTGAGCATGTCTATGTTTGTTTGCTTGCTTTTGATTTGTTTCATTTTGCCTAGGAGTCTATAGGTTTTGATAACCATAAAGCCAGAGAATAGCAGAAAGACCATGTAGACAAATCTCCAAAAGATGGAAGCAAGATATAGAAAAGCCACCAGGCTAGAAACAGGAGTTGCTTCTGGCATTGGCTAGGGAATTTTGGCAAGAGAAAGATTATAAGTCAAAACTTCATTGTATGTCTTGGAGAGATGGTTAGACTTGGGTGTTCTCTTGTCCAAGTACATCCAATGTTATAGTCTTTCTTTAAGAACAACATATGAAACTAAAAATACATATTTAACACAGGGCCATGAAAGGGTTGGAATGTTCATGTTTGTGGGCTTCCTGGAAGATAAGTTTTCACTTCTGGTTGACTGATCAGTTACAATGTAATCTTACTCAATAGCCAATACCCTGTGGGTAGATGAAGAGTCACCCAAGATACCTGGTTGTCACCTATGCAGAGAAGGGTTAAAGCTGAAGCTGTGAAACATACTGGTTTTAGACATACAATTTTTTCTCTTTGTCTTTGAAGGTTAAAAGGCATAGGCAGGTCAGTTAAAATAGAGAAAAGACACTCAAAGGGCCTAACTCTGAAAGATGACTTAGCACTATACAGAAAATGACTGGAGGCATTCTTAGTGGGCAGTAAGTTCTTATACGGGCATAATAGATTTTATCCTCATTTGTATACTTGTCAAATACATCATTATTTTTTTGAGAAGATTGATGAGGCCTGGTACATGTACAGTCAAAGCAAATATATATCCATACTCTCTTAGCTACTTTTCTGTTGCTGTAAAGAGACACCATGACCAAGGTAACTTATGTAAAAAAGCTCTTAATTTAGGGCTCATGGTTCCAGAACGTTAGTTGGAAAACATTAAAGTAGGCAGGAATTGTGCTAGATTACTGGCTTTTACATTTATTAGAGTATGAGGTTATATCTTAGCCACAAGCATGAGGCAGGGAAAGAGAAAGGGGAGATGAATAAAAGAAGAGAGGGAAACAGAGGGAGAGCATGAGAGAGGGAGAGAGGTGGGGGACCTATCAAGGAAATGAGCTAATTTAGGATGTAGGAAGTCCTTTGAAACCGTAAAGTTCGTACCTTGTGACATCTTCTTCCCCTTCCCAAAGGCTTCCATCAACTGAGGATCAAGCATTCGAACATAGGAGCCTACAGGGCCCTTTCCACTCCAATTTCTGCACCACAGCTCCTCTCAGAGCCTTTGCTGCTGAGTTTCCCTGTCCCCTGAAACTTTATGTTTACTGTTTAGTCTCCTTCGGTTTCTTTGTACTTGAAAGTGACCCTTCTTAAGCACTGGTACAAATGGCCATAAAATCTGGAATTCGCTCATTCTCCCAGATGCAAGTTTTTGCTTTTGTTTTTCCCCTTTGAAGCTTCATATTTTTGACTTTACCTTTCTTGATTTTTTTTTTACATTGTCCCCTAAAATACAATGATTTTAATTGTTGAATTTTCAGTAAATGAATCAAAATATAGTTGGGGTCACTGAAGCTCTTGTATTTCAGTGTGTATGTCAGCATTTATGTAAGGGCAAAATGTCATACCCATATTTTCTGGAAAAACACAGACAGCTCCAGAACTTAGTTTCTTCATTGAAAACAAGGCCTGTGCTTCTCAGTCAGCCCTCATTGTCAGCCACATTCACAGACTCTAGTTTGACCACATGCTCCATCAGTCCCAGTCCAGTTGGCCTTGGTGATCTCCCAATAAATCAGTCCCATTGTTTCAGTGGGTGGACACACCCCTCGCGGTCCTGACTTTCTTGCTCATGTTCTAGTTCCTTCTGCTCCTTATTTGGACCTTGGGAGCTCAGTCTAGTGCTCCAATGTGGGTCTCTGTCTCTATCTCCATCCATTGCTGCATGAAGGTTCTATGTTGATATACAAGATATTCATCACCAAGAATAATGGCACTGCGTTTTGATTCTATTGCATGGAGTAGCCTTGTGGGAGACTAGTCTGGATGCTCACTGTCCTAGACCTGGATGGAGCGGGGAGGACCTTCCCACAGGGCAGAAAACCCTGACTGCTCTTAGGACTGGAGAGGGAGTGGGAGTGGGAGTTGGGGGAGTGGGAGGGAAATGGGAGGTGTAAAGTTTTAAGAAAGAAAGAAAGGAAGGAAGGAAGGAAGGAAGGAAGGAAGGAAGGAAGGAAGGAAGGAAGGAAGGAAGAAGACCAGGCATGTGGGAAAGGGCTATGACTCATTGATCTCTACAGGCTGGCAGCACAGCACCTTAAACACAGGGACATTCAGCATTTGGTCCTGAGGCTGAAGGTTGTCTGGGAAACAGAATGAATGTGCTCCTTGTAGGGAGATTCTGTCGGGATAGCAGACTGTGTGGACTTGGTTAACCAGACAATGACTTCACTCCCCTCAAGTGTTCTTAGACGTGGAACTTCTGGTGTAAACGACGGCATTATGGAGTGGCATCAATCCGTCCCTCTTCAGTTTCTCTCTGCTTGCTTTAGAATGAACAACTGACACACAGTAAATGTTGATAGAATAAGTGGCTAACAGTAAGCCTCTATCATTTTCCATATATGCTGTATGAAAGTCGAGGGATTTGTCTCCACACAGCCACTCAGAGAAGAAAGGAAGAAAGAGGAGACGCGTCTATGATGTATGGCCTGTTCAGATTTTTTTTTTAATATTTAAGCAAACTCTCTGTTCAGAAAAGCAGTCATACTTGCACTAAAGTTTAAGCCTCAAGGTTTAGGAGACAATTTTTTTTATCTGGTAAACATGATTTATATATTAAAAAAATAAAAAAAATTGTATTGCAAAAATTAAATATTCTAAATTGATCCAAATTCTTAGGGAAGATATGAAACCTCTTAGTCTCCAATGGGAGTAGGGTTTAGAGCAGACTTTTATCTTTGCTGATGAGCTGAAGAAGAATAGGGAGTATGTCATATGCTGCGTAGAATAATCCTGAATTGGCAGTCACAGGAAAGGTAGGATTTGCTGAGTTCTTTGAACATTAGTTCATATCCTTCATGTTCATTATACTGTAGACCATTAAGCTATTTTATGGACAAGAGAGAAGTTCAAGTGCAGAACAAGTTGCCAAAAGGATTATGAAGTTCATTTTGATTGATCAATAATTAACTGTACCTTGTGAAATTACAGGCTTGACTAACCGTGGAACGTATTATAGCGAACAGCTCAGGCTGCCAGAAAGAACAGAGCAGAGAGAAGAAAAAGCAGTGCAAACTAAAACATCTGTCTCCTTTATGCAGCAAGAACTGGTACACAGGATCGCGCTGCCTCCTTCTCTATCTAAAGTACAAACAACATAAAACAGGATGGGATTGAGAGGGAACCCCACACAAGATATTTGCTTATAATTATTTGTAGCACCTTTTTGAAGCTCAGGGATAAAGCATTTCAAATTATTCATCAATCTCTTGGAACTCATAGGCCTCTGTAATAGGGATTTAGTAGAACAACAAATAGCATACAAAGATACAGATAAAAGAGAGGAATATGAAGGGATTATTACCATATAAAAGCAAATGACTATTTGATGGAGTTACGACAATATAGGAGTCAGTGAGAGATAGAGAAATAATGCTAATTGACAAAACACATAGCTGTTAGCACTGATTGGAATTATGTCATGACTGTGAAACCAATATTACCTGTCATTTTCTTTCCATAAAAGAATATCAAGAAAAATATACCTTTTCTGGCACAGTACATTGTCTGTGTACACTCATAGAAAAGATGCTCGTGTTAGACCACTAATTTCCAGCTAGAGAAATACTTGGGGGAAACATCTTTGAGAAATAGATGGTAGCTTTAGTTTGCCAAAAAGGCATGATATTTTATTCCTCATGGTGGTCTCTAGCATATACACTTAAGCAGCTTTGGACCGTGTCTAATATAATCTGCAGTAAGTGTTTAGCAGAGTGTGAGACTGAATTTCTCTATTTCTGCTCTAAAATATTTTACACTCCTCCCTTCCTTTACCAATGCAGAGAAAAGTTAAGTTGTCTATAGATAACGATAATTATAGCAGAGATATTTTTTAAATGCAAATTTGATGTACTAAATAAGGAGGACATGAAGCTGGGAGGTAGAAGGTGAGTTGAATTTCAGATCAATTAGGTGTGGAAGAAGGGGTTGAATATAAAAATGTATTACATGAAAATTCTCAAATGATCAATGGAGATATATTTAAAAACAGTTTGCTTAGCCTTTTAGACACTAAATTGCCTCAGAATGGAAGTTGCTTCTTGGTGGTAGATATTGCTCCCTTGACGGGAGATATTGGGACAGGGAGGGGTACATAAATAGTTTAAGTTACTTCTAATTAAATAGAATCTTTACATTTCTTGTAAGATGCTATAAGGAAAATGTACTTAATTTCATGATAGCATCTCATAACTCCCATTGTTCCAAAGCCACAAGAACCCGTTGTTGATGGCTCTGATCAGAATAAGACTAAATATCTCAGAGTCAGTCCACTCTCAACTCTGTTATTCAGCATCTTCAGAGTTGGGCAAAGAGCTACTCAGAGGACGAAGCAGCTGAAGTCTGTTGGATTTTATGAAGTTTCCTTTCCTTTTTCATTTTCTTTTAACTTTGTGTTCTGCGTTCTTCTTGATATCTGACTCCAATCCCTAGTCTTAGGCAGTCATAGTATGCCTATATGGTGGAACAGCCCAGCTTGAGGATTAGTAACTATAATAGTGTAAGTCAGTGTTGCTACCTAGTGATGCTAGTTATTTGAAGGACTTGAAAGTCAAACTAGCAGTTCTGAAGTCCTCAGGCTTATAACGAGGACACATGTGCCAGCATTATAGATGCTAACTCCGTATCTGCGTTATTGAAGTTTTGAACACAGTGATCTTTCCTGACTGGTTTGGGCTGGGTAGGTAGAAAGGACATTACATTATAGAACCCCAGAGGAACCCAGGCTTCTGGTGTGTCAGCCAGGACAAGGAATATGTGTGAATAAAATAGGCTTCTGACTTCTGCTTCACCAAAGAACTTTAGGATATGGGTTAAGATAGAGGAGCGAAGGTATCTAGGCATTTCTATCCCTCTCTCCCCATCAACTGGGAACAGAAAATGGTTTTCAGTTTTACATAGTTACTTACAGCTTTCAGAGATTACTTATTTACGTTGCACCATAAATAAATACCACAACCACGTTTTTTTTTTTTGTTCATGATGATTTAAAGTAAAGTAAATGTTTTATGACCAGAATTTAGTTGTATTTGTGACTGCAAATAACTCTTAGAAATGAATATTTTCCCATTTTACTTTTACACTAACAAATCTGCAGCATGTTCCTTTAAAAATGAAATAAAGCTTGTGTTCATAGGGACAGTCAATAACACGGCAGCATAATAATCAATTGCTATTTGTAGCAGCGAGGCTACCAGTGGGGGCAGATCAGTGCAAATTACTGTCACCGTGCGCTGTCATGTATGCAGCCAGTCTGGAGAACCCAAGACAAATTATGCCTGATACCATGCATGAGACAGTACTTAGTCATACCTGCACAATAGCAAGGCGCACTTTCCAGCGCCACACATACAGGGGCAGAGATATAAATCTAAAACATCGGTGAAGAGGAAAAATAAATTTATCCAGCTATGACTTCTGTCCCCAAGATTTAGAGTTAAATGCCTGTACTTTTTCCTGTGAGCTGGAAATAGGTGGATTACTGGTATCTGGGGATCTACAAAAAAAGGGTTCAATGGCTTCTTAGTGAATACCAGTGAAGTTAGTGTGGTACTTTAGTCCACGGTTGCAGAGAAATGACTCACGTGTCAGCCGCTCAGTGTAAATCACTCCTTTTGACCAATGCTAACATCAAATTAAAATGACAATTTATTTCATATACAAAGAAGGATGAGTTGAGATGGCACCGGAGTTGTCAGCAGCATCAACCACGAAGGTATTTTAAAACCCTTTTCTCAAATTTACATTTAATTACAGAAAGAATGAAGCCTCTGACTTTCCTTAAGCCTTTTAGTAAACTGAACAGGTAATTTTGAAGCCAATGTTGTTGGTTTTCTACCCTTGTCCCTTTGTTGCATGAATCAGGCAAATTCCTTTTTCTTGGCAATTGGGTAACAGGGAGGTAAGTTAAATGGCATACTTATTCAAATTCACACAGGGCCATGTTTGCAAAAACCCCATTGAGCAAGGCCATCATTGGCATGCTTTTTCCTGCATCTCAAAAACACCTCTATAAACAGCTAACCAGGTCTGTAAAAAAAAAAAAAAAAAGTTACATCATCTATGAGCAAATCCTTCTAACATTACCTTGAGCAGGATAAGGTCTCTCTGCCAGATTTACTATACCATGTGTAGAATGAATCCAGGGAGGCCTCTGGTCCAACAACCTGTTAAGAATGTCACAGTGGCAACAGAAGGATATTAACTTAAGCCAGGGGCCCTTCGAGTGTGTGGTTCCTGCAGGTCACTTGGGTTGTGCACCCACAAAGTCATCTCTCAACAGGATGGTTTTATCTTCTTTCTGTTTGACCTCTCAGCCAACACTTAGTTTAGTTTATGTTACTTAATCAACCCTTGACAAATTGATTTCTTAAACAAGGTTTGAAGACTGATAGCCTTCAGGGCGAGGTTGGCTCACAGACATGTGAGAAATATTTTCTTTTAACCTGATTGACACCACGAACGGGTCAACACAGTTACAGCTGTGCTTAGGTGAATTTGACTCTCCATTTTCTCTTAGTCTCCAATATTTCCTATTGCTTTTCAATTGGTCATCTTTCGTCCTTTCCATTGCTTGTTTAGCTAATTGACTTTTTAGTCTTTCTTTTTCTTTTATTGAGAAAAGGAAAAAAAAAGTTTCCGCCTCCTCCCAGCCTCCCATGCCTCCTCCCAGCCTCCCATTTCCCTCCCCTCCCCCCACTCTTCTCCCCTGGAGATAGAGACAGAGACCCACACTGGAGCACTGGACTGAGCTCCCAAGGTCCCAATGAGGAGCAGATGGAGGGAGAACACGAGCAAGGATGTCAGGACCACGGGGCTCACCAAGGCCAGCTGGACAGTGACTGAAAAAGCATGGGATAAAACCGGACTCTGATCATGGCGAACAATGAGGACTGATGAGAAGCCAAGGTCAATGGCAAGGGGTTTTGATCCTACATCATCTTTCAATTGTATATCATTACTTGCTTTTATTATATGGCTGTTTTGCCTTGCATTTATGTCTGTTTGCCACATGTGTCACTGTGGTGATCAGAAGAGGATATCAGATCACCCAGAACAGGAGCTGATGGCTGTGAACCACTGTGTGGGTGCTGGGAATCGAACCTGGGTCCTCCAGTACTCTTTGCTATAGAGCCATCTCTCCCCCCCACAAGCTCTTATTTTTATCTGAGATGTTTAAGGCTTCGTTCATAAAACTTTAATCCTTAATGCAGAGATTAAACTAGGGAGCCAAACACCCTGAAATTTGACTGAGCTCTGTAGGCTGAGTTTGCTAGGACTGCCTCAGAATGCACCGTGAGTCAGGTGGTGAGGGCAGGGGCTGTACTCTGGTACGGTCACTCATTCGGCAGTGTGGGTGCTGCAGTGACCTTGGGTGCCTCCTGTTTTGCAGAACCTCTACAGGCTTCCTGCAATGGTGTCCTCTGAGCTGATCCTATCCAAAGTGTGATGAAGTCCCTCGTACCAGAAATTTATAGATTTCATCAAATCTAGGACATTTTCGGGCATTATTGTTTCAAAGTGCTTTTCTTGTAGGCCT
>NW_026067917.1:7537641-7545062 GCF_014885135.2 Alexandromys fortis | reverse complement strand
CAAGGATGTCAGGACCACGAGGGGTGCACCCACCCACGGAGACAGTGGGGCTGATCTATTGGGAGCTCACCAAGGCCAGCTGGACTGTGACTGACTTTTTAGTCTTTCATTCGCAAAAAAAAGATAATGGAAATCGTTGGATGTGGAAGCGTTCCACACCTTTGAAATCAGCACCAATGATGGTAAAAAAAAAAAAAAGTTCATATAAACTGCATGAATTCTAGGAAAATGTTTGTTCATGCGAAAATAAATTGTGTTTCTAAAATGCATATTCAGCAAACTATGCTACGAGGAAATAATGGCACTATCTCAGAACATTTTTTTTTCAAAAGTATGGGACCAAATCCTGTCCCTCACTTATCTAAAGGTAGAGGAGCCTCAAAATTCATTCATCATTTTAGGGAAACATTTCCAATTCTGAAGTCATATTAAAATCAACTGACAAATACCCCAGGAAGCAACTGAGATCCATTAAAACTACCAACTAACTTCTTAAATATCAAGACTTTATAAAATCTGTCATAAGGATTTTTTAAAGAAATAGCATGAAAAATACTCTACCTAAAATTTTAGAAATATTCTCTTCATATATGACAATTTTTTGACTTCATTTTAGTTGTTTGTTAAATTATGGTTCACGTGGTCAATGGCTTAAGAATATATATTACCATTTTTTATTATTCTATCCCTGGTTGTATCTGGCTGAATGTAAGTATACAACTTTGCTATTGTCAAAGTTTTTCGGTTATTTCCAACATATACATTAGTGTATAACAGATTTGCTGTGATTGGACATGATTGCTGAATGTATCTACCATGTAACAAGATGAACAAAAAGATCAGCACATTTTGACAAATAATTATGCTTGTTTACTTATTAGGTTCATATCTAATAAGAACTTGACATAAACTTTTAGGCTTCGTGCCATTTTATTCAGAAAAGCTGGTTGCATGCTTTAAAATGCACAGAGCAAATCATGGCACTAAATGTTTGCCTTAGTCACCGTTAACTGCTTATTGCATGATTCTGTATTCTCCCCTTTGCATCTGCTCAGCAAATTGCATTTTATTCTAAAATTATAATTTGCCAAGTAACTGATCCTGTGTTAGAACTCTCACTAGCAGACAGATAGTTCATAAAATGTTGGTGTTTGACAGACAGTGAATAGGTATAACCACTGCTGGCATATGAACTTTTTCCTATGAATGTCATATTTTTACTTTCTTTTTATTTATCATTCGTGTCTTTCACATCATGCATCTCGAACCCATTTTTTTTCCTGTCCCTGTGTTTCAGCCCTTGCAGCCCACTCACTATCCCCCCCCCAGATAAAATTTAAGAGGAAAAAGGAAAAAAATGGAGGAGAGGAATCTCATCATAAAAACTGTAGTATGACAAAGTGAGTCACACAGTAAACTCTTTTATCCATATATCTGTACTTGCTCATTGAAGGGAGTCACTGGTCTCATTAAAGGTATCTGGTTTCTGCTACACTGTTGATGCTGGGCCCTCACTGGGACTCCTCTTGTTTATCCTGCTGTTGTCCTGAGTTGTGGAGATCCTGCAGCTTTGGATCTGCAGAACGGGTCCCCTTATGTACTCCAGCAAATCACACCTTGAGTAGATACTGGGGTGGGCCAACCTATAATCTTACTCTGGACCTGTCTAGTTAGTTCGCCTTCCGGTTCTCCCTTGTCCTCTCCATGAGGGTGAGCGCTCCTTCGTTGCCTTGGGGAGTTTACTCTTTGTAGGAATGAGCAAGGGTCGGAGCCAGCTGTCCTGTTTTCATGTTGGCATGGTCAGCTCCCCCACATCCACACCGTCAGGGCCAGCCCTGGAAAACTTACGTGGTTAGATATTCAAGTTCTACTGTTCTCTCTCTGCCTTGTGACTCTGAAACTGCATGAAATAGAGTCAGTTTTTAAAGTATCGTTTCTTTTTTGTTTTTAATTTTTTATTGTTGTTTTATTAGCATTATGTCTATGTGATGATGTCAGATCTCCTGGAGCTGGAGTGAAGACAGTTCTGAGTTGCCATGTGGGTGCTGGGAACTGGTCTTCTGGAAGAGCAGCCAGTGTTCTTAACTACTGAGACATCTCTTGAGCCTCCTTGTTTTTAATTTTTTAAGGCTATGGCTATCACATAGTTTTCTTTGAAACCAGTTAATAGGACGATTGAAGAGCATCATACAGAGAAAAGTTTGAAAGAGTCATCAAAAGATAAGTTTAATTGCCGTATTAAAAGTGTGGTGTTTCAAGGAACTTTTAGCAAGTGATGAACATTTTCTATACTTAAAACGCTTGATCCAGTCACACAGGAGGGATGTCTGGGCTTAAGCAGTGTAAGACTACACATCGTACCACTAGTGATGCAACACTGAACATGTCTGGGGAGGGATGAACTAAAGCAATGATAACAGGAATGCAGAGGAGACAGGCAAAAGGATGATGATAGAAAGTTGGGGTACAACCTGAGATTTGCGTTTTACAAACTGAGTGAGGGCTTGTCTCTTTCAAGAAATAGAGGGAAATAAAATACAAATATCAAGATTAGAAGAAAATTCATCAGTTTTCACTACTTACATTCAAGATATGCAGACACTATCCGAACAGTAAAGCCCATAGACAGCGGCCTATGTAGTAGTAACACCTGCCTTGAATAATTTGCACCTGACAAACTATTTTTGTAACAGAAGACACCTCTGAGAAGCAGCTACAGCTAATTTTTAGGAAGCTCTCACAAACTTAATGACATAGTGAAAGAAGGAAATAATAAATGGAACCAACTGAGAAAGAGAATAGAATGCTTGCTGTGGCACCTTTATCCCAGCACTCAGGAGGCAGAGGTAGGAGGATCTCTATGAATTCCAGGATAGTCTAATCTGCAAAGTGTGTTGCAGCCCAGTCAGGACTGCATAGTGAGACTTTTCAAGTCAACATGAAAAAGAAAGGAACAGAGAACAGAGATTCGGGGAAAACAAGGCATTAGGTTAAGTTCCAGGAAAATTTCAGTCAAATCTTAGCTTTAATATTTGCTGATGTTTGATGCTACCCAACTTATCTACTATCAATCATCTACTTTGTAAAAATGTGAGTGCTAACATACAACTTAAGATTCTTGGTATAAGATTTTAGATCACGTATACAAAGGAGCAACACAGTGCCTGCCCGTTTCTAATTATTCATCTAAATTCAGTCATATTAAGATTAGTTTGGTTTTTCAGTCTGATAGTTTGCTTCATGAAGGATAAAATTCATGTTATTTTTTTTCAAACTATGTGCAGGATGCTCACAACCCTGGAAGGAAAAGACTGAGAGATGACTAGAATAGAGACAAGAACAGACAGCCAAAAGAGCACTGTCTTTGTTGCCATCATTTCCCCCTCAGGCTTTCATAGAACTCCAAAGGTTTAGTTAAGGTGGAGGGAGTAGAAGAAGTATTTGATTCCTGACATGATCCCAAAGCATAGCGACTTCACACTGCTGCCCTTCTTCCTTCTCCTTATATAATTGACAAGATTGCCTTGGAGGGTCATGAGGTTTTCTTCTAGTAAGGGAGTCTTACCAATCCTCCTTCCTCTGCACATATAGTGAGGTAGAAATCACTTCTCCCACACCCACTCCCGCCAAGGGCTTCAGCTTCATTTTATATTGTGGTAAGTTAAACATAACTTATCAATAGTTAGGAAAATTTAAAAACTAAAGAATTACAGCCAACTTTGACCCCTGGTCTCCACATTCAGGCATTCCATGCATAGAGACACTCACATATAAGTATGCCCTCCCTCCATACACA
Organism: Alexandromys fortis; assembly: GCF_014885135.2. Classification (NCBI taxonomy): domain Eukaryota; kingdom Metazoa; phylum Chordata; class Mammalia; order Rodentia; family Cricetidae; genus Alexandromys; species Alexandromys fortis. The sequence continues at coordinate 7,541,266 of NW_026067917.1, read as the reverse complement.
CATATAGTATGAAATTCTACAGTCACTGTGGCAACCACCATGGAGTTTTTCCAGACATCAAAATTGAACACAGAATTATAATATATTTGCCTGGAAGAATCCAAAGCAAAACCTATGTTTTCACAATATATTCACCAAGGTACAAACAACCCGAGCTGTCAGATGAATGGGTCAGCCATGTGCTATGTATAAACAACAGTGAGATTCAGCTACCAGACAGGAAGAAAATTCCAACAAATACAGCAGTTTGGGCGGAACTTAAAGGTGGAACTTGGATGAAAAAGAAAGACATAAATATCTAAACTCAGTTACATGAGTGACTCATTTCATAGTCAGAAAGTAGAAACATTAGCAAGGGCTAGATGGAAGGAGGAAAGGGAAGTACTTGACAGGGATACAGTTTCAGAAAGTTCCAGAGCTACACACAACAATGCAAATGCTCTTAATAACTCTGAATGGTATTTAAAAGTACTGTTTCTTAAGATGCAAGTATACCGTTTGTGAATCTGTGATGAGAAATTTATAACATGTTGCATGATCTAGTCACTTTGAGTATAATTTCTGAAGCCTGAAATTTTAATCTGTTATTAAGATAGTCATTTTTATCCATAATATATTCTGATGTCAAGCCAATAATTTGAAATTAAGTTTGCGTATTTAGGAAATTCTCATTAAAGATTATTTTATATATACAGATTCTGTTTGTATATAAAGAAACTGCTCTTTTTTATGTTCATGCTTAAAAAATATATGTATCAAAATACATACATCTTTCTGCTCCTATAACTTGTATCTCTATGCTGCATTGAACATTTAATATAAAACATGTAGCATAAATAGTCTCACAATCAGTTCTATCAAATTACAGATAAAGCTATCAATCTCATGATTATCTCATATAGGCAACTTCTATTCCTTCCCTGCCTTCTGTTCTTTTCCTTCTTCTTTTTTGGATGCCCTTAAAAGTGATACAGTAACTTAGTGTTGTAACAACTTTGTCAATTAACTAATTTTGTCATCAGTAATTTTATCACAAACCTTCCTAGTAGTCTAAACACTAGTTATTTTTTGAGCCCTTTCTATGTTTGCTGCAAATTCCCATGTCAAGTTAACAGCAATGGATTTCACTCACTCACTCCATCATTCACCGCTAATCCTGTTCTGTGTAGAAAGGAAAAGGGAACTCTAGAAAAACCCATTTATTTTATGTAATATATATGATAAAGTGCATATCAAGATTTTTATTAAAATAGAAACTCACCGCGAATGTTTGCCTGCAATGCTGACAGTATGCTCACAACTGTTGGTTCCAAAAGCATTGTGAAGAATTTTAATGATCTGCATTGTAAGAAAGGCATTAGCATTAACTAAAGGTGGTGAAAATCTCTAGTTCTAATTTGCAAACTCTGTTTTTTTTTTTTCTTTTTGTTTTATCACTTCCTGTCTTACATTGCATTCTGTTACATGGATAGGTACAGCTTCTGTGATGAGTTGAAACTGATTGGGTTCAAGCAACTTAAAATGAAAGAAGTTGACTAAAAGCCAAGCTATCCCTGACAAAAGTATACTCAACATATTTCTGTAAAAGGGGAAAATTGAAACCATTTATTGATATGCTAGTATTTAGATTTCTAAATTTTCCAGCTTGTAAGAAGAAGAAAAAAACTACCAGAAATTTTTATTGCATTCTACTCATTTGCAGAATGGTGCCAAACAACAATAACAAAGCTAGAGAGTCAAAACAAAGTGAAGAGCCAAAAACTGAAGCGGAGAGAGTTGAGAGCAGTGTTCTCGGGTCAAGTGCCCAGCAACAGAAAACCCTTTTACAACTGTAGCCCATCTAAGAGGAATTCATGCCATCCAAAGAACACATGAGAAAGAACTGTTCAGTAGCTTCGGACCTTATGGAGGAAATGACTCCTGCTACTGTCTTAAAGATATCTGATTCAATAAAATTGATAGTGCCCATATGCTTGGAATTCATAGTTTTCTTTCTACTAAAGATGTGTCTCAAAACTGTGAGGTTTTTACTGAATAAGGTAAAAAGCCCACTTTGATCTAATGCACACCCAGGAGCCTTCTACCTGTTCTCATTAGCTTCCACAGAGACAAAGATCAGTTTGCTCATCCTTTCTTCAGTTGAGGGGCATCCAGGCCATTTCCAGGTTCCGGCAATTATGAATAATGCTGCTATGAACATTGTTGAGCAAGTGTCCTTGTGGTATGATTGAGCATCCTTTGGGTCCTTGACCAAATGTAGTGTCATTTGCTATTGAGGTAGATTGATTTTCAAATTTCTGAGACACAGCCATACTGATCTCAGAAGAATAAATAAAAGAATGTGGTACATTTACACAATTGTTGAGTATTTACATAAAAGTTGAGTATGACTCACCTGTCAAAAACAATGAAATCATGAAATTTGCAAACAAATGGATAGAACTAGAAAAAAAAATCCTGAAAGAAGTAACCCAGACTCAGAAAGACAAACAGTATGTGCTCATTCATAAGTGGATATTTAATGTAAAGCAAAGGATGACCAGACTACACTCTATAGCTCCAGAGAATCTGCGTACAAGGGAAGACCTTAAGAGGGAAACATAGATCACAATAGGAAGGAGAATTCGATGAGATCTCTTGTGTAAACTGAAGGGTCCAGAGGGTGGTAACGTGGAGGAGGGAATGGAGTAGGAGAACATGAGAGAATGGTATGTTTGAGGGGGGAGCGGGGCAGAGTGGAAGAGAGATCTTCATAGAGATAGCCACTATGGGGTTAGGGAGAGATTTGGTGCTAGGGAGATTTCCAAGAACCCACAAGGATAACCCTAGCTAAGACTCCTAGCGATAGTGGAGAAGATACCTGAATTGGCCTTCCCCTGTAATCAAATTGGTAAAGGCCCCAGCTATCATTAGAGAGCATTCATCTAGTAACTGATGGAACCAGATGCAAAGATCCATGACCAAGCACCAGACCGAGCTCTGGAAACCAATCAAAGAGAGGAAGGAGGGAATATATGGCCAAGGGAGATTAAGATCATAATGGGAAAATCTACAGAGACAGCAAGCTCGTAGAAACTCATGAACTCTAGACTGACAGCTGTGGAACCTCCATGGGACTTAACTAGTCCATCTGTATGTGGGAGATGGTGGAGAAGCTTGCACTATCTGGGAGACAAGTGGCAGAAGGACAAGGATCTATGCCGTGTGCACGGGTTAGCTTTTTTCCCCCTGTGGTTAGATGCCATGCTCAGCCTTAATGCAGGAGGAGGGACTGGTACTGCCCCAACTTAATATGCCAGAGTTTTTTGACTATCCATGACAGTTACTTGTTGGAAGGAGTGGTTGGGGGTGGCTGAATGGGAGAAGAGGGGAACAGGAGGAAGGATGAGAGGGATGACTGTGGATGGAATGTAAAATAAAGAAAAAAATAAAAGGTCAGTTTGTTGCAGTAGTTTTAAGCAGCTACTAAAGATAACCGTGAGGGGTGCACCCACCCACTGAGACTGTGGGGCTGATCTATTAGGAGATCACCAAGGCCAGCTGGACTGGGACTGAAAATGCATGGGATAAAACTGGACTCTCTGAATATGGTGGACAATGAGGGCTGCTGAGAAGTCAAGGACAA
>NW_026067917.1:7515628-7536926 GCF_014885135.2 Alexandromys fortis | reverse complement strand
AAAAAAAGATAACCGGGGTGGAAATGAGAAGAGAAGAGAACAGGAGACACAAACAAACAAACCCACATAGGAGTTTACTAGGAGGGGTTGTGCTCAACGGGCTGGGGAAACGGTGTGGAAGGAAAGAGTAAAAAAGGCGCCTCCAGCTTTTAAAGGCTTCTTAGCACATGCGCACGAGGTGAAAGACATGCCTACTTCAGACGCTGATGATGGGCGATGCACCTGCATACAGGGGCTGTTGCACTAGATTCTGATGAAGCAGATGGAGGGTGACCCACTCATGCGCACACAGGGGGTACATGCACCTGCTTTAGAACCCGGAATTGCAGCCTTACAGATGACTAAAAGAATTACAGTTATTGGTTGTGATAGGGACCTCTACTCTTTAACTGAGTCCTCCTGTGCCTCATACAGTGACATTTGTAATTGCTACTGTCATCAAAATGGGTGAAAAGAATCTCTAAGCATTTCACCAGTAGCTACTTCTAGCAAAAACCTTTTAGATGGTCAACAACTCAGCTTCTCCACGCTTGATGGTAGAAGTAAGTATTGTCTTCAGCAATAGGGGGTTACCATCGGATTGTGAAAAGCCACCAATAAAAAACCTTGGCAACAGCCTGCGATATTTAAAATTATTTAAGGAATCAAAAAGAATGTAGCAGTCACTCATTCCTAGCTCTTGAGGTTTTGCTTGGGAGTATAAAATGTCTAGTAATGTCGTTGGCTGCTCCAGTACATGGTGACTCCATTTAGATTCTTTTTATAAATGCATGTATTTTAGAAAGCTTCTACAGTTGTATTTTTCAGTGTAGTTTTCAGAAGCTCCCCCCCCCAACCAAAAAGCAATCTGTAATTGATACCCACTAACAAAGGGAAAGTCAGTTTTCTCTACAAGAGCATCCCTTAGTGTATTAACCACACTTGAGGGTAGGCCCCATCCCCAGGAATAGTTAGCAGATGCAAAATGAACTTCATGTTCTTTTGGGGTAATTTATTTTGTTTTGGCTTTTTTGTATTATTGGTTTATTTATCTGTTTAGATTTTATTTTATTGTTTTGTGTATATGTCTTTTTTGAGATGGGGGAGAAATATGTCTTTGTTTTTCTTGGTTTTCAAAATTAATATCACGTGATTGGCTTTGCATTTCCCACACAGATTAAAACCCTAACACATCAAATATAATTTTACTTGCAGAATAATTCAGACCTATCAGCACATTTGTCTTCAGTTTGATTCAGTTGTCTCATGACTCTGATATGTGTGATTTATATTTGACCAGCAGTAAAATATTTTTGATAATTTTCAATATATTTTATTTTAAATTATTTAACTTTTTTTGTGCAGTCAAGTTTTATTTCTGAAAGAAGTTGTAAATAAAATGTAGTGAAGAATATGGCTTTTAGTATTTAATAGAAATTAATATTTGCTATTATTAATTCCAGAAATAAGTATTTTATTTATTTATAAAATGTTGCATAGTTAAAACCATGACAATATTACTTCCATAGAATTTTGATTGAACTTATATTTCCATTCATCTTTATTTTATATGATCAACACTTTTAGTGGGTCTTGATTCTATATACTAAGTAACAATGGTCAATACTGTGTATAATAATGATTCTTTTCATACTGTTAAGCAATAGCAAATTTTAAATATTACTTTGAAAAAAACTCTATTGTTCACAGATCAAAGATACTTCATACTACCTACAAAAGTAAGTATAGTGCTGGGATAGCGGGATTCTGCAGGTGATGGGGCTGATGATATTTAAACAACTGTTTCCATTAATAATGCATAAGTTTATCAGCATTAAATTACTCCATAAGACTTACAGGAAATATTCTATCATTTAAAAATTATTTCATTTCTCAAAGACTTATATGGGGATATTTTAAAGCCCTTAGGATTCATCAAAGTGCTGCATTTTTAAAATGGAAAACAGCCTTCAGTAATATCCCTTTCCCTAAAATGGTGGCGATTGTGAAGGACCTAATATGATTTGGCAAGAAGTGCCTTGCGTACTTCAATCAAGAACTGATTTAATCTCATTACAAAAACTATAATGGTTTTATTGAACTCCTATCTAGTGTCTACTGGTCTAGTTATGTGGGCAGAAAATTACTTCCTTTTTGTTCTTTTTAACTTAAGATGTTTTTGAAAAGGAAATTAAAGTTATCAAGATAATGTAGCTGATGCTAAGAAGAAGACTTTGAAGTTGGAAGCAGTAGAGCGGGAGTAAAGTCACCCTGGCTTGTATGGGGTGTTCAGATACCTCGTGTTTATTACAGTGCGGTCACCCTCCTTCCAGAGGGAGGCAAATGGGATTTGGTTCATATTTTCTTTGAAATTACCATCACGCTACCCTTCTTCCCAAAATAATTCCTATATCACCAGCATCTCCCACAAGTTCAACAGACCTCTCTGAGAAGTGGCACTCTAAAACTCTGGAAAAGAGGCTATGCTTCTGTTCCTTTGTAGTCTAAACTGTTAGAAAGACATTTACTGATATGTATCATGATGCTCACGGAGTTAACCTGGTTTGAGGATATAGGGCAAAGCACACAAGTACTACAGTGGAGGGAGGAGTTGAAGTTTTCCTTGGAAGTGCACTCTAGTTTCTCTTAGTAAGATTGGCAGGAAAATTTCCAGAATAGAGGAAGTCTCAGTGAGCTTGGCTGAGTCTGCCCTCAAGGCTCCAGTTGCTAGGATTGACCTAGTGATACTTAGTGCCAATTGTCAAACCAGCATGATCTTTGGAAGAAAAAAAAAACTGTTTCCTAAGTGGAAAGACATTGTGTTTTTCTTGACATAATAACATGTCTTAGTTTTGTTTAGAATATGTAGCCCTCATAACTGAAATCAAGATTTTGTCACAAAATTGAATCCATGTCTCAGATTCTACTTTTTTAGGAATTCAACAATTGTCAAGCAAGTATAAGAAGGGCTGTGTTTCCAAGGACAATCACTTCTCTCTTGATTGTGTTTTTAAATTTTCCTTGCGTGTTACTTTGTTTAATTTACTATTTTGTTTTGTTTTGATTTCCTTAAGGAGACTTTGCATGTGTCCTGGGCTGATCATGATCTCAAATTCTCCTGTTTCTGTCTCTGTAGTACTGGAATTGTAAGAGGAATCCTGGACTGGACTGTCTTATTTATTGAGACTATATTCTTTTTTATTCATGCTTGGATTTACTAATTCCAAATGAGAATTTTACTTGACAACTCTGTTGTTTCACACCTGTGTTTTATTATTCACTCACTAGAGCACAATTACATGTGTGTGTCTGTGTAAGTGAGCATATACATGTAAGAATAGATATACATAATATTTTATCTATGTACACATATCTATATAGTCACACAGCCACACACACCAATAGATTACCAAGAACTGTCAGAAACTAGAATGTTTTGTGTGTTTTATCTATCCTCTTAAATATGGTGTTCTGGAAGAATACTAACACATAAGCAGTAATGAGTAAATTTGTCTTATTCAAATCGTGTTTTCTCTTAACGACTTCTGAAAGTTTAATATGCAATCATTTTTAACTGTCCCATGTTCTAACAGACCAGACTCCATCCTTCTTTTTATCAAGAAGATAAAAAGTGGACTTGCGATGCAAATTCAGGAATGGTAGAGTTTTCATCAAAGCATCTTACACACAGGACCTATTTCAACAAACCCCGTCGATCTGCACCTGCTCAGTTACACCTTTTCGATCTGAGAGAACACAAATAAACCCAAATACTTTAAAGGGGTAGCAGAAGATGACTTAGGCAGCTACTGCACAGTCCTCAATCATCCTAGGACCCTTCCCCATTTTTGCAATAAACTCTTTCTGAATGGAGATTAGACCTGGAAACTCTTTTGTACCAAAAAAAAAGAGAGAATGTTTTAAAGTACTAAAATGTTTCTCATAAGGCTAAATATATGATTACCTAGAACCATATTGCAGATTCCAAAGGCACAAGAACTTGGGATAACATGAAATCTGGTACTCAGATGTTTAAGCAGCTTTGTTTATCGTTTTCAAAACTGGCCTCAGTATCCAGGACATCACTCAGGAAAATTCCTCCTGGAAAGTGACAAAGACTGAGATTGGATCCTCACCACTGATGTCACACCCAGACTTGGTGACATGTACCTGCAGTAGCAGTCTCATGACTGAGGAGACAGTCTAGTCAAACAGTAAGCTCTGGAAACAGTGAGAGGTGGTGTCTCAAAAAGTAAATGGAGAAACGATAGAGGTAGATCCTTGATATTGATGCCTGGCCTTCACATGAATGTGCACGCGTGTGTACGTTCAACCACATGTCTGTGTTTACACACATAGATGTGTGTAATGGATGCTGGAGATTGGAAGTCTGTGAAGTTAGATTTATTTAACTGACTTCCTTTCTACAGGTTCCAATCAATCAGCCAGCAGCTGTATCCTTTGACAGAGGATCTGCCCTTTCCAAAGCAGGTAGTGCCTCTGGCCTCTGGCCTCTTGTTCTGAGTCTCTGCTCTTGCCATTTCCAGGAATGAATATAATCTGCATTACTGTCAGCTGTCCACTGTGGTTTCCCTACACTCTAAACATACCTTTGCAATTAGACTTGGAGAATTATTCCACTGATAATATCCTCTCCTATTCGAAGTTAATAGTTTCTTAAACTCATTTCCCTTCCTTTTCTTATGCATAATTTTTATGCATTTAGAACCTTTCTTTCCACTAAGAGACTCATTTTCTTTCTTTGTTTTACCCAGATTACCTTGATGCTCTTTCTAATGTTAATTTAGCTTCTCTAATTTCCTTTCAGGACTCAACACTGAGCACTTCAAAGTGTACTACTTGAAAAGAAGAAGTTGGTTAAACATTTTGAAGAGTCACTATTTTTGTCTAGGGTCACTTTGTAAGGGTTTAGTTTTTTATGAACCATAAAATATGTAGATAATAGGAGCAAACAAGACTGAAATCCAAATTAGACAATGATCCACTTGTCAGGGCTTGGATTCAGGTATAAAACAGCCCTGTTGCATAAAACAAGCACTTTCACTTTCTTCTCCTTTTGCTGAGAGATGGCTACTCCCAGAGGGTAGTATCTGTAGCAAAGAAGAGATCTCATATATCCATATATACAAATTACATAGTTAACAGATATCTCCCTTCCGTTTCCTCCCTCCCAACCCTCCCATATAACCTCCCTTCTTTCCTCCAGATTCATGCCCCCTTTCTTTCACGAAATTATTAGTGAATTAAAATGTGTGTATGAATATACATATGTCTTACTCATAAAACCTGTTCAGTCTGCACAACATTGCTTGTTTTCACTGGGCAAGCAAGTGTTATACTCTTCCCAGGAGAGGACCACCTCTTCTGCTCCCAGATTTCCTAAGCTGCCTGTGGTTCTTTGTGTAGGATTGAGACTTTGTGAGCTTTGGCATGATCTCTATTAGAAATAGATAAGCATTTGTCCTTATATGCACAGAGAAGTAGTCTTCATCAATCCTAAAGTTAACTTTATGTAACAAATGGAAACCACTACAGAAAACCTCAACCCATAGAAACGCATAGTTATGGAATGCACTCTTGATGGGTACAAATAGAAAATGCTCCCCCCACACCTAAGGTTCAGGGATTATTGCAAAAGATGGTGTTGAAAGACTGTAAGAGCCAGAAGATCAGGGAGTTCGCTGTGAGATTGTGTCTCCTAAAACCATCAAAATCTACAGACGTAGTCTCACCGACATGACTGCCCAGGTGTGAGTTAAAAAGAATGACACTAGGGCTGGAGAGGTGGCTCATCGGTTAAGAGCATTGCCTGGTCTTCCAAAGGTCCTGAGTTCAATTTCCAGCAACCACATCGTGGCTCACAACCATCTGTAATGAGATCTGGTGCCCTCTTCTGGCCTGCAGACATACACACAGACAGAAAATTGTATACATAATAAATAAATAACTAAATAAATAAATATTAAAAAAAAGAATGACACTAATGGAGATGCCAAATATCACAGTGTGTGCCCAAGGCTCCGGTTACATTGCCATTATCATTTCTGTTTTGCCTGTCTTAAGGTACTAGAACAAGCTTTTCAATTTTTGATTCAGAGTACATGATATTTAGCATAAGAAGCTAAGAAAGACATTTTGTGTCCCGAGTGGGAGAACCTTTCTGCTTCTGTTTGGCTAGCAAGGACTCCTTTATTTGTTAACAGTTCTATTACTATCGTCTATCAGATTTCTGTAGCCTGTTGAATGGCAGCCAGTGCGATTGGGCTTCAATGAAAACATGAAATTAAGCCATAAATGTGAGATATTTTTAAAACTCACTTGGCACCTCATAGTCAACAAACTCTGATGCACTTAGAGATTCTCTCAGCCAAATAATGCACCCTCATAATTTATCAGTCGGGCAAAAATGGAAATGGAAATGACAAACACAAACACAGTATAAGCATGAACATGGAATGCCATCTTTTAAAAATGTTAAGAAATTTGGATCAGACTCATCTGTGAATTATTTAGAAACTGTTCATTCCTCATTCACACATTCACTGAATTCATGCAAGTCAGTCAGTCTTCACACAAGCTTTTTCTTTCTCCTGGGGCATCTCATGACTTGATATTCTGGGGTCAGTTTGCTTCTTACCAGTCAACCCAGTTTCTTCTTCGCTAGACCTTCAATGAAATGCAGGAAACACTAATAGTGGTTCTTAGAAAAGCAGACATCCTGGGATGCTCCAGCAATCATTTTTAAGAAAGGTTCTGCATGCAATGACTCTCTTCAGGCTAAGCAACATTCATTATTATCCTTACCATCAATAGGTCTCTTTAAGATTAGGGAGTGGTGACTCAATGCGTGCATCCACATCATTCTACCATACATTTTAATTAGCATTGTTTCAATCTGTCAAAATATTCTAGGTTAATATACTTAATTGTTTGAGGTTCTGGCATGTGAGTCTCATTCCTATAAAAACTGTACCTTAAAAATTATCTCTGTTATGTCTTGATAAGAATATTAGAAATATACTTTTTTGGTTTTGACATAATTAAAGCAACATTTCATTAAAACAAGTAAATATAGATGGGAAACAGTTTAAGAATAGAGAAGAAAATACTTTTTCACAAATGACCATACAATAAAGCTTCTTCAAATTATGGGCCTTTATTCTCCTAAGTTAAAGAAATATATTATCTCCATAAACAACTAGATTTTAAAATAGAACTGTAGGGCAGATAGCAAATAATTTTCTTTACATAAAACTTTAAGATTTCATGGTATTAATTTATAATTATATGCAAAAATTGCCTCTATTATTTTTCCTCCTAGCTGGATAATTTTAAACTGATCACTTACAATTTTTCTTGAGAGTTTAGTGACCAGAAAATTTACAAATACTGTGGCTGCCAGAGAAACAGGAAGTGCACAAACACATTGAAGGAAACACTGCAGGCAAAATTTGGTCATCATTAGTTATCACTGTGAATACTGCAGAAAATTGAAATGCTTGCCTTACTGAGAATTGAAAATGTCGTTGAAGTTTCTTTGTAACATTCTATATATACATACTTGCAATCATCTCAACATAGCGTTGTTGTATTGTGTGATCATGTTTTGCAATCTATTTGTACTCAATAGATCCAAGATATTTTAATTGTCAAAACTTCATCTGTACTTTTCTAGGACATAAAATCTCACATGATGCTAAAAGTTTTACAACACATATTATTAAAAGTTTTATCAATTCTCTTCTCACTGCTTTCTTCTTATATCAGTACAATTATCATATTGAGATGTAGTCTTTCTTTAATAAAATTATTTCATATTCTTGCTAAGTCATCACTAAATAATTAGCCAATTACTGTTCTTGTAAAAGCATCACTAGACTTGGAATTCTATGAATTAAATGAAGTTAGGATATATTTGTAAAGTACAGTAAATGGAAATGTACTCTGTTCATGGGGTACTGTTTTTGGTCTTAGGAATAACTGATAAATAGAAAAGAGTAATTATCAGATGAAGAAGGCATCTATACCAATATGGTAAATACTGATAATATAGTAATAGTAACTGACATGTTCAAAATGTGCCAATAGACATAGATACATGCTAAAAGCATGAACTAAATAATCATTTTACATGGATTTCTTTTGATTTTTTATAGATTTTAGTTTTTGCCGTGCAGCAACCTTTTTTTTCCTGAATGTATTTTTTTTTTATATTTTGGAAAACATGGAACAGGGGATGATAGCCATGAGATAAATCAGATGTCTTTGAAAGGTTATCATTTTATATTGTCTCCTACCCCTTCTTCTATATAATTTCTGGGCCTCGGAGAATAGATGTGATGTAGACAATTCTAGGGCTGAAAGATATTAAGTGTTAGTGGAATACTTCAAGGAAATGGTAATTTGAACCACACCAGGCCAGATACACATACAGGTTCCCAGTGTACAAGAAATGCACAAGCTTAATCCAGACAAAAATGCCAATGCAGAGGTAGGGAATTGGGCATATTCTATCACTAACTAAGAATCTATCCCCTGTTGATAGTTGCTGGTAGGGGGAAAAAGAGTTTTCTCAGATGGAGTGACCCTGGGTATATCTACGATACTATAGCCCAGGGTGCATGCTCAGGAATACTTAGAATAAAAAAAAAGAGCTCATTTTCTTTCTGTCTTTTTTTAAAGACACACAGAGAGAACATGAAATTCGGTGAGTAGAGAGGTGGAGAGAATCTAGAAGTAGTTGGAGAAGGACAAATAAAGCAATCAAAATATGTTATATAAAACTCTCAAAGAATAAATGAAACATTAAGAAGTCTCTGGTGATGCTTATGTACTCTGCTGCTGCTTCTCGAGGATGAAGGAAATCATAGCTAATTACTCTTGGAGATTGCTTTCCCTTCCTATTCTAATAGTGACTTCACTCTCTCGTTGCTATTTTTAGCTTTAATGCTTACAGATGACCTTACTGTAAATATCTCTGTCAAGAACATTTCCCTAACACCTGTTACAAAATGCTACAGGCTTCCATGCACATGTGACAACATATTGGAATGATCCAGCTCATTTGACACAATGCAAATAGGTAGAGTGTATGTTGCCTAACATATTTAAGCGGCAGTATATTTTGATCAAGGGAGACTTTGTGAAGATTTTTGATGGCACAATGTATAAATATTCTTTCAGAATTCTTATTATTGAAATAAACTAGCCAAAGAGACAGCAGCACTAACAACCAGGTGCTTGGTTGTTTATGATAATGTGAAACATATGATAAAAAGTAGGTAATTTTCATAATTTGCATAGAACCATTTTATATATATATACGTATATATAAACATAATTTTAAAGAATATGAATTCTCAGCTAATTAATTCTTTTATGAATGGATTTTTGCAACACAGAGACATACATGCATCGATCAGTCAATTCATTGACAGTTTGTTTATGGGGGTGGCATTGTGCATGAGTTAGCCTCTCCCTTCACTATGTAAATTTTGAGGATTAGGATTAGAATTACACATTTTAACCAGTGGGCCATTGCACCAGTCCCTGACGAAGTCTTGAGCTTTAAAATTTTAAGTAGACTAAAATGAGGAAATGGAAGCCTTTCTGGGGGTGGTGGTTTCCTCTTGAACCATGTTCTATATGTTGAGGAACTAGGTAATACTTAGCACCATCTATCAGTATAGAACTGATCAAAATCTTTATATGCCACAGTCATTATTGGCTCAGTATAATATAGAATTAAAAGGTTAACTATATGACTTTATTTATTTATTAAAAAAGGTGTTTTACTACCTAATATGAACAACATCTATGTGCCTGATTTATTCAGTTATAACTGAAATTACGCAGTTCCTAGCTTGTCTTAAAAGAACCTTTATCACAAATACATACAAACACACACACATACACAAATGCATACAAACAATAACACACATTGCTCAGATACACACACCATCTTGCACGTATTTTCTCCTAATCCAACCACAAGGTGGTATAGAGGAGGCCACAGTTACTACTTCACAATAATTTTTTTTAAAAACAGCCTAAAAGTTCAAAATAATATTTTTCCTGAATATTTCTTCTCTTTTAGACTAGTGTGTGTATGTCCAGAAGACAAGGGAGGTGGCTAGGACCATAAATTAGGTTCTGAGGAGCAAGCACTATTAGATTTTGGATTGAACTAATGCCTGTTTTGCTGCAAGGCACACAGGTACCTATCAAGCACAGTATCTCTTTTAGGCTCACACTGATGATAATGGTCACCAGCCTTGGTGCACAGCACATATCAGATGCTCCTCATGAGTATTATGTGTTTCCTGAGTGTGACTCTGTCATGATTTTCTGTCCGTGCAAAATGCTGATTATTCTGTTAACTGCACTGTCAATTCTTGATTTGTATATAAGTAGTTTTATTATTAATAATAATATTTTGTTTAGATTAGTCTTGTTTTTACTTGTGTTTCAAAACTTATCCATTATTTTATAGCCCTTTGTTTTCGATTGCCGATTTAAAAGAAAAATCACTGATTATAGTTTTAAAAATGTTTCCATTTCTGAGAATTATTGCTTAAATGATAGGTTTTTCATCTTGAAAGCTTCTTAGTTTTCCGTTTCCAAGAGTCACTTCAAGTAGAAGCTTCTTACCTAATTACTTTCTAATATATGTGTCTTGCTATCAAATAATTATCAAGAAAAGCAATACGCACAGGAAGTGAATGGCTCCGCTGTAATATGCTGTGTTCCCAGAGCAGAGCTGGTCTTAGTTCCTTAGCCTTTAAGACTTAGTGAAATGCAAGCATAAACTTAATACACATCAAATAACAAATTGCAGAGAAAGGAACATAATAATATTGGATTCCTAAGCTGCATTGCTGTCCTTGTTTATACACAGGGCTTAGGTTTGATTAGGTGGCAGAGAATGATGCAAATGGCATAACAAATCTCTATTAATTGGGAAAGATTTCCCTAAGGACACAGATTTGAAATTCTCTTCTAAAGGAGTTGAGTCTAGCAGGATGCTAGGAAAGGGATTCTTGAATGTATGACACCTTGTTACCATAAAGGGATAAGGAGAGATTAGGAATGATGGAAGAGAGATGCATCTTGGGAGCCTATTGGGAAGCAATGAAGTCCACACTAAGGTTTTTTTCTATGTATATGGGGGTCATATCACGTTTGATGACCTGGATGACCACCGTGAGAATGTCATTAGATAAGAGGAGCAATTTAAACAGAAAGCCCAGTGAGACGGCATGTGACTAAGGCCTGTGGCAGTGGTCTTAATCACGGTGATGCTGATGGTGATAAATCCTATCAAATATAAATATATGTATTCGACAGACATACAGACCTCAGTATGTGTAATCCTTTAATGATGCTTGTTTGCTTGTTTCAACTTCTTTCATAGCCCTGTGTTTTACACAATTGTAAGAGATTTTGAAGAATAAAGATGAGTATAGTAGGCCAAAATATAGAAACATGGGGGAGAAAACCCAGTCCAACTATTTGCTCTTCAATCTTGGGCTATTTTGCAATGAAAGTAGCAGTGCTAAACAAAGCACCTGGTGCCTCTTTTCATAGCTGATTATAATTTTTCTTGCATATTGTGATCATCAGCTGGGGAAGGTCTTGATTTCCTTCAGGTCTTTAGTTATTTCAAATTCCTCTATTTAGACATTTAGAAATCCCTAAATAAAAGTGATAACTATTTTTAATTACGCTCTGAAGGAAGCAAAGTCTTGGGTATTATAATAAAATCTGTTGCTTTGTGAAGCTTTGGATATTTGAATCAGCCTGTTGTGAGTTTTCACTTTGTGTAATGCTGTATAATGACACCACGACTTTATTAAACATTAATAAAATGAGGAGTTTGCCTAAATGAGAGTGTACCATCCAACCAGGATTTTGGATACAGTGATCACCATATGAGATTTTAATTCAGAAGAGGCCAGAAAGTATAGCCTCATAGTCATAAATATGTCATCATGTCAAGTATATTATTAAAATGTGCTGAGAGTCAGAGTAAAATTATGTACTATTTAAAATGCATGGAGTTTTACTAATGTGATACTGTTATTGAGAATGATAACTAACACGTCTTACTAAGAGCATTGCTTTGGTTTTGGTTCATGATTTTTATTTTGATTATAGCTTCATCTGTTTATGGGAAAGGGGGTCTTACTGATTGGAGTGGTTGTTTAAAACATTTTGCCATCTATTCTCAGTGGAAATCACAAGAGCCTTGAACTACTTGGTTGTGTGAAAACAGTGCATGGTTTCTGAGCCCATTCTAAAAGGACTGGACCGCACACCTAGTTTACCACCAATAGTTGAACCCAAAAGGAAACAGTTCACAAGCACAAAATTAAAAGAGGCTGATGTGAATTTACGTTACATACAAACAGCTTTGGCTACAACTACAATCCATTAACATTTCTACATGGGTTTTGATGGTTTCTAGAGGGGGCACATTTCCTGTTATCTTTCTCTATTTAATTCTTTATTATATTCAGTAAATGTCATCTGTATTTTGTAACAGACACTCTGTAGTGATGTCCAACTTCGAAAACTCCCCACCATCAGTTCGCATATTTACTCGCTAGAGAAATGTTATTAGAAACCTGTGTTAGTGAAGGGTTTTTCTTTTATCAAGGATTTACCTTCTCGAGTCCACAGTAAGGTTTCCTCTTCTACTGAGAATTAGAAACTTCACTAATTCATTAACATAAAATGATGAGAATACTTTACAAAATGAATCCTTGCAAATCTTGAATGCAATGGGCTGGCTTTTTAAAATAAAAGATCATTGTTCTGAATGACTTTCAAAAAATTATATAAGTTTGAGGAGGCTTGTGCCCCTGACGGCAGTTTTCCCTTGTCCACCATGAGTTTATTTCTGTCCCGCTCTTTGGAAACTCTGTACTGGTCATGACATAATCAGTTAGTCATTTATACTTTTGTTCATTGGTTCCAAAATTGCATTCTTGGCTGATTATGGAGGCAATACTCAGGAGAAATGAAAATAAATAGGAAAATAGCAGAACAAAAGACAATTCAAAAATGACATAAATGACAGGATTTTTCAAAAATCTGGAATAAAAAAAATCCATCTTGTTGATACCGTTTAAAGATACTTCTGTAATGAGTCATAGATGCTTGCATGGCCTTATACACAAAGCTGTTTATTTCATCCTCAAGTATGAGCTGCAGATGATTTTTTAAGTTTTTTTTCTCCCTTAGACATTTAGCAAAAACCTGGTCACAAATAAGGCTTGGAGACGAGTATTTTTCATATTGGTGATTTAGATTAAATCTGAGGAAACAAAGGGTAGTTTATGAGTTTAATTTACGAAAAAGATGTGGCTTGAATTTGCAAGGATCCAATACCAGCACCGCGATGCTTAACTCCAGCTGTCTGTGTTTCTGTGAATGAGGTTCTCAAAAGGAAAATTTGCTTACACTGTTCCTTGCTGACACCGGGGTCTTCGCTTTATGGGTTTGCTTTCATTTGTTCATCTATAGTCATTTCTGATTTTGGCTGCTNAAAAAAGATCAGATGCCCCTGATCCAAATAGGGTCTCATAGTATCGTTATAACACCAAGAAAAGAGACGACTGTGGCTGATTTTATCATAGAATACAAGCAGCAGCGTTATGACATTTAGCAAAGAAAAAGCATCCCATGCTCTGTTCTTTGTTGCCACGGAAGATGCATATTTATATTATTGTTCTTTCATATGAAGTCTTCATAAAACAAATAATGTATCACCTTACCTGTAAGTGCAATTATGACTAAATTATTAAAGAAACGGTGCAGTGGCTCCTTCCGAGTAAGGCTTTCACAACTTGCTCCATGGCTCAGCATAGGCTTGTTGTACAGTAAGTGAGCCTGAAGCTAAGTTAAGCAGGCAGATTAGGGCTGTAATATAGTATCAGAAGTCATAAATCAAGCGTGTTTGCAGATTTCCTTTCACATATTGCTCCTTCTTACTGTTCAGACAAGTCATAATTACACATCAGTAGGCATTGTGAACAGAGGAATGAGCTACAACATAACGCACAATAAACCCTGTCATATAAAAGCAAACTGGATAAAATAACAGAAGCAATACTCCATTTTACAACTTCACAGTAAAGAATTACACCATGCCATTGTATATTATTCTGATCAATCATGAATCCATCCACAATTGACAGCTCAGGGGGCTGAAATTTACCATTGAAGAATAGTTTCCAGTTTTGTTATTTTCCTCTTTGATTATACACATTAAGTATAAGATTGTGTGTGATTCTGAAAAGCCACAGGTACATAATATAACACTGCCCTGAACACACTGCAATTAAATAAATTCTGCTAATGCTCTTTTAAAGCTTTTTTTTATTAGACATACTTAAAATAATTCATGCCAGATGAACTATAAGTGGTTCTTTATTCATGTTTTATTAGTATTATAATTTTGAGTAATTATTCAGGTATTCCTGTTACCTTAGACCAAAGAGATGTTGACTTTGAAGTCTTTTCTGTTATTCTCAGGCTTAGATGATATTACCACTAAGCTCAAAGGGCCCTCCTTCATCACTAGGTTTGAGCTGAACATTGAAAATGGGATTTAATGAAACATGAGCAAATATTGGCTGTTTCAAGTCTAATAAAACATTTAAAAGAACTAATAAATGTTAGGTAACTGTTGAATGCTAATCTGAAATTGCTACTACAGGTTTTATTTTACAGCTTTAACTTAGCAGGTGTTGTGGCATGGATTTTTTTTTTTTGCATGATCCATCACATACTGTTTTGAGAGATGTGGCGGTGGTGTTTTACTTACTCAGCCCTCATAAGAATTGAGTTATAGTTAATCTATCAGAAATACAGTGAAAGTAATTTTAATGTCAGAGAGTACATTCAAGACACAGTGGAATTTTCTTTCTTCTGTTACTGGTTTACGTTTTAAGTAGTATTGACAGTAATATGAAGGCGAATGCCCCTTATTGAGAGATGGGGGTATTGTAATTATGGACTACTTTAATTACTTTTATTTTGTTTATTCATTGATTTTCTTGTTCCTCTATATGCTTTTTTCTGGATGTTAGGATTTCCATGCAAAATCAGAATAAATAATTGGGCTAAACAGAATGAACATGAGCCAAGAATATTTTATGAAAATGTACATGACATTAGAATAGTGTACCCAAATTCAATCTTGATTTGACAAGAGTCCACTATGCCCCTGATGATTTGGTCACATTTCTGAAGTCTATCCACATAAAGTAATAGTGATTATATCTGATTAATAATAATTTGACTCATAATAATTGAACTATTTGATGATAAATATATACATGCCTACGTATCTGTGTGCCTGACAGATTATATCTTATTTAATCTTCAGTAGATATGAATATATATATATGTATACGTATACATATATATGTACACATCACTATTGGTATTCCAATTTATTATATGTGCTAATTACTTAAGATGAATACTTAAGTTAAGCAGAGTGGCACATGCCTATAATTCACCATTCAGAAGGTTGAAGCATTACTGCTGTGAGTTTAAGGCCAACCTGATTACATAGTGAATGTTCAGCTTGGTAGGTCTACTTACCAAGATTCTGTCTCAAAAATATATCAAAATAAAAGATTAATCAACTCTACCATGTAGAAGCCAGCATCTGAACCAAGGTGGTCCAAGTTGGAATGCCTTAGTGGCAATTATTTCCAATTGTTGTCTCTTAGGTAAGTCCCATCATACCTAATTCTAGCAAATTAAATTCTCTCCTCATGAGAAGGTTCCTGTCTAAATGGCTCAATTCAAATTTGATGCTGTGCTAAGTCCCATTCTGGCTTGAATGTTCCCAGCACCTGCACTGTGAACACCTGTGAAGGAACTTGGAGAAGACAAAGCAGCTGGATTCTCACCAGCATCACCTGCACCTTCCTTCCCGAAACAGATCAGTGCTTGACGGATTTTCTTCATTTACTCTTTTTTATCTTCAATTTTCTTAAGCCTTTTATAAATATCAAATCTCTATTTTAAAAAATAAAATTGATTAAATATGTCTCTAGTACATAAGGACAGGATCTACTGAACCCTCTATTTGAAGACCACAATTATTTTTGGTGGTGGTAAGACAAAATTATGGCTTTTGTCATTGAAATAAAAAGGACATCTTCAGGCCTTTTCTATTTTTCTAGAGAATATTTAACTGAGGTGAAATAAACTTTAACATTGGAAATATATTATACAAAATTGGGACAAATTGACAATTTAGTACTATGTTCAAATTGTAATTTCTGTTTGGTCAACATTCAAAAGCTTATCTCCTGAATTGTCTTTGCTGAAATGTGACCTCATAAGGTAGAGGGAAACCTTTTAAAAAGATGCCTGGGCCTAGCTTCTGGAAATGTAGAAGTCTTATGATACTTCTGAAAGGGGATATTTAAGTGACATACAGTCCTTAAAAAGATTTATAGACTTGAAATCTCCATTTAGGAAATAATTCCCTTTTCGAATGTGAAGTTTTTGTACCAGCTGTTACTAAACACTGGCAAACAACTGGTAGACCAGGTTTTTCCTCTATTATTTCTTCTATGATTGCAAATGGAAATGAAGATGGGGAAGAAAGGCCAACAAGCTCCATGTTGGAAAAGCAGCACTGCAGCTTGCTAAACTCCCTTTCTTTCATCTCATCAAGGCAATGTCCGTACGTAGTTAGAAATGAAATCAAATAGAAAACTAGGGTTTTGATTTGTAAATTATTTGACGTTGCCCCCAAAACTGTGGGTCAGACTAATAACTTATGAATTGCTTACTTAATGTTGACAATAATGCCAGCATTTCAAATAAAGAAACATGAATGTTTCAAGGTTCTAAGATTTGTTTGTTTTTTTCTAATGCAGAACTAACGTCATTTTCTCTCTCTCTCTCTCTCTCTCTCTCTCTCTCTCTCTCTCTCTCTTCTCTCTCTCTCTCTCTCTTTCTCCACACATG
This sequence comes from Alexandromys fortis, assembly GCF_014885135.2. Lineage (NCBI taxonomy): Eukaryota > Metazoa > Chordata > Mammalia > Rodentia > Cricetidae > Alexandromys > Alexandromys fortis. The sequence continues at coordinate 7,519,925 of NW_026067917.1, read as the reverse complement.
AGACACACACATACACAGAGGGGGGCTAGATTAGTGTGTCTATCAAGCTGAGAAGTGGCAAAGGGTAATTTGTCATTATCTAGAAATCTTGCTAACATCAGAAGGAATTGGTACAAAAGTATTATGAGACATCTGTTAACTGGAGCAGCCAAATTACACATATACATTCTTTAAAATTTCTAAATAGTCATCACTTTCAATGGGTATCTATGTGGACAGCAAAACTGTATAAAATTCCGTTGAACTCCAATTGCGCAGAAAAGGCATTTTGGCAATAGAAAATATCGGCTTGAAAAATGGATGCTGAAATAATGAGTAATTCACAGTTGATTTGCAGTTTGGAGTTTGTGTAAGTATACGCAGCCATGGGGTTAAAAGGCCTTTCTTCCTCATTCATTTTCTTAGAAACTGTTATTATCCAGCCTGTTTAAATAGCAACTATGCAAATTTTCATGCTTTATAACTGTTACACCAAAGAATTCTCAACCAATCAATTAATTCTATTTATTTTTCCTGATTGTCAGCAGATGAGGATCGAGTGAGAACGACACTTCTTTTTTTATTTTCAAGTTGGTTTGTGTAAAACTATGAAGTTTCTTTTTTTATGGAAGAATTTTGAAAGAAGAGAAAAATTGTAAAACAAATAAAAATATATATTCTATCTCCCTAGAAATTTAACTTCCTTTTTCTTCATTGCTCTTTCTCTTATTCATATGAAAAAAAAAACACACTCCAAAACCTTTTGTATTCTTATTATTTAGTTTCATAAGAATTGCTTAGGATATACTGATGGTGCTTAGCAGTCACTGGCATATATTCTTCCAAAACTGTCTCCATTTTTTTAACCTATGTTAATACCTGTCGGATCAGGAAAGTAGTGTAAAATATTTGAATAATGGACTCTCATTTTCGTTGTTGAAGATGTTTTTGTGTAATGGGGTACTGCTTCGTGGCCTCGGGTCTCCTTTAACTTATCATGTACCTGTCTCCCCTGCCTGTGGCCCTACCCAGTACTTATTTCATGTTTACACCACCCATGTCCCACTGGAATCTCAGCTTGAGAAAGAATATTTTAAAGTACGCCACTCTATAGATACCTGTGAAGTCATCAGCTCCAATAAGATCATGGATTAAAGAAGTAAATACAATGTCCCCAATTTCTATGATATCTATTATTCAAAATGGGAAAAAGAATGGAACTTCAGAAACAGCCTCCAGAAGACCCCTGCACTCTAAAGGATCTAAACACCCCTATCTACAACCACCACTTCATTAAACTGGCATAATATCTAACCACATCCTAAGTACTTTTCCTAATACCCACAGATAAGTGAAGTCCTTCACCCCTATCAAGAAATCTTCTCTGTACAGCACAGACCACTACAGAAAACCACACCGATAAAAATGCAGAGTTGTGGACCCCGGTCCCTGTGGATGAATCTACAAGAAAACTCCTGAACTTATGGCTCATGGAACATTAGGAAAGAGTGGGTAGCAAGAAGGAGTCAGATAATCAGAGATTTGTCGGTAAGACTGTGTCTCCAAGTAAGTCAGAATATACAGTCATAAAGTCTCATCAGGGCTGCCTAAATACTAGCTGAACAAGGACATTGACAGTAGACATAATAAAGTGGACTAGAAAAACCAAGGAGGCTTCGACTTAACACAAAGAACCACAGGCAAGTAAGGAATGCTAAGAGCAGGAGAAATAGTCTCCCCTAGGGAAGAGTAAATGGACTAATTATCCAATACCAAGTGGTCATCCCTAAAATCATGCCTACAAGCAACATAATACAGGTTAAGTATTTTGTAATTATGGAAACATACATATGTATATGTGTATATGGGTATATGCCACAATAATTAAAGAAAGAAGAAGCCATGAATTTGAAAGACAAAATATGGAGGAAAAGGAAGAGAGATATAAAGTAATTATATTTTAATCCCAAATACTAAAAGAAATAATTAAAAATACTGAGGTCAAGGTGTACAGTTCGGCTGATGGTAGGTTGGTTAATGTACCAATTTTGTGTCCTAAGTTTATTTTCTCATTGCTTTGTTCATGCTTCTAAGTGGAGGGAGAAGCTATTGCATGCCTGGCTGTAGACTGTGGAATGGGCTTGAGTAAAGAAAGGATGCAGTTATCTAGTAATGCAGAATGAGAAAAGCCCAGCATGCCAGCCTTCCAATGGCAATATTCTTGTGTTTTAATGAAGGCAAGAGTCAGCAGCTCGTTGGTACGAATGTCTATGTCCAGTATGGCAGACACAGAACATGAGACTGGTGGATCAGTTTGAACAAAGCTGTGATTATGTTGCTAATTGTAGGAAATCAACCTAGGAAGGTCTTGTGAAGGTCCCGTGTCTTCCTTCTCTTGAGACATTGTTTGGAATGGTGCAGGATAGATGGCTGCTGTCTTTCAAAGTAGCAATGAAAATGTGAGCTAACATGAGGTTGAACTCTAATTTCCCCCCTCACTTTTTTGCTTGATTCCTGTCTACCTCATTCTGACCCAGTGATCACACACAGCACACAGTTTCCCCACATTTTACTGACTCATTCTCTGATGAAAAGGCACCGGTCCGTTCTTTTGTGCTTCTTGGAAAATAAAACAAAACTCTACTTGTTGGTAAAATGACTATTTTTCAAGGTGTAGATCGCTCTTCTTCATTATCATTGTACCTGCTTAATATACTTTGGAATATTTTATCACTGAGGGGTAACAAATATAGACATATCCGAATCATTAAAAATTGGTGTTTAGTTGTAGTATAGATGGTATTCTTTTATATCTCATGACTGTAATAATTTCTGCTTGTAATTATAAATAGACATTTGTTATTATGAATAAATAATATAAAACAAGAACTACAGTGTTAACAAATGATCTTCAGTACCTGGTAGCAAATAAAGTATGATGAACTAATTTATCAGATAAAATAGTAAAATTCAAACTATAAGGCAAAATATGAAGTATTCCCTTTGAAAGGACTGTGCTCCAGTACCTAAAAGGGAAAAGTGAAAGAGAATACTACAAGGATTTGGAAAGTTGTTGGGAATTATACCTTTACTTTTGTCCTACCAACTGCGACAAGTTCAGCATTCTTGCGTATTTTTCACTGTAAAATGTAGATATCTCCTATTTCAGTGAGATTCATTCTAATTTTCCCCAGGGTCGTTTTACATCTGGATTCCTTTTTGTGCAGTGTACGACTTATCTGTCAATATCCAGTTTCTTTAGGTGCATTCTGTCAGTGATGAATTTTAGTTTGTTTACTTAAAAAACATTTGATAATAGAAATAAAAATCCATATAAAATTTCTATTAATGCTCTAGATACATTGCTAATTGCTGAAGTGAGACAGAAAATCTGCAACTTTCATTAGATAAATGGATGTAACGTAAGGCACACATTGGCTTCATTTACTTAATAAATAAACACTAGTTTAATGGGAAAACTAAATATTTATTTCAAATCTTCTTTAATCAAAAAAAAATGCACTCAGGGGGGAAAAGAATAGTTTTAAGCTCTAGGTATTGAATGACTGTGGGCAATCTGGCACCAACCCTCGAGATAGGACTGTTTCCCTGACATTGGTCACCTCCTTATTATATACTAAATAGCAAGAAAGGACATATGAAGGTTTTTCTAATAACAGAGAATCTATGCTCAGAAAGTACCATAGAAAATAAACTACTTACAGAAAACCTAAACCAGAAAGAACATAAGAGGAGATGAGGAGAATGCAAATGGACACACTAGACTTGTGGAGAATGGGTAAAAAGTAAAAGTGAGATTTAAATTAGCCAAGTAGATTGTTGTTTTTTTGGTTTGGTTGTTTTGGTTTTGGTTTTCTTCCTGAGACAGGGTTTCTCTGTTTGGTTTCTCTTTTTCTCTGTTTCTCTGTCCTTTCTGGAACTTGCTCTTGGCATAGAACTCACAGAGATCCTTCTACATCTCTGCCTCCAGAGTGGTAAGAGACTAGTAAATGTAAAACAATAGAGATATATACAGTTTAAAATGCATCTATTTTCTGGCAGAAAATATCAAAAAAAATTTGGTGCTATTTGTTATAAGGAGAAATGTAAGCAGAAGACAGTTTCAATTATATAGTAGAACTTTTATTGACGAAACCCCTCCTGTAGGCTGTAAATTTATATTCTACACAAGGCTGCCTTCAAAGAAATTTGCTAACAAAATACTGGCATACTGGATATAGCCTAGAGCCTTGGATCTTTGATAATCACTGGTGACTTGAGTGCCAATATTTAAAATTTGAAAGATTTAACATTTTGA
>NW_026067917.1:7469504-7515557 GCF_014885135.2 Alexandromys fortis | reverse complement strand
ACAGATATCTTAAATAAACATTGCTGTCATGAAGTGAGCTAAGCACACAGGCTTTGTAGCTGACCCTGTAAATGACACATCTCCTTCTCTAATCCCTGAGATCTTCATTTTGTATTTGTATAATCACATGCTAACTTCATTCATTTGAGTTCTCTGACTGACATTTGTTAGCCTTTGAGTTTAAAACTCCACCCTTAATGGGGTTCTGACCTCCTTTGGCAAAGCTTGTCTTTAAGTACTATGCTGACATGCTAAACTTATATTGTATAATGAGGGGTCAGTGCAGTTGTGGGTAGGAGGAAAAAAATGGGTCAATTTTAATTGACACCCTCAGACGCATGTCTCACTGCTTTAACCCCATAAATAATGGTGACTCATATAGAAATGAGGACATCAATTCAAATTCATTAATGAAATATTATTTGCATCAATTAAAACAAAATCCAATTTGAAATTAAATCAGCATTTGGTAGTAAAAAAATAGGATCGTTTAGATATGAGAAATGGGGGGCTTTGAGAAATGGTAAAATGTAAACAAAGCACACAAAAAATGAAATTTAAAAAGCATCCCTATCAGAATCGGTTCTGCAGAACAGTCTGTAACAAATAGCACAGCTTTGGTAACGGCTGCGATACCATTTCCAAATAAAACACAGCAGATTTTTTAGAAATACAAAATGATCATGTTTTTTTTTCTCATTTGAATCACATTTCTTGGATTAAATTGCTATTTAAGTTGAATTTGATAAAGATAAAATTCACAAATGCATGGAAAATATATTCATAATGATATTGCACCTTGCAGGAAAAGTAGATAAAGTAGATAATATGATATTTTTTTATTGGACCAATAAATAAAAGGCAGTTCTCAAGCCCCAATGTCTCAAGTACATTTTCCCATTTAATGAATGCTCTCAGAAAGCATTTTTCGCAATACTTTCTTGTGGGAATGTATAGGCAAATGATCACAAACAATGCAAGCGCATTGTCAAGTACAAAGCTCTCGTGTTTTTATTCCTACCACACAACCTGAAATGCTCTGATTTCTCAATGCCAAAAGGATTCATATCTGTCTGTCACAATTTCAAGAAGCTAGTAAAGAAAATATTACTAAAAGTCATGCCATATAGAGAAAATGAATGAATACTCAGTATGAAAAAAATGTTGATTTTTGCAAGTGTTAATAAATGCAATTAGTAACAATTAGCGCAATTGTTATACAGTAATATTTTCAATTATGGAATCATAAGACTAACAGCTAACATTTATTGAATATTTGCTTTGTGCCAGTAAGGGTTTTGCATGTATTAACTAATTTAATCTTTACATAAACCAGCTACGGGAGTTCGACATTACAAATTGACAAACCTATTCCAAAATATTCAGGAGCAGAAATGCTTGTAATTGCGGAGTTTTCAGATGTTGAACAATTTGCATATACCTAATGAGTTACTATAGTATAGAACTCAAATGTAGACTGCTTAATTTCCAACAGACCTATTCCTTCACAGAAATTGATGAGTATAGGAAGGGTGCTTGGTGCTGGGTCTCCTTTCCCAGTGGATGGCAGACTCCCTCATAGGCAGGAAAATCGAGTTCTGAGGGCAGGGAAGCAGAAGGACAAACAAAACTCAGACTCAAGACAGCACAATGTCCCCAGTTATTGACAGCCATATCCCAGAGTGTGACCACGTAGAAAAGCAACTGGCAGTAGCCTGGAAAGAGCTCCCATAACATCTAGAACTGATGGTCACATTCTCTTCTTTTTCTCCTTCTTCCTTTGTCTCCTCCTCCTCCTCCTATTATTATTATTATTATTATTATTATTATTATTATTATTATTTGATACATGGTTTCCCTATCGCTTTGAAGCCTGTCCTGGAACTAGCTCTTGTAGACCAGGCTGGCCTCAAACTCACAGAGCTCCGCCTGCTGCTGCTGCTGCTGCCTCTGCCTCTCGAATGCTGGGATTAAAGACGTGTGCCACCACCGCCTGGCCTGATGGTCACTTCTTGACTGCTCTTCCTGACTATCTGGATACAGCTGTTAATTCACCCAAGATTAGGAGACAGATACAAAGGGAACTCCTGGGCCTAGCAGGGAGCTCCCTGTAGATGGACTTAATATTTTTCTACCCAATGTGTCTGCATAGGCAGAGAGCTCACTATAGCCACCATCCAGGGCTCTCAGCAGCTTTGGGCAAAGGTATTGTTTCCTGTCTCAGTCATTAGGGATCTTTGACTCTGGTTGGACTTCAAATTCTGCCAGAGACAGAAGATCAGCACCTGCTATTTCTGTGGATAAGTTGACTTGCTCTGGAAAGAACTGCTGTTCGATCACACTCTGGGTCTCTAAGAGCTTCGCATTAATGCTTTTCAGAGCTTTAGTGTGTAGCATCTGAGTGCTACTCACAGGTCAAGCTTCTTATCCCTGGGTCCCACGTGGCAACCCATTTCAAGCCATTTTTACTTGTTTAAAGTTTGTTAATCTCTAACAGTTACAAAGTATCTCCCATTTGAACTCTGCCATCTCCCAACACTGTTCTGTAAAGAGGGTAGAACAAGAACTAGGCTAGAGATAGGAGACAGACTCTAACCACTGACCATTTCATATGTTCAAATGTAACAGTTGACATGATTCTGTGACTAGCATAATATTGTTGTTTAGACTTTCCCACTTCTGGTATCATGGCAACACTCAAAAAGCATTTCACGTTTCAGGATATTTTTAATTCACAATATTGTATTGGGATGGTCAGTCGATATTATTAGCTTATTTTAAAGCTGGGAAGTTGATGCTGGGTCAGGGTATTAAATACATTCTTTGGGATAATCCAATTAGAGGGTGGCACATTTGAGACTTGACCCTAACTGGGCCTGAGGCTTTCTTTGTCTGTGCTCTGTTAGATGGAAACACTCAGGGCAGAGGGATAGTTGCTGACTACTGTGATCAGCGTAATCCTGATCTACATCAGTATTCGCTTTCAGAGGTGACCACAATAAGCTTGTGTGCTTGTAGTAAATAGTAAAAAAATGACGTGTAGGAAACATGAAACATTGTATGGGAACCTAATTGTTCAAGAATAGAAGATCAGATGCATTTGTAGACCCGAACAGACATCTATTCATCCTACATAGGTCACCAAGGAGATGCCAAAGAACTGATTCCACCCAACCCTACATTAGAGTTCCAATGAGTTGACTGGGGTTACTTTCCTGGAGTATGGATGACTCAAGGGAAGTTGTATCGCCAAAGCCCACCTCAGCAGGGGTAATGAGACACTATAGCTTCACCTCTGGAGCTACCTATAGAGCTTGCAGCTGCCCAGCAGATCTCCCTCTTCCCAGCTACTCATACTGCTTCCGTATCTTTGGGCAGATCCCATGCAAACATTTGGCTTCAGGAAATTCCTAATACTTGTGAGTCTGATTTAGTTTCTCCCCATCCCCTGTCCCTAGAAGGATACTGTTTATTTCCAAGCATGTCTTTTTAGGGATCTTATTGATTTGATTTTTCCACATCCAGTATCCTTTCATATTTGTCCCTCTCCCTCAGTACGTTCCAGATCCTTCCTGCCATGCTACCCAAACAACTTCATATCCCCTCTTGAAAAAAAAAATCCAAACAAACAAAGTCCAAAAAAGAACAGTTTTCTCAAGAGGAGTGACACTAAGTATGCTGAGTAGTTGGCCAAGGCAAAACAGACTCCGTTATTTTGTGTGCTTTTCTATGTTTGGTTTTGGTATTTTTCTGTTTGCTATCTGAGTCTAAAGGAGCATCGTTCCAGAGCAAACTATTTCAATTCAATATAAATAGTGATGCAATAGCATTGTTACTTCACAGCAGTATTTTCATGGTTATTAATAATCATAGTAATTAGTTGAGACCTGTGATCATAATTTATAGATTAAAAAGGTCACAAATTTGTATAAAACAACATAGGAGACATTGAGTGCCATTCTTAACAATAGATGCCCTCACCATTGAAAATACAATAGATTTATAACAAGAAAAATAGAGAATTAATAAAATACCCATATTTTGGTAATGCACCAAAACATAAGCACTATTCTTTTAAAAATAATATTTTTATTTATTCTCTGAGAGTTTCACACAATATAATTCACACTTAATCCACTCCTCCAACTTTTTTCAGATCCCCTCTACCTCTTATTTACCCAACGTCATATTATCTCACTATAATGATAACCACAAATAGTAAGAACAGCAGTTCATATACCATCACTCTTTTGGAGAGATGTGGTTGTCCTTCACCTAGCACCAATCAAGTGTCACTACTCCTTTACAATGGGTGGGAATTTGTGATCTCCTTTTTTCCTCCATTCTGAGATTTGGACTGTCTGGGACTTGTGAAAGTCTTGTGAGAGCTGTCACAATCACTGTCACAATCATTGTGAGTTCAAGTGTGCCTCTGCCGTATAGAGAATAGAAAGCTGTTTCTGTGAAGTTATCCTCCGCCTCTGGATTTTCCAATCTTCTATGTAAATTCTTGAACCATGATGGGAAGGCTGTGGTATGGACATTCTACTTAGGACTCAGTCTTTCAAAATATTTTGTTCTCTGCAAACTGACCAGCTGTGAGTCTTTTGGTAAATTGTCGTCCTCTGCAAAAAGAAGCTTCCCCGATGAGAGTTGAGCAATGCACATGATTTATGGGTGTAAAAATAAAATTGTAAGAATTATTGTTTGGGAAAGAAACACTTAAAAGCGAGTTTTTCACAAGCTACTACTTTTTTTTTTCAATTCACATTTTGCTTAAATAATATTTGATAGCAATGCTGGCTAATTTGGTGTCAATTTGACAAGAGCCATAGTCGTTTGGGAAGAGGGAAATGCCTCTGTCAGATTATCCTGTGGAAAAGCCTGCTGTTCAGTTTCTTGATGAGGATTGATGTAGCAGTGTCTGCCTCACCACAGGCAGTGCCACACCTGGATTGGTGGTCCTGGAATCTAAAAGGAAGCAGGGTAAACAAGCCGTGGGGAAACCAGCCAGTAACACTCCTTCATGGTGCCTGTATCAGTTCTTGCCTCCAGGTTCATGCCTTGAGTTTCTGCTTTACTTTCTTCAATGATGGAGGGTGATGTGGACATATAAGCAAAATAAACCCTTTGCTCCCCAAGTTACTACTAAACTTGTTTTGAGAGACTTAAAATTCAATCAATGGAAGAGATGCTCCTATAAGGAAAGAGTAGGCTATCCTATATTCCTAAATTAATTCAGTTCTACTTAAACAAAATTGCTATGTACTTAATGGGAAAACTTAATTTTATAAGAATGCAGTTCTGAGTATGAAAAGTAGATTCTTCTATCAAACTGCTGTTAACCACCCTGAAAAACAGTTCTACTGAATGTGGGAGTGAGCAGGGATTAAAAGGGGGAGAGAGACTCTGAGAAAAAATGTAAGTGTAGATGATGGGCCTTCGAGGATTTTGGTACAAGGTCTGCTGCATGTTGTGGTATCACGATGGGTAGATGTGAATATGGAAAATGCATGCTTGCTCTGGTTGACAAAGTACAACTGAAAAAAAAAATGCTTTCCATGATAACCAACTAAAAGATAAAGACACAGGGATAAAGTCACTCTCACTGTGTGAAGAAACCATCCAATGTGGTGTAAGAGGTCCTTCTGTATTTGTGTTGCTTTCATTGGTTAAATAAAGAAACTGCCTTGGCCTTTTGATAGGCTAGGACTTAGATAGGCTGGAAGACAGAACTGAATGCTGGGAAAAAGAAGGCAGACAGGGAGAGCGGCCATGAAATTGCCACATCAGAGACGCTGAATCTTTCCTCGTAAGCCATGACCTCGAGGTGATACACAGATTAACGGAAATGGGTTAGATCAGGATGTGAGAGTTGGCCAAGAAGAAGCTAGATGTAATGGGCCAGGCAGTAATTAAATTAATACAATTTGTTTGTGGTTATTTCAAGGGTTAAGCTAGCTGGGTAGTGGGATGCGGCCAGCTCCTTTTACTACACCAATGTTTGAAGTAACCCTAACACTAAAGGAGGGCAAAATAAACTTGATGATGAAAAGCAGGAGAGCACATATTAAAAACTTAAATTTCCTTTGTGTTCCTTACAGATCAATTTTCTGTTATGACACATCTCAGCTTAGGAGAGGAAGGTTACTCTAATATATTGTTCATAGCACAGTAAATAGTACAAACTTTCTGGCAACATTGTAGTAGTTAGTAGTATTTTTCATAAGGCTGAAAGAACATGGTCATTAACCCAGTAATTTCATTATTCTTAAGGAACCTATTAGACAGCTATATAAATGATTTTCACTAAAACAATGATCACAATAGCAAAATATAATGAAAACAAGCTAAATGTTCAACAAGAGTTGAACAAAATTAATCCTAATCAAGGGATATCATCCAAAGTGAAGTCTATCTCTTGGCACTTAAATAAGCCTGTGTGTCTTAAAGATATGTTTGATTAAATTGTTTTGTAAGTAAATATATGTACCACATAAAACATAATTGCATATGTCCACAAAAGACATCTTTAAATTGTGTGTGTGTGTGTGTGTGTGTGTGTGTGTGTGTGTGACAGAGAGAGAGAGAATGGGTATGTGAGTGCAATACCCACGGAAGCTGGAAGAGGACATTGGGTCTCATGGATTCGAAGTTACAGGTGGCTGTGAGTGGCTGGACACAGGTGCTAGGAAAAAAACTCTGATTCCCTGAAAGAGTAACAAGCATTATTTATAGTTGAGTCATTTCTCTAGCCACAATTCAGAATACATTTAAAGTTCCACTGATGCACACATACATATATCTATTATATTTGCCTGTAGTCTCTTTAGAACATACACTTACATGCATATAACTTCTTAAGAGATATGGATCTTACTTATCAGTCGTGATTATCTCAGTTTTATAAGAATGCTGATGAACTTAACACTTCTTGATGCTTACTCATGTCTTTATGTTTCCTATACATGCACACTGCTGCGTAATTAAATAATGTGCGTAAATTGCCCGTCATGAGTTAGCAACTAACTCTGTCCTTTTTATATGTGTGATTGGTGTGATTGTGATTAGATTTTGTGCTTGGTTGAGAAGAAAAAGTTCCTTCCTCAATTTTCATCAACTCCTGTGTTAGGCTCTGGCAGCTGGAACGAGTATTTCACTGATGAACACGAGGAAGAAACTGCTTTTTCTACAAAGTGCATCTTTCTAAAGAATCACCCATTGATATTAGGCTGTAACTCATTAGTGTTGTTCTATAAATTAATATTAAACATGGAGGAGAATAGTTAAGACTGACACAGAAATCACGCTAATGAAGTGCACGACTTTTTTTTTTTTTTTCTCCCCACAAACTACAGTGGGCAGTGCTGTCTGGATTTGCTTTAAATTCTCAGTGAATATTCTCCATTAGCAACACACCATCTCTCTCTGACTGTAGTGCATGCCACCCTTGCCTAGTGGGAACCCTAATTTGCTTTGAATTGCCAAAGTGCTCATTATGGAATGCTTAGTAGCTACAGTTTGTACATAATATTTGAAAATCAACCTTAATTTTTTTTTCTGCCTGAGAAGAACACTTGGATGCCACAGTAAATATAATCAGAGATTTACAGAAACCTAGTGAACTCTGTTTATTATACTTGCCCAGAATAGCTACAAAAAAAGGTCAGAGGTCCAATGTCTTCATGCAGAGACAGATCATGTTCTAGCTGGTTCTGTGGAAGGAAAAAACAGTAGGTGATGCTTTAATGAATGGCTTATCATGGGAAACACACCATGTGATAATAGCAGTGTTGGGAAGACAAGAAGCAAGGTTTGTTTTTTTTTTTTTCTTCTTCATCTTCTTATTTTTTTTCTCCCCTAAGGGTTTAGTTAGCTTTTCATTGCTTTCATGGCTGTAGTTCAGTTGTAGCAGGAAAACAAGTTCTTTCACTACAAAACTGTGAGATTCTATAATAACTCCTTAACTTTGACTTCATAGATTACTAGAAACATTTCAAACTATTTTAATTTTTGACTGAAAAAAAAACCTACCTTGTGTAAATGTTAACCTAGGATAGAATCCCTGGGACTTGCTAAATCTCTGATTTTTCTTGTGAGCCTTTCTCTTAAGCTGGCTTTAACCAAAGAAAACAGACCCTTATAGTGTAAAACATTTTACATAAACATGATCTTATGGTACAAGATGAGTTACTTGAAGACAACAGGCACCCTCCAATTAATGAGTGCCTCTTTCACAGTGCAGTGGTCCAATAAGATTTTAGCTTACCAGCATCTCTTGTTCCCTTTGATGGCCATCAAAACAAGAATAAACATAAACCCTACATGCAATTTTTGTGTGTAAGTTTCTCTCTGACTTTAATGAATGAATAGGCAAGGATTCACTGAAGAGTTAGACCTGGGTAGCTCTTTTCTAAATTGAATAGCAATGTTCCCCACCAGAAGACCATCTTTTCTATGGCTAGGTGATGAGTGAACAGATAAACATAAAAAAAGATCCATGTATCAATAGGTCAAAGAACAAGATGGAATGATGAGCATGCAATTAAAAGACGAGAATTTAGGAAATGATAATGTTGGTGCTTTAAATAATGACGAAACAAAGATATATTCTATTATTGATGGAGGGAAATTAATTAGGTCTTTGAAGAAAAGTAAAACACATTTGATGTTTATACCAGTATTAAAAATACTGCCAATGTATAAAAATAAAATATTTAAAAATAAAAAATTACCAATATATAAAATATGTATAGACTCAGCATAAGAAATATTGTTTTCTAAACAAAACACAAACATAACCCTAAAAGACAACAATAATTTTGATAAAATACATATAACAACAACTTTTGATATTAATATAATTAAGTATATATTTAAGCTATGGGGCGTTAGCTTTAAATCTTTTTATAATGTCATGCTGGCATTCTGTTTAAATTTTAGGGAAGAATGTCCAGATATCCTTAGATTGATATTCATCAGTACGAATAATACTAGTTTATAACAGAAAATAGCTCAGCGGATTGAGAATGAGGTCGAAGATGTAGCATGAAGTGCTGTGCCAATAGATGGAGAAAGGCAGTGTAAAGCAGTTCTTAATATCACAGGAAATTTTCATCACTGTTTCGCAGTGTGAAGTCAATCATAAAATCGTATTAAACATATATAGACTCACATGTACATATGATGCATATTATGGTTTTATGCTTATGGGCATATGAATTTGTAGATAGAAAATAAGTAGGCAGATGCAACACTGTAGAAGAAAACATTCACAAAAGGTAGATTCCAATAAAGATTTTCTGGGGTTTTGGGACTAAAGTTTTTTTTTTTTTTTGTCAATCTGTAAATTAAATTTTTTAGTATTTAAGCATGTTATTTTATGATTACAAAAGATGCACCCTCTCCTTTTAATTGAGTTCACTATGTCAGTGTTAATAGAGCATTTGCATGCCACAATCTCAGTCCTGCCTGATGAAACACAGATCAAAGACCGAGAGAAGCCTGTGCCTTGGCAGCCACCCTTCTGATGCCTAAGTAATGCAAAATGGACTCCAAGGCAATAAGGCTTATCTAGATCAGTCCTCGAGTTTGTCAATCATAAGGCGTTATTAAGCACCCACGATATGTCTAGCACTCTGTTGATGCATCTGTTAGCACGAATATCCCAATGAATTAGCATGACAAAATATACAAACTTAGACGACAAAAGTTTTCCTCTTTTAAAGTTATGTGAAGTTAAGGACACTCTGATACATCTCTCTGTTGCTTGTGGTCAATTAATTTGTGTTGGGAATGTAGATGCATTGTTTTCAGTGAGTGGAGCCCTGCATGCTCTCTTCAGGACATGCAGGTTGCCCTGCACTGCATGTACTGCACTTAATAATCAGAAGCTCTTTGCAAAGCACTTTATTTCGTTTTGTACATTCAGACTTTGCAAGATTAAAAAGAAGGAGAAGAAGAAGTAGACGCGAAGGAAGTCAGTGCCATAGCCCTGCATTCAGAAGGCTGAGGCTTCGCAGCCAGGCTGGGCAATGCATTAAATTCCAAGTCATCCAAGACAATGGCATGAAACCTTGTCTCAAACAAAAAGGCAGCATTTTTAAAAATCAATAAACTTTGCAGTCTTTCTAGGAATGTCACCAGTTTTCTTATCTTTGTGCTACTTTAGTTATTTTCAGAACGTTAATAAACAAGACAGGGGATAAAAAAAAAAAAAGAGGTGAAAAACCATCCTATACTGTTGAGTGTATTAATGTATTTGCAGCCAGGTGCTAGGTCTGTTTAGCTCCCGGGTATGTTCTGTCCTGGTTTCTTAGCCTAACAGCCCTCCTTCTGTCCCCTGAGCAGGGAGCAGACAATAATTGAGTTATTTCTCGTCTGTTTTGTGATTACAGTTGTCCCCCAGGGAAAGTGCCCAATGTGTTCTGCGAACATCCCTCATTTATTAAGGCCCCACACTGCAGAGGACTCCTGAACAAACAGGAGCAAATTTGTAATGAGGAGACAAATCCTTATAGAGGTCTAATTGTTTGAAAAGTAGTTGAGATGTCGTGGATATTTTCCTCTAATGGGCTTGTATTTCTTCCCCAGGTTATAGGAAACAGGTGCATAGCATTTGCTCCACCAACAGGAATATATTCTTGCTCTGCCTCCGCTGTGTATCTCAGCAAACAGTAGGCAGCTGATGTCTGTGTGCTCAGTAATAGAAGCAGCATCTATTCATTTAGATGTGGAATAAGTCACCCTTGAAGAGTGCATCAGAAGAGTTAAAATGGGTCATGAACAGGCCTGCCTGGGACCTGAGAGTGTGAGACTTCAGTGGAGCATTTGTGTGTCCCTTGCTCCTGTTTGGGAGTTCTGTAGAAAGTTGTGGTTTCAGAGAACTGCTTCAGGAAGGTGTGTTCTAAGAAGCTAACGTTCGTCAGAACACGCACGTGTTTTGTTTAAACCTGCAAATGCTAATGTGTTCACACCGATTTTGTTCTAATTAGTCTGAATTCACGAAACAGTTCACCATAGTCCTAGACCTGGCATCAAGAGAATATGTGAAAAGTTAATTTAAGAAGCATGCACACCGCATACATGTGCGTGTACACATGCACACACACACACACACACACACACACACACACAATGACATATGTCTTTAATCCCAGAACTCAGGAGTCAGAAGCACGTAGATATCTGTAAGTTTTAGACAAGCTTGTTCTACGTAATGAGTAATGAGTGTCAGGACAGCCGGGGATGTACTGACATATTCTATCTCAAAAATAATCAAAATACAAAAAGTTAACAAAAAAACTGCTCTTAGAATATTTTACCTTGTTTTAAATAATTGAGTAGCTATCAATAGGTGTATTTCATTGGGTTTTATTACTTCTGCTATTATATTGTTATATAATATTGGTATATGATACAGAATACTATATTTTATAAAATCAAATATTAATTTTTAAAATTTAACTACTTAATGCATTATATTAGTATTAATTTGTCTCATGCTTAGACTAGGAAACAGTAGGAACATATTCAGATACATCATTAAGATTAAGAAGATGCATTCCAGAGCTAGAAATAGGATTTCTAAAATTCTACTATAGAATTTATTTGTTTATAGGATTTACTAAATGGATTTCTTTACTGCTTTGTTTGCTTACATTTAAATGGGAAAAGCAACAACCTGTATCTCAATGCTTTTTTAGATTGACAGAGTACAAAGATAGCCTCTCAGCTTGTAATGTTAACAATTATTCCTTTTCTTTCCTTGCATCATACAAAGTGTGAACTCAAATATACACAATGACTTAGAGGGTAACATTTCCATGCAACATGTGGAGAGCTTTACTCGTAGGGTCTACATTTATGGAAGTACAAAACATTCCCACTATGCCTTGTTCTACTGGGGCAGGGCAGAATCACTCATTAGAAGAGCTAATGTTTTTTCTTATACTTGAAAGTCAATAGGTGTTAGCTTGTTTTTAAATGACCCCAAAGGTCCACAGGTTAAAGATAGGCGTGATTTTGATTGTGGAATTTTTTGGAGGTTACAGAACTTAGTAGGATATCATTAGGCCCTTAGGGGATGGTCCCAGAGGGATGATGGGACTTGAAACATTTGCCTTTTTTTTTTGACTCACAATGAAATAAGCATTCTTATTCTGCCACAACCTCCCATCATGGTGTGCTTCCTAGTCACATGGCCTAAGTACAGATTTACTCCATCACTGACTGAAAATCTCCAAAGGTATGTGTCAAATAATCTTTTACTCTTTACAAGATACTTATCTCAAGTATTTTCTTATGGAAACATGACTTGTACGTGAGGTAAGTGGGGTCTGGGAACATAAAATAGAACAGGGGTGCAGTTTATGGGACCTGGGGAATCACATGTGGGAGACAGACGAGGCTACGTATGCTATTTGGTCATCCTACCATGTGGTGATCATGGTGAGCTTGCCAGCTGCAGGTTAACTGTATGAGATTTCTGATAGGAAGATAAATCTGTCAGTATCTTTGGTCATGTTAGTTTAATTGCAATGCATATCTAATTAAGTTTATCTATTCAGAATTTACATTCAAAATATTAATATCAGCTAGTAATTTGGAAATCTTCAGAATAGAGGTGGCAGTTGAAAAGAAAGTAGGTGAGATTTTTCAGGTTAAAGAAATGGGTGCAGGATAAAATATTTGACAGAGTATGGTACTCGAAATTAAATTGAACAGAACCTCTCAATGTCAGCATTAAAACATTTTGCAATGCTTTTTTTGGGGGGTGTGGAGGACAACTACCTTGGACAATACAGAATGCTAGACACCCATTTAACCTCTTCCCCCTAGAATTTTGAAGCTCTTCCCACTTTCTTCATTAGTAACAAAATATTTCCCCACATTGCCAAATGTCCTCTGGGTCCAAAATCTGCTCTGGTAAAATCGCTGAAACAGGAAGGAAAACAAGAGGACTGAGCTTTAGGACAGGGCATGGAATATACAATGTTAGACAGAAAGCTGTGTTCAGAAAACATAGTGAAGCTAATACTGTCAGAATATAGTCCATATCCTCTGTTCTACAGGCAGAGGTTCGAATCCTGGACACAGAACATTACCCATGAGATGTGAAATTTTCATCTGCATGTCTGAAGTCCTCAGAGTTAAGTCACAAAGTGGTTAGGACAGCACTTGAACTCACACAAAGAAGAGGTCGTCCTGGCTCCTCCAGGACTTCCTGCCACAAGCAGCCATGCAGGCCAGCTCTTCCACCCATAGACCTGTTCAACCCCTCTGGGATAACTTTTCCTGTGCCATAGGTAGGTCCCAGGGCTGGTACCTCTCGAATGTCCCTTCCCTGTATTGCTAGGTCAGTCCAGCTCCTGTAGGTCATATATGACTGCCAGATTCCTCTATATTTTCCCCTCGCTTACCTGCTGGGAAGGCGTTGCTCTGCCTGTTCAGAGGCCTCCAGGCTCCCTAGCAATCTGGTTTCCACACGCCTCTTAAGGCTGGTGGCACCGCTAGGATCTCCCTTCACCTTGTCTCACCCTAGGCCCACTCCTTCTCCCCCAGTGAAGCAGTCAACTGAATGAAGGGGCACCCTAGCGCCTGGGAGACAAATCTTTGCCAGATGTACCTCTGATGGAGGATTAAGGTTCAGAACATGCTAAAGGACACAAACTTTCAGGAAAATATGCTATGTAATTTAAAAATAGCTCCGAGACTAAACAGAAAATTCCCAAGGAAAAAATATGCAAGGGTATACTAAATGGGATAAAACCGGACTCTCTGAATAGGCGGACAATGAGGGCTGCTGAGAAGCCAAGGACAATGTCACTGGGTTTTGATCCTACTTCATGTTCTGGCTTTGTGGGAGCCTAGCCAGTTTGGGTGTCCACCTTCCTAGACCAAGATGGAGCGGGGAGGACTTTGGACTTTCCACAGGGCAAGGAACCCTGACTGCCCCTCAGACTGGAGAGGGAGGGGGAGAGGAGTGGGGGGAGGGGGAGAGGAGAGGGACGAGGGGGGAAAAGGGAGACGGGGAGGGAAATGGGAGGCGGGGAGGAGGCAGAAATCTTTTTTTTTTCAATAAAAAAATTATATTTAAAAAAATAAAATAAAAGTATGCAATGTCCTTAAGCCCCATGGGGCTGCAGAAGGAAACTATTTTGACATTCCATGTCACTCCAGTCAAAAATGACTCCTATAAACCTGTTCCTAGTTGAGTTGTTGAAAGATTATGGTTGGTGGGGAGAGAGTCACCTCTTTTTGTGAGTGTACTTCCCCATGGCCTCTTTGATTATTCCACAGTAATACGAAGATAGGCAGCATTAATTAGATTTGTTGGACTAAATAAGTAAGTAGTTATGGAATGAAGAGAAGTTGGAAGGGCAATGTGATGGAAGTTTTGGTGTGAACTGGGAATAGTTGGACTTACTTTGGGCTGCCAACCAGCTCCCAAATAATGCCATGGAGACTTATTATCAATTATGAATGCTCTTTTAGGCTTGTGCTCTAGCTCTATTAACTTCATTTAATCTGTTTCTATTCATGTATGTTTTGTTCTGTGGCTTTTTATCTTTTTTTTTTTTTTATTCTGTATATCTTACTTTCTTCCTCTGTGGCTGGCTGACTGGCCCTTGATGTCTCGCTGGCACCTCCTTTTGTTTTTTCTTCCTTTCTCTCAAGCCTAAACTCATCCTCCTTCTTGCTCTCCCTGCCCGGAAGTTCTCCCCATACCTCCTCTGTCAATTAAACCAATCAGGTGCCTTAGGCAGACAAGGTAAAACAGCAACAAGCTTTTATATAATTAAAGAAATACCGTAAATCTTTACATAATTAAACAAATTCAGCACATCTTTGCATAGTTAAGTGAATATTCTGTGACAGACGGGAGTCAGTGAAAGCTTGGATATAATGAGATACACTATATAACGTGAATAAAATTTTAAATCACTAAATTAAATAAAATTTAAATAATATATAAATTATATCAGAAAAAATGTAAAGGAGAGGACTGGGGAGTTGGATCAGCAGGTGAAGTATCAGGTGAGCAAGCATGAAGTTGAGTCCAGATGCCCAGTATCTATGTAAACGACAGGTGTGATGGAGCACATCTGGAAGGCCAGAGTCGGGTGGGGATGCGAAGTTCGGCAGATCATACGCTTACTGACAAGCTAGTCTAGCCAAAATGGTGAACTCCAGTTTTACTGAGAGAATTTGTTTCAAATAAAAAGGGGGCGCTGCAAATCAACATAAAATCAACAAGAAAGCCAGATAAGCATGAGCCAGAGAGTTCGACAGAAAGTGGAGATCTATGCTTTCTGCTTCAGGGTTCCCGCCTTGAGATATTGCTGGGTTTACCTCAGTGACAGACTCGGACCTAGAAGTTTGAGAGGAAATGATTTCTTTCCTCCCTCTGCACATTTGTAAACTCAATTTTCTATTTCGTTCCTCCATGTAAAAACTGTTTATTCTTTTTGGAAATGTTTAGTCAATCTGAAATCATCTTGTCCACTGACATTGTGGTATTTTTTTTTTCAGGTTAAGCCATATAAGGAAAACCTGATTCTACCATCCCATAATCTCTGCACTCTTGGACAGCCAGGAAGTATGTAGATTTAGGGTACCAAGTTTATAGTCTCGTATAGCTACTAGTCAACTTCTGCTTGGTAGGCTTTTTACAGTATACATATGTATAGATGGTAGGGTTTGATAGACACACCAGACAACTTTAATGCCCAAATCAACTTGGAGATTTTGCTCTTCCCGCAAAAATATCTCCACACTCAGTGAGTATTTCTGATCTTGGTGAGTGGTTATAAAATCTAGACTTTGTTTCATCCTAGAATATCACATCCATATTTGATGGTTGCTCCTATGCAATAGTGGTATAAGAAAGCAGCTTCTCCCTGGATTCTCGTCACATGCTCTCATCTCTGCTATTGTGTGTGATCTCTAAGTCAAGCTCCTACTTCTCTCACGACACTGATTCTGAACATGGGAAGTAGGGAGAACATGCACCCTGAGCTCCTGCCCCTGACATCTATGAGGTAAACTCTATGTTTCTCAGTAAAACTGAGACATTATATGACTTATCATTTTCATTCTCTCATCTGATTTTCCCAGTGTGCATTTGGAGGGTCTGTGTATTTCAGTGATTCGATGAATGATTTTGCAAAACACATTTGTCATTAACAGACATATTCAAAGTTCAAGCTGGGCAGATTGATATTAACGTAAACAAGTACAAATAGTTGGTTAGTTTTATCATCTCAGAGTCCACTTTTGGCTCATTTTGAAAACACTGAGATTTGTAAAATATTGATGTATCAAAGAGTATAAAAGATGTTTAAACATTTTAAAACTACAACTACCTCTGTCTTTTTCCACTTACATATCTGTGTATTTTTCATATTCTTCAATCAAAAGACTACATCTTCATAGATCAAATACAGAAGCAAATATAGAACATAGGTGTTTCTTATAACGAAACAAAGAGCATAACTTCAAAAAGGAAACAAATAGCCCATGCCAATATTTTTAATTTTGAAAGTGTTAGTAGAATACATTTAACAGTTATCAAGTTTGAGTTTACTATTCCTTTAAACAGTAAATACATATTTTAAGTTGTTTCCCTTTCCTTATTAATATATGAAAAGTTGAGAGATACAATCAACAGCTCTTTAGGGTGCACTGATAATCTTGAGTGTAAATGGAGCTTCGGACCAAATGTTGGAAAACTGTTGCCAAGAATCTCACACAATACAGCCAGCGCCATGGCAATTAACCAGAGGGTGGACTCAGAGCAGAATGCTAGGTATACCTTCTCCAAGGAGTCATAGTTTTTATACAAAAGAACTGTTTTTATAAAAGATGCTTGGAGTCACACTGAGCCAGGTTCTTTTAGGACACATCTTCCCAACCTGGGAGTGGAAACCTAATGTTCTTTTATTTATATAAGCAAGATTTCACTAGCAAGTGATTCTTTGGAGACAAAAATGTACTGTCCTAAATAGAGAACATAAATAGCAGTTTGGTTTTTTATTTCTCTCCCATGAAGTTTCACCTGAGTCCAAGACTACTCATTGAACTTGCCAATGCCAACCTAAGTCATTCAGACAAATTTTAACAAAATTAAAATGACTAACTTCAGGTCAACAACTATAGAATTTTCTTGTTACTGACACCATTTACCAATGAGGATGAATACTAAATTTCTACATATATTGAGAGATTGCCAGTTTTTAACTAAAATGAATCATGTAATTTTCATTTTTACAAATGTCTATAATTCAATACATATATACATATATAGTATATATCATAATGTATACAAATACTCGTGTATTTGAGAAAAACTTTGTATGTCTAATTACACAGTTTTATTTGGTTGAAAATTATATAGTTATTTTTTTCTATGCTTATTCATATATTTTATAACAAAATTTGATTGTTCTAAAATAAGATATGCTATTAAAATATACACTGCAAACAAAACTTGTTTTATTGCCGTATTACTGTAATAAAACAATCACGTGTTTGAGTGAGCTTCATGAAATTTGCTTTCTCACAGCAATAATTAGGCAAAGAAAGCAGGGACTTCTGTCAACAGCTCCACCTCACCTCAGGTAATAGCAAATTCTTATTACGTATGCGTTTCATAAGACTAAATTGCAAGTTTAGGTGCTTTAGTTTTGTGTGTAAAGTCTATTTCTACTTTGTTTGTTATTTTACATATCTGTTCATTTAGATAATTACCTGACACCTGCTCATGACAGATTGTTTTGACAGATTATATTGGCTGAGATGAATTTTGTTACCTGCCATCTGTCCAGTAAAGGTGAGCTCAACAAGCTGGTAGTTTCCAGATCATCCTTAAAACTTTTACTCTTAATTCTTTGAAATTAAAATACAAGATATCAGTTAGAGTTGCTTTTTAACCCTAAGAGCAAGTTGAACAGGTTAAACATCATCCTATATAGTAACTTTCATCTTGGCATCTAAACTACTATTCTCAGGACAGATTCAGACCCTGTGTCCTGGAAAGACTGTGCATTCAGAAGTGGCAGCTTCAACATTTTCTTGACTTAATTGGAATGCAAGTTTATGCTAGAAGATTAAGCATCATTTTAAATTCAACATTTTATTATTTTAAGGGATTAACTAATTCTGTATGTGATTGTGTGACATTTCTGTCCTGCCCAGTCCTATAAATGTTCAGTCCCAAAGAAACACATGGAGGCTTCCATTATTTCTAAACTGGTTGACCTATTAGCTCAGGCTTCTTATTAACTCTTATATTTTACATTAACCCATAATTCTTGTCTGTATTAGCCATGTGCCTTGGTATCTTTTTCAGTGAGGTTTTCTTATCTTGCTCCCTCTGTGTCTGGGTGACGATTGAAGACTGAGCCTTTCCTCTTCTCAGAAATCTCCTATTCTGGTCCCCCAACCTATACTTCCTGCCTGGATACTGGCTAATCAGTGTTTTATTAAACCAATACAAGTGACAAATTTTTACAGGGCACAAGACCATTGTCTCACTGCATTTGTATCAGTGTGTTTTATTTGTGCTTTTGTTCGAATGGAGACCATGGATGGCTTTGGGGAGTCTCTTTTTGCCTTCCACATTGTCAATGCAAGAGGTGTTTTGCATCAACTCTGTGAGTGCTTCCTATTCCAGGTGATTCTATTCTCTTTTGCTGATTGCTCGGATTACAGACATAGCCACTGCATCCATTTTGTTTGATTTTGTTTTTCATGGGCTCCAAGGATCAAATTCAGGCCATTAGACTTGCGTGGTCAGTGTTTCTACCTAATGAACCACCTCAATGACTTTTCAGTACTTGGTATTGTTTGCATCATGACTAACTCTAAACAAATATAAATTGCATTTTCATTTTGTGGATTTTAAGCATCAATGAATAACAAATACTTCAGATTAAAATGGAAAAAAATTATCGCATGTATGTAACATTGTTTATATTATGGACTGAAAGTAACTCTACTTTTATAGATTTTCTGAATCTAAACACTGAAATAATATTTAACAAAGTGAAAGTTGTTAGGTTTTTTAGCTCCATGGTTAATTCTAGGGAAAGAAATAATAGTTAATATTGCCCTTGTTTTTATAATTATGTATTTTATATTGTGTGACCATTTGCTATGAACTGGATGGAGAAGATAACACACCAACAATCTGTATTCACACTTATTCTGCCTAAGACCTAGCTTTCATTGTGTTTCTAAAGTAATCAAGACTTTTGCTTCTACCTTTACCATAAACTACTGCCATCTGTGTAGGCAAACTTTCTAAAGTTGTATGAATTTGCAATTTAAAAACAGTGAACTTGCACTGAAAATAAAAAAATAGAATGCCATGATCATGAGATATTTAAAATGCACCCAGTGGCTGATAAAATGACCTGTGCTTTAAAATTATTGGAAAGTCGAAGGCCCAGGATTTTGCTACCCTTGTAAATTCTGCCTAGTTATGTGACATGATCTGGCTACTCAGAAACAGTGTCCCAGAGCTGATGTAGAGCAGTCTATTGTACTATGGGGACTTGAAAGAAAGGAGCAGGGCAGGTCCTTAAAGACCCCCTGGTATAATGGGAAGGCAGCACCAACATAAATATATGGATACAAACACAAGTGACTCCAAGAAATAAATATACACAATCAACTGTAGGACCAAAGGCACTCTCAGGGGCCTCGTTGTGCTATATGATCCCATGATTTGTTGAAGAATCACAGTTTTTGCAGAGAACATACAAAACTCTTGAATTTCGAGAAGCCTAAAGTTTGAATAGCTGGAAATCTGTTAAACTTATGAGGAAAATCTCCATCAAAGCACTGAGCTTTAGGTCATACATATCAGACACACATCATGCTCATCAGAAGCATAGCCAAACTGCCTTGATGTCAACATGCAGCCAAGGTATTTAGCAGAGGAATGAAAAATACAGCCAACTGAGCCATTGTCCACATGGCATGGAGAAATTGTTCAACTAATTTTTTTTGATGGATGTGACCACTTGTTTTGGCATCCTGTCAAAACTGCCTCATACACAAAAGCCCTGTGTGAGCCATCAGAGGTTCCAATGATGCTCAAATTCCAGTCTTGCTACATTTTGAAAGCTAAGATTAAAGACATTGTCTAATAAATATGCTGATTTATTTCTGATCTAACTCATCGTGAGAATTCTGCATCTTTGATTTTAAGGAACGATTTCTCTGTAATGCCCAAGCCATAGCTTCATTACTGACTTTATGACTATATTATATTATCTAACCAAAAATTATGTATGACATATAATACTAAAAATAGTATTTTCAAGGACAGTCTTTGATTTTCTCTAATAAAATTTCTCATATGGAAATAGTTACATGATGACAAATTGACATTTGGGGATAATCACAGGAATGAGAAAGAGAATGATTGTGCCACACAACACCAGGAGACATAAATGTACACTATGAAGGGCTTTTACCATTTAATTTATTTTTTATAATTTTTTTACTTTATATTTATGAGTGTTTTATTTGCATGTTCATCTGTGTACCACATATAGGTCTGGTGCCAACAGAGATCAGAAATGGACATCAGACCCTCTGGAACTGGAATTATTTACAGTTTTTTGTTGTCATGTTGGTGCCGGTAACTGAACTCAGGTCCTGTGCAGAAATCAAGTACTCCTAACTGCTGAAATGTCTCTCCAGGTCAGGTCCACTCATTTTAAGTGATTCAAGAAATAAGGAGTACCTTAATGATCAGACCAAAATGGTGCAAAACAAAAAATAACTGCAAAGAAAAATGAGAACCATGCCCATTAGACAAGTCAAACTATTATAATGAGAAAATTCAAATTCTAGAATAGAAGATAATTTATATCAGCTTGTAGCCTCATGTTCTCAGGTTAGGTAGAATGGTTAATAATGCCCAGCCTATTCAGGAAGAAATAATTTGGGGTGTGCCAAGCATAGTTTTTAATTTATAATGATGCATTTTGCTGGTTTCAAATGATTGGTCCAAAAAACAGTCATGACATATTTTTAAAAACATTGATAAGATTACAACTGTCATAAATAAATTTATAACGTGAGCCTGCTGGAATGAAACCCCCAGCCTTGAGAGTAACTACTGAGAAAGGTGAGGCAGTCAGTGTGATTTTCTCATTGCTTTTTGAAAGACACTGAAACTTGGGGAAACATGAGGCATCTGCAAATTAGCAGAAAACACAGAAGAGAAGTTTTCACAGGTTCAAGCCTTCACTGAGTTGTCTACCAGCTGCTTATAAATAACCTAAAAATAAATTTGGACTTTTTAAACTGTTGATCATGTACATAATAACAAATGAATTTAGCTGAGTGTACCTTATGAAAACAATTACTTTCTTTACTAAATTTCTACTATTAGCCCTTCTTTATCAATACCCTCCTTCCCATTACCCATATATACATACATATGTATATATACATATATATGTGTATATGTATACATAGAGATACACACACATATGTATATATATATACACAGAGAGAGAGAGGTTGACTAGCAAAAGTAATGTGTTTAGAGTCTTAATGTGGTAGAGAACCGGGACATTTCTGATGGAGAAGCTCAATATAAGTTTGGCAAGAATAACATGACTGAAATGTGGAAAAATCAACCATATTTACTATATTGAAATCAGAGAGCAGTGAGGATTAAAACAGGAATGCTAAAATGGTAGACATTACATCAATTATTCTTAATCCATTATGAGTTGGAAAGATCGTGTCTTATTGAAATGGCTCAATCTTCTATGCAACCCACATGATTTACTTTATTTCCAGGAATATGACAAAAACTTTCATCTTACAATTAACAGTTTAATTAGCTTCTATATTTTAATATAAAAATTACAGATTCCTTTCTCTGTGTTTTAAGTAAAGTCATTTATCCTCGTTTTTCAAATATTATTTATAATGTGATTTGCCAAATTATGTGTTTACTAGGGCTCAATTTTACATGAAAACCACATTTCTGATATTTAGCATGAGAGCTGAAGAAATAAATGCTCCAAACTGCTTTAATGATTAAATAAATAAAACCATATAAGTAGGAATGCCCTCAGGTTTTGGTTGTACCACACACCAGTTCTAACTATTGACTCTGTCTTTATGAGACTTATTTCTGTATTATACTGTAAAATAACAACAGTTTTTTCCTATCTACATGGATACCATATTTTTCCTACATGGATTTTTAAGGCTAAGCAAATAAATGATCTTCAGGTTTTTTTTTTTTTTTATTTCTAGCCTATGGGTAGATTAAGGCATGATGCATTTCAAAAGCATCCTCATACCTTTAAAGTGTGGCTGAAGAATTTCTCAAGGCACTAAGAAGAGATAAGGCATCTTTTAAAAGTATTTTGCTCACCTTTCTTTAAAAACATGGGAGGGGTTAAGAAACTTGGGGTTTATTGAATCGAGTAAAGCCTCAATCCTATTGTAATCCCTATTCAGGGGTGATATTGATCAACAGAGTCAAAGACATAAGAACCTAACTAAAATAAACTGTGGCTTTTTGTATCCTCAATGGGTTCGTCATGAGCTTCCTGTAGGTAAGAACACAAAATATCGTTTTCCTTTAGAGATTTGTTATTTATTTCTATTAAACATGCCCCAGGAATGCTCTAACACCAGATAAGCCTACAGTGCATTCAATTGTGAGCTTTGTTTTTCCTAAGAATTTTTAGAGGTTTTACAAGTTCAGGATACCAATTGACTTCAGCCAATACTTTTAGCTACAGCTCATAAATAAAATAATGTGAGATATTTTTGGTGTATATTTCATTTTATTGTAACCTAAAAAGTACCAGGTGAATATGGTGATGCACGTGTGTATTTCTGGCACCCTGAGGACTGAGGTAGGAGAACTGTCACAGGTTTCACATTGGCCTGGGTGACATCAAGTTCTGAGGCCATACTCAGCTATATAGTAAGACTTTGCCTAATTAAAAAAAAAAAAAACAGTAATGCATTAAAGATATCTTTCAACTGCCGTTTTGTTAGTAAATGCTCAATTATGTAGAGTTTTGATCACATGACTTTGATACAAGTTAAAGTTTGAGGAATTATATTCCAGGGACTAATTGGTCTTAACATTTCCTGTCATTTGTACATGCATGCATACAAGTGTAAAAGATTTACAACCTCTGAATTAAATATTTTTGATGCATGTACCTTGTGCCTGCTACATAGGCTGTTTTAAGATTTCACTGGATTTTCTTTTTCTTCCACACCTTCTCAGGTTCTCAGGTTGCGTCCTGTTTTATAGTTTCGTTTTTTTTTTTTTCTGTTTATGCTTTTTCAATGTAGTATATGAAGGGTTTTTTTTTTTTTTTTTTTTTTTTTTTTTTTTTTTTTTTTTTTTTTTTTTTTTTTTTTTTTTTTTTTTTTTTTTTTTTTTTTTTTTTTTTGGTGGCAAAATGACGTATGTGTCAAAAGGAACTATGCCAAACTATCGCCAAGCCCTCGTAGAACTTCAGTCCTCATTGGGACATGGAATCGCATTAAATGCTGTCACCATGTAATTAAAAATAAACTTTTTAAAATTCATGAGTTTGTGGTGATATAAGCGCTGATCTCTCTGGGTCCTTTGACCCCTCCCTCTCAGCCGGCTCTAACGTGTGCTCCAACTCTGAAGTCAAAGGCCTCGCAAGTCTTCCTCTCTCCGTGCATAGCTAATGCTCCTGGCTCCCACTTCAATTATGTCCTCTTCATTATGCGTCCTTCCTCACTCTCACAGTTGTTAAAATGAAAAGCCTCTCTTCCAGTACCACAGCTCCATTATGCAGGCCTATACCTGTGCTGGCAGCATGCACTTCTTCTCACCTCATATTGCCTTTTGCCTGGGGAGGAGATCCCTGCCGTGCAACTCAAGCTGAAAACTGAAAGAAAATTAAGTTGCTGTTTGGAGTTGGAGCGAATTATGGAAAACGGGCCCTTTTTTTTTGTCTACCAGGCATGTTGGTATAAGCTATTACCCACCTTCTACCCCATTCCCTACCGTGGTAGCTGTCGGTACGGAAATCTCATCTAAACTTTTTATCAGTTTGTAGCTAAGGCAAGGAGACCAGTGTGCAGGGAAACTTCCTGCGGACTGTGGCTAGGTGTCAAGCATAGCCAGCGCAGGATGATTGATCTGGCTACTGGACTGTGAGGAATTGAACGGCAAAGTCTGGAAATTTAATTAAAATTTGTTTCTAGCTACTATAAGCATAAACTGCAATCAATTGTGTGGTAGAAAATGTGAGCAAATCTAAATATGATATTGCCTCCAACTGATCCAGGCTTCTGTCATAGAAAAACACATTATTTTATGGCTTCATGTTGTATCTGTATTTTCTTCAGTGTATGACATACATAATCTAGCATGTCTGAAGTTTCAGGATAGTAACATTAAGTCACTAAATAAATTGGGAGGCCAACATGTATTTAGTTCAGATGGAAACCCAAATCAAGCAAGCAGGAACATGGACCATGGACTGCCGGTCTTCAGAGAAACTCTCTTGGTGATGCCAACAATCTCAACAATGTCATGACTGGTGTAGTTGAAATGATATTTCAGTGGTATTATTTGCAAGATAAAGTAGATAATAGACTTTTATACACTGTGTTATGTTTTGGGACTCAGCTATTAAAGAAAGTTGTCTGCAATTGTGTTCAAATTTTTGAACCTGGAAGTAGTAGCCTCACTGATGACAAACATATTATCAGAGAGAAACAATACAAAATGTTACTCTCAATTGTGGGCATCTAAATTAATGCAGTTATTATTGGATGCTTCATCTCAGCATCTTGAGTTTATAAGAGTTACATCTCAATATCTTTGGTGAGATGACATGCCCTTGCATGGCTCCAGGGACTGACTTCACTGTAGCTAATAAGGGAATAAAAAAATGACAGGTAGAGGGACATGGACAAGAGCTGGGATTAGGTAGTCTGGGCTCTTGATGGAGAAACAAGAACACATCAAAAACTTAACATTTTTATTACATGCAATCTAACAGGCAGGCAGGTTATTGCACACAGCTGAATCATGGAGTAAGGGTTTATGGAATACAGCTGAATCAAGAATGCAGACTTAGCCTATGTGGATAGACGCAGTCTCTGCAGAAAGGCAGTCATCAGGTGCTAAACTTTTGGGGGCATATAGGTAGGTAGACAATTTGGGCATATACTGTTACATTCATACATGGACCAGGAGGGACGGCTTTGCCATAGTCCATGAGGCTGAGGTCTTGGGTTCCTACTCTCAGTGTTACTCTCACTAATTACTGCACTCGGTGCTTCCTCTGCTCCCAAAATGAAGACTTGGGAATATGTATACAGAGTATCATGATTTAGGGGTTCTTGCTTTGTTTGTTTATTTGGAAACAGGAATCTCTAGCACTGAGATTAAGGAGAAAATTCAGGCAAAAGAGAAAAAGAAACAATCTAACTAGCAAACCAGTGTTACATAAATTTAAATTTTGTGGAAAATACTTAAAACTACTTAAAGTTTTAAAACCATATATTCAATTTATAATACCACATTATAAACAATTTTGCATTTACAAATTCAGTTTATCATGATATGTTGTATGATGTTATTTGTAATATATAAATATTTTAATCATTTATTTCATATATTTTTCCACACATGAATTTTGAAAATTAATTTATTTTCATTTTACTATTTCATATGTATATTTGCAAAATATATTCATATATACATATGTATAAAGAGTTCTTTGAAAAAATCACCTCATTATGAAATTCATATGATAAGTTACCTAATGACTAAAAACATCATCAAAATTATTTATTCTGGTATTTGAACAGAATAGTGGAGTAATAAGGGAATTCAAATTTAATTCTGTGTTGTAACATCATCAAACAATAAACAAGTAGATAAACCTTTCTGTTGTGATACTTAAAATTTTTACATATTTCTTTAAAACTAACTAATAAGTTACTAAGAAACAATAGGAGTACCAAATATTGATTTTCAAAGCATATATACCAAGAAGGGTATAATCAAAATTATTAAATATATATTAGCAAGTAAGCAGGCATGTCCCACAATCTTCCTCCTCTCCCTCCCCCATATCATTGTCAGCATATGAACAATGTTTCTGATTTCTCTCACTAAAGATTCACTCCATTTCTTCCTGAATTTAGGAAAAATTCAATCATATAGTATGATGTCTTGTCTATGGCTCTTAGAACTCAATAAATTAAAAAAAATCTTTTAACCATATTTATTAACTTGTGTATGTGTGTGTATTTATGTGTGCTTGTGTGTATGTGATATGTGCATGTGTCTACATGAATATTTATACATGTGAGTGTGTTTGTGCATGTGTTTGTGTATAGGTGTGCCCTGGCTCACTTTTGCAAGTGAGTTTCTGGAGTTGGTTCTCTCATTGCTTTATTGTGTAATGGAGAACAAACACAGGACATCAACTTGGATTTGATCTTCGATACCATATGGATTATGAGTACTTATTTCCATATTTTAACTTTTAAGTTAATGCTTCGCTTTGTATCCTAGGAGGTCTCATTGTTCTGAATTAAGAAAATTAGAAAAAATAAATCAACTGCTATTATTTTTGCCCTTTTTTACCACTGCCATATGGAAGTAGGTATAAATCTCATTTGATGACTGTTCTCCAATACTCATTGGTATTTATATAAATCTAAAGACCTAATAATAGATAAAATAATAGATAAAAGTAGGAAGAACGTAGTTAATATTTCAGTGGTTTATGGGTCATGCTTGTAAACCTTCAATTTTATTATTAATTTAGTATTAATGTATGTATTTATATTTGATACTGAATATTTGATATTGAAACAGATGACAATCAGCCTATCAAAAGAAGGGAGGATTCAGAAGGTGACGATGGCAATGACAGTTGTTGAGAAGTATTTTAGACTGGCACTTCTTCCAAATCATTATTTTGTGCTGGACCCAAAATTATGTCCTAACACTAATTCTTCCCGCAGCATCTTTTTCAAGGAGAGGCTTTCCTGGAACCTTAGTAAGCTGAAATTGTTTAAAACAATTATCTATCAAATTCACTTCAACAATCGTGTTAATTCAAGCAATAGTATGATTGTATCCATACTATTTTGCCTAACTCATTTTGTTTGCTGTTACTGTGGAAGGGTGGAAGGGTTGTCCAGATGTTAGTTCAGGCACAGCCTTGCCTTCAGGACTCTCTCTATTCAATTATATACGCAATGGTTTCTGACTCTGGGGATTTCGAAGATTATAAGTTATTTCCCCACTGGTATCAGAGGAATTAAGTCCAATTTGGGGAGACTTTGACTTTGCAGACAGGAGTTAAGAGATTTCATTGGAAATGATAGGACTGTGTTAAAATAACAAACCAGCAACCACAAGACAAAAATCTATCTGGGTTCTTTAAAGAGTTATGAGTGATTTCCCTTGAATAAACAAGTTATTTTGACAGGGTTCTAAAGTAATTTAGAGAGAAATCCAGGAGAGCATATGAAAACCCACATGGCAGGCGGTAACACTGTTTTAAAAAGTTTGTCAATCTAATGAGCACTTAATTAAAGTCAACAGAGTCTCTAAGTCTCCAAGTAATTTTCAAAAAGAGCTTTTGGGAAAGGGGAATTTTTTTCTCCATGCTTGTCCTCATTTTCTCTTATTCTCCATTTGTCTGAAAACTGAGGAAAGCCTTTATAATATTATCTTTGGGGTTTTGTTCTTATTAACTCTTGCTTCTTATCATTTAGCTCACTGTGAGACCAATCAGAATTAAACCCATTTGTTTCCTTCCATGTTACCAATACTTTGGTCTTATGAAAATCAGTAAGTTATTTTTAGATAATTTACTTAAATTCTTTTTTAATAAATATCAATATTCTCTTACCCCCTCTGTTGGTTGATATAATTTGTATCTATTACCTATCATCTGTGCTTTCTCTTTTAATTTTTTATTTAACCAAAAAAATCTTATATCATCCCTCTCCTTCCCACTTCTCCTCTAACCCATCCATGGCCACTTCTGCTCAGACTGCTCATGCCTTGTCTAGGCAGCAATACTGCTGAGATTTCATGGGTGTAGCTTTTCTGTCAGAGCTAGAATATACAATCTCATCACACACTTGTTAGTCTCAGGCTTTTATAATCTTAAGGCCCCATCTTCCATGATGTTCCTGAGGCATAGGTGCAGGGATTGTGTTATAGATTATATAAACAGTAACGAGCCCCAGTGTCTGCTGTCTCCATTCTGACCAGCTCTGTCCTTTTCCAGCTAAAGTAGAAAGAAATTTCTTTGAGGAGGATTGAGGTCTATCCTCATCTATGTCAACAACACCTATGGTAAAGAGTTGGTCTGAGGTCTGTGTCAAATTCAAAAGAAATCTCTACCTTAGCATCTGTTATCTGTGTGTTTGTCTACATGCTTGTCTGTCGTCTAGGTATATCATTCTTTGTGCTTTCAGTTTTGATCTGCTTATTTCTTAACATAAGTACCAAGAAAAATATAGAGAACCAGGACAGCCAGATTACAGGATGCAATAGGACACTTACTAAGTACCTTGTTAAGAAGAATAGATAAATCAATAGTCAACCAAACACCTATTTTACAAAGCTTGTTAAATATAAAAAATGCCTATTTTTGAATAACCCCATATTATGGGAACAAATACTGTTCTTTGACTGAACTGTGTGCTGAGTTTTTTTTACTGTGTGTAAGCTAAAACCACCCTTCTCTGCTTCTAACACTCAGGTCTTCCTCTTGTATAATCTATTGACACTGAATGGTTGAAAAATAGAGTCAACATGTGTCCTAAGAAAATAGCTAGAACATTTCAGTTTAGTAGGTCTTGATAGATACCCGTATCTCTAAAGAAGTTGTGAAACTCAAATTAAATGTACAAAGGGATATGACATCATAAGGGATAAAAGTATCCTGAGATTGGGTCAGCAGGGAATAAGGTCAGAGGGATGAAGAAACTATTTCCAGGTGTTCTGTGGCTATTACTATAACAGTACAAAGTCATATCAGCCATACTAGAGACAATGCTGCTTCAAAGGAGAGAAAACCCATAAAAGAAGGACCCTAAGGACAAACCCACAGGAAACATAACAAGGCTCCATCTGAAAGCACCTATTGTTAACAGAACACAAATATTTACATAGGAAAAAAATACCAAAGAGCTCATGCATCGAAGTCTGAAAGAAATAAAGTAAAAACAAACAGAAATAGCAATCTTTAAGCAGTTTTTACTTAGGAAACCCAAGAAACAAATTTGAGATTTCTGTATTTCTCCCTACATATTCATAAATTGATGGGTAATTGTTTGAAATGGGGCAAATAAAATTATTCTTTATTAATAAATATCAAAGTATATTCTTTTATAAAATTAAGCATAATTTTGATGATATATATAAACATTACATTGAAAAACATAAATTATACCTTATTAAACAAAGTACATTTAACCTAAAACAATCACATGACAATATCTCTAACTTTACTGAATTTTATCTGGAAATTGTTTCTTTCTTAAGAAATATTCTGGTTATATTTAAAATAACCAATCTCATTACCATTTCACTTTACAGTTTAAATCCAAAATAGTATATAAGATCCAAACAACCTATTTCTAATACCAGTCATTATTTCAATAAAAATTGCAACAAACAGAAAAATGTAAAGTCTTGAATCTTTTAATGTAAAAGTTTGTTGTATCCGGAAATTTAATTTTCCTATTGACTTTCACTAAAACATGCTCATATCTGAGATCAATGCAACGCTTTTAGAGTTGGGTTGTATGAGAGATAGACAATTCCTCCAGTGGCTAGAATGACTATTTTGAGGTGTGGTCAATTCTCTGGAAACTGATTTTTTTGAAAAACCTTTATATGAAATTTGTATATTGATTTGAATGTTGAATGGAGAAATTGGTTCTCTACAACTGAGTCAGGGTATCACTCAAAACTCCTCTTTTCTAAGCATTTGATTCTAAACGGAGGTCCCATCCTAGAAGGTAAAAACAGTGTAATGCAGGGTTATCATGTTTCTAACCTGTGACTTGTGGTTTGTGTGCTTACCAAGATGGCTATGCATGAAGGCTAATACATTTTTAGATGATGTCATTATGCAAGTCAAAAGGTTGAACACTGTTCTGAGTTTAAAGGAAATGAACAAATAGAATGGACATATATATATGTATGGATTATATATGTATCTATATGAATGTATATACATAGATATGGACACCCATATGCAAAGATTTACTTGAACAGCTTTAAACTGGTAAGAACTAAGTGCTACAATGGCCAGCTAAGATACTGAAGAAATTGAGAACAGAATAGTTACAAGGTATGAAACGGGATGCTTCATCAGTCCAATTGTAGTGGTAAAGGCCTGGGGTATTACTGGAGAATCACTGCTCTTTGGTCCAGACTGGAACCCACAAAAGCTGGAGTATGACATCAGTGAAAAATGGAAGTAGCATTTGCGACAGATATAGACCCTTCCAGAGACAAGAAGTAAAAGCATGCCAGAGTATGGATTTTTCTTTAGACATCCTAATATATGGGTCACTAGAGTCACCCACCTGGGGAAGTCTCTTTTGCCAGTACCCCAAGTTCTTCTTGGAGATACTCATAGAGAAACATCCAGATGAATGTTGTCATATGAATACTATTTACAGTCAAGAGGAACAACAACTTTCCATTAATGGGAAAACCCAAGATTCTGTTGGTGGGATTATCTGAAAGAATGGAAGGCAGAGAAAGAAGGGAAGGTTGTTGTCATCTTCTTATTGGTAAGGACAAGTCACACACCATTAATGAAGAATAAACATGCATTTTATTATGATTTAACAATTGAGTCTAAGTTTACCAAAATTTGTTATCATCAAGAGATAAATATTCAGTGCATTTTTTTCTAGTTAAAAGGGAGGTTGGCAAAAATAAAAAATAAAATAAAATAAAAGATTAAAAAAAACAAAAACAAACAAAAAAAGGAGGTTGGAATGTTGGGAACTTAATGTTCACTCTTTAAGCTTGTGTCCTATATCATATATGTATAGATAACTGTGCTTATGACAGCTGAAAAGGCATTGATTATGACAAGTGTTTATGGGGATTAGCAGGACCTGTATTAGACAATTTATTTGGAAGAACTCAGAGAACCTCAGCTCTCTTAGCCAGTCTCACACAGCAGTGTGAATATGCGTATCTAGACAGCATAGACCCACACCTTCGTCTCTTGATACCAGCACTCATCAACCCAGATGATCCAGCCTGGCTCAATTTAGACATTTTAGGCTTTTGTGGGCTCTGAAGAAGCCCAAGTGCCTCTTCCTCACTCATCCATCTGGGGTGTCTTCATGGACAACCAAGCTGCAGTTCTTGACCTACACACTCACAATCTTTCCGATAGCACTCAATTCTAAAACTACATAATGTCATCTTGGTCTTCCTTCCCAAACTATCCTTTCCTGTGTCCTCCAGATTCCCAATTTAAGAGTCAATAAACACAGCTGTGCCCCCAGCTTCTCCAGGAAATTGTTTCCTGTTTTCTCTTATCTAAAATCCAGTAGTCCCCTAAGGGTACTCTCTTTTTTAGTAGAATTTCTGATTCTTTCACACCCCATGAATTCTCATATGCTTCATTTCCCTCTGTTCTTCATATTCTTAAAGCATAGTTTGGAAGATAAAGCAAAAATTGTAAGAATTGGGTCCTAACCAAGCACCAATCTTCCATGTTAGAAGTGATGACCACTTTTGGCCTCTATGTCTCTCCACTAGCAATCTGCTCTGCCCATCTCCACTGAGGTAGATTAAAGGATGACAACCTATTTCTTTTCATTGAAGCTCCTCCCCATGATAGGGGCTACAAATTTTTCATCTGAATCACCTCAGGTTCTATGACTATTGGATTAAAATAATAAGGCAAACATACACAACACAATTCCTGGATTCCTTCATCAAGTGTTTACCAAACCTCACTCTTTACCTACTAGGCTACACATCCCTGGAGCACAGCCAGGATGCTGTGAGGAAACTCAGCAGAGATCCTAGACTAAGCCCATGTGCTGAACAATGCTAGGTGGCAACCTTGATGATCACACTGCCTCATTCCTGTCAATATTCCCTTTTCAAGCTGACTTCCAAGTGGATTGTTATCCCTAGTAGATTATCTGACTTCCAAGTGGATTCTTACCCCAGTAGAGAATTGTGAGCCATTAAACAGCAATGAATTCTTTAAGTGACCACTTTATTGTGGAATGGCTATATAATTTTAAACTGTTACTACCTGAATAGCTAATTACAGAACTATATATAACAGAATATAATGATTTAGCTATCTTATTTAAAGTGAAATGTCATAGTATTTAAATTCTGAATATTTTAGTTTCACTAATATTTTCTTTGCCTGATTCTTATGAGAAAAATATCTCAGGACATCCATCTAGCCTTTGCTTACCTCCTCACTGCTGGTCACAGTTACCTGCTGTGGCAGGTGGCCTCGAAACCTGGTTAGAAACCCAATGTTTCCTCTTGTCTATACTCATATTTTCCACAAATATAAACCTACTCATGTTTTTCTCCACCATTTATCTGAGAATCGTAATTCTGCTCTCAGCTAGTAGCACAACTTTTGGTAGAAGAAGAAGAAGAAGAAGGAGGAGGAGGAGGAGGAGGAGGAGGAGATGGAGGAGGAGAAGGAGGAGGAGATGGAGGAGGAGGAGGAGGAGGAGGAGGAGGAGAAGAAGAAGAAGAAGAACAACAACAACAACAACAACAACAACAACAAGACCAAGAAGAAGACAACCAAGAAGATGACAAAGAATAAGATGACAAAGAAGAAGACAACGAAGAAAGACAGAGAAGAAAATGTCAGATATAAAGTTCCAAGGACACCATGAGTTATTCCATCATTTCTTACCTTTCCTTCATCTTCAACTTTCTATATTTTACTGTGTCCTACCAAGTCTTACTTAAAGGTAGCCAAAATTTCATCATATATAAGGAGATTCTCTTCTACATTCGTTGATACCCTTTATTCTTAGTTGTCTAACTTTCTCAAGCTCCTAACACATTCCTAGATGCATGACTTCAGCCTGCTTCCCTCACACTTACTGCCGTCTGTTCTTTCCCTTTCCAAGGCTGAATGTGATTGTAGGCATTTTTTATCTAGTCCATATGTAATATTGATTTTCTGCTGTATGGCCACTATGTTAATTCAATTGTATTTCCCTATTGCCTATTATGTTTGATATTTTCTAAAATGTTGTCTTTCTTTGGCTTATTATTATTTGTTCTATAAAGTTTTGTTCTATTTTTCAGTTCAGGCATTTCACATGTGGTCTAAATAGCTATGTCTCTATTCCACAAATTAACACAGATATATATCTCAAATAACTTGTCCAGAACAAAATGCATTATCTAGAATTCTCTGTGTTGCCTGTCTCCTTAATTGAATAGTTGTAATAACTTTACTGATAACAATGTTATAAATTTCAATATTCTTTGGATTCTTCACTTTTTCTTCTTCCTACAAGTGTCTGAACTTTGAATAGTGTTGCTAGTGTTTCATTTTATTTATTTCTAAATCCATGAAATATATTTTCATACCTAATTTAAACTAAGACTACCATTAATTTTATCAGAATTGTGTTAGTGGCAACATTTCTAGATTATGTGTTATTAGAAAAGTATAGATCCTTCAACTAGAAACTCTTATTGAGTGATGCTTGGTTTCTTGATCCTCCCCATTTTCCTCCTTTATGCTTCCAGTTTGTTTTGTTTTATCCTAAAGCTTAATGTATCCTAGTCCATCAGTTCATACTGGAATTGAACTTGGCTTAGCACTAAAAATCTGGTATGTCCCGCCTTTCAATCCATCCAACACA
Organism: Alexandromys fortis; assembly: GCF_014885135.2. Classification (NCBI taxonomy): domain Eukaryota; kingdom Metazoa; phylum Chordata; class Mammalia; order Rodentia; family Cricetidae; genus Alexandromys; species Alexandromys fortis. The sequence goes on along the minus strand of NW_026067917.1, from coordinate 7,481,627 downwards.
GCAATTCTGGTTATCTTTCTGGTCTCAAATTGAAGACTAATTCATTTTTCTTCTAAGAAAAAATTATTAAAGTAAACCTTTGCTTTTATCTATTCTGATTAGAATCTGATGAAGAGAATCTACCCTTCACTTGTTCTCAGTACATGACAAATCTAAGGTCAGCATCACACTGGATGGGAGGGAAACTAAATTGCTTCCCCCATGCCAACTCTCAGTATCCAGATTCACTACAGTACTGGAGGCCTGACTCACTAGAAGAAGACAGTATCCTTAAGTGAAAGATCATAATAGAAAATGAAGGAGTTAAAGATTCCTGTTTGCAGATTATGTGACTATAGTCGTATTTAAAAACTAAATACTCCTCTAAAAATATAGACTATTACAACTAATAAACACATTCTCTTAGTTTTCAGTATTCAGTATGAACATGCAAAAATCAGTGTTTAATCCACTAATGAGAAATCTTCAAATTAATACCATTCACAATTTTCCAAATAATTACAAAATGAGCCAAACCACCAGCCTAAAAGACTTATATAATGAATAAGACTTAAACACTAAAGAAATTAGACACACAAAGGGAAGTGACACCAATGTTGATTAAAGAACTGATACTTTAAAAAAGAATTTTCTATCTAAAATAATGTGTATTTTCAATTAAATTTTGATCAACCTAGCTATGATACTCTCCACAGAGTTAAACAATAAATACTCAAAACTTATATAGAACTCCAAAAGATTTTGAGGATCCCAAACAATCTTGAACAATAGCAACCAATATTCAGAATTTGAGTACATTTTAAAACTTACCAACATGCTAAGAAATAACCCAATTGAAAGTGTATAGCTGAATGTTATGGTATATACTTATAATCCAAGGAGGCAGATGCAGGCAGATCTCTGTGAGTTCAAGGCTAACCTCGTCTACAAAAGGTAGTTCCAGGACAGACTCCAAAGCTACAGAGAAACCATGTCTAGAAAAACAAAAAAAAATGATTATGATTATTGAGAAATAAAAAATAACAAAATGCTTGAGAGGATACGGATAGAGAAGACATACAGTACAATTTTTGTAAAATGTAAATCAGTACAGTCTTTCAACAAGCTAAAATTAGGGTTCCGTTTTTCAATCCATTATTCCTATGTAACAAATCCAAGGCCAATATTTTACCAGATCGGGGAAAAGCAATGTTTCCTCCAAGTCCACTCCCATTCTTTATAGTCAGATGGCACAAGAAGTTAACTGTATGGTATCGCTGTTCCACTTCTGGGTATGTTTCTAAACTGACAAACTAAACAAACCAAAGAGATATCCTAAGCTTTGTGTTCTTTCCAGCACCAGTCACAGTAGCTAAGATGGAGAGTCGGAGCAGGCATCTCTCAATAATTGAGGTACAAAACAGTTTACAACAGAGTCACAATGTATTTCCATTTAGCCAGAAAAGGAATAAATTCAGTTGTGGAGAAAAAGGACAGAACTGAATAAATTTTGGCGGCAATAACACAGCTCTAGAAACACCAAGACCTTGTTCTGTCTCCTACGTGGAGTCTAAAACAACAACAAAATCTCAGCATGAATAAAGAATTGTTATTTCTAGATGTGGAGAAATGACACAAAGGAGGGATGAATGGCATTGAATTCGGCCACTGTCTGTATGCATGCACTGAAATCATGTATAACCTAGTTAAACTGTAGATTGAATACACAAGAATCTGAAATGAAATAAAACACAGTGCTTTAAATATATTTGTAATGCATTAAATAAACAGGACCACTAGATAGTCTTCTTGTTTTCTGAAATGGTGATTTTTGTTATTCAAACAATGAGATATAGATTACAAATTTCAGTTTCAAGAATGTTATGCTATTTAGATATACTTTTTAACAGTTCTTAAAACAATATCTCTGAGTCTATAGTTGTTGCAATAGCTATTTCTTGACAATGGAAACAAATGGGAAATAGAACATTTGTTCAGTTCTATTGATTTTATCACTGAACCTTAACACAATTTTCTCACTGGAATTTGAACTCCTGGTGGACAGGGATTGTGTTCTATTTATCTTTGTAATTATACCTTTTTTCATATTTAGAGAAGTATTATACACAGTTTTAAATTTGCTTTGAAAATTTATTGTAAAATTAGTAGGTAAGAAAAGCAAAATTACATTTTGGACTTCAGAAGCCACTGATAGAATGCTATGTGCTTTTCTGGATATAAGTGTGAAGCTTCATCAACTCTCTTGAAAGAAAGGATGAATGTGCTTATTTGCTATGTAAATGTAGTCTACATCAAAAGCACATTTCAATGTAGGAGAAACAGCAGCAGCAGCTCAAATTAAGAGCTTTCCCAGTCTGTGGTTTAGTACATACAAGGGGGTAAAGGTCAATTTAAACAGTCTTCAGTGCTTTATTTATTGAGTCATTTAATTAGTCATCTAGTTAGTTCTGTTTTTTTGAGACACGTTTTCTCTGTGTGATAGAGCTGGTTGTACTGGAACTCACTTGGTAGATGAAGCTGGCGTTGAACTCACAGATATCTTCTCTCTTCTGCCTCCTGAGTTCTTGGATTAAAGGCATGTGCCACCACTGCCCGGCTTTGTTTCTGATAAAGCATTTGTTAATAATAACAAATGAAACACAAATTTGTCTCATTGTCAAAAACATGTATCCTTGGTTACTTTTAGAACATAAAACTTAGCTATATACACATCCACAATCATAAGCATAAAATATTAAGACAAAACACTATACTACACAAAATATACACAACCACAAATTAATAATTGAATTACAAACATGAGCACCTTCAGAAAATTACATAAGTCATAAGGTTTTAAAATAATACAAAGTTTAGCTAAAGATGTAGTTAATTTTGATGCCTTTGAAAATAACTTTTCGAAGAATACCAAACAAATTTTTCATCTGTTAATAAAGTAGACTTTTTTCCCAAAAGCATCTCAGTACACTCCAGTCACTAAAACAATCAGTATGTGGAGAGATTTTTTTAAAAATTTGTCAACTTGCAAAAATACTGACAAAGGTCATGTGTAATTATATACTTCTATAAGTAAAATTCCAGGATGAAGACAGACATGAAGCATTTCTGACAGATTCTTAGAGTTACAGAAAGCTTAGTAACATTGGCTCCTTTGGAATGATGCTCTCTGCTGCTGACATTCCAGAAACATCTACTTTCCCAGCTGCAGAGTGTTCACATCCGAGAGCTCCAGCTATGCTCCTTTTACAGGATAACTTTCCCTGTCTCTATATCACCTCTTTGATTCAAATTCACCAATTGTTTGTCCTTCAACCCTGTCTCACCTAGGTGATGTTACCCCTGTACCTGGAAGACACACTGCTAATGGTGGTTGAGGCCATGTATTTTTAAGTACTTGGCATTTAATTGAAGAATGAAATAAAGGCTCACATGTTGGGTAGAGTAGCAGGTGAAACTTTATTCGGAGCAAAGTGAATACAGCACACATTAGAAGGAATATACTGTCGAGTTTTGCAGCAGATGATGGGTGAACATCCTAAAAGGTCCCAACTATTACTTGGAACCACCTTTCATGGGTTTAAAGGGAAGTTTGGTGACTTCTCTTTGGACCAAAATTTTTAGGTTATATTTTGATTGAAAAATTAATTTTAACCATTTCTCTACTATGCAAGTATTTTCCTAGAATATGTATGATTTTAATCATATACTTGCTAAATTATACATAGACACAAGGTAGTAAATATAGGGAATTCTTCCTCAAGTTCACTTGTGGATAGAGTTTTTCTTTACTGAACAATAACCCAAAATAAATCTAGACCTGAGCACCTCACCCTGACACTATACCATTGTACCTGGACATATCTGAGCACAGTTGAATCTCTCTAAACTTGATTATCATTAAAGGGAAGTTAAACATATTCAGTTGTTCAGAGAAGATGGTACCTGCAAGCTGACACAAGATTAGTTCCTGGATTGCCAATGGGTTACCAGATGTGTTGTTCAGAGAGGGGAGTGTATGTGCATGAACAGGCAGATAATAGTCACAGCTTGATCCGGGGATTTCTAAAAAAGCTGTGCATGCATAGCCAAAAGCAAAATGTTGAACCAGTCCCTAACCTTGCTTACGTCAATACTACATACCAGTATCAGCTTGGGATCTTTCTCAAGAACCCAGCCTTGAACAGACAGTCTCACTAAAAACAAAACAAAAAAAAAAAAAAAACAGATGGAAATATAGAATTCATGGTATGTTTATAAACATTATTGGAAAGAAACAAGTCTGTCTTAACCATTTTCTGTTTGAAACACCTTGAAAGGCATTTGGAAATGGATTTGTCTGTGTTTGTAATTAAAACTTAGAAGATACACACAGTTACACACAGGCAAGCTGCCTCATGTTTCTCATGTCCTCTTCTTCTCACTCTTGCCATTTCTTTACTTTCTCCTTTTGCAAATGACAGTGTTTGTTTGCTTTACTTCAATCAAATATCCTGGAAGTTTGGTGTAATATAAACAAAAAAGAGCCACTGAAAATGGCTCAGTGAGTAAAGGCACTTCTCAAGCTTGATAGCCTGAGTTAAAACTCTGGATCCCATGTGATACAGGAAAAATACAGACTCTAGAAAGTTGGCATGTGACCCCCACACAGATGTCACATTACAAAAATTTTTATACACATACACACACACACCACACATACATGTGCCAATAAATATTTAAATAAATGCTTAAAAAATGAAGACTAATTTCTATAGTGGATACTGGTATAAATACTTAGAACCTTTCCTGAGTTTTCAAGGCAACCATTTTGTAATATACTTACTCCAAAGAAACAAACGCATCTTAAAAAAAGTGAGTACTTTGATATTGAGTCATTTCATAATAAGGCTTCATTGTTCTAACACTGTCTCAGATGAGTACAGTCCTCGGTTAAACAGAACAGCAGAGACAAAACAGACAAACACAACAACAAAACATTATCCAGGGAGAAACCAATAATTAATACCTTTTAGTTCATCTTCAACTTGAGCGTGCATATTTCAAATGGGGATCTGCCTCTCTAGCTCTAGAGCAGAGCCCACGTTTCTCCATTTTGGGAGAGCATTTATATGAGTCTGCTCATGGGGCACTTCAAGAAGTAAAACTATAGTGTAATTGGAATAGTGTGAAGATGAAGTATTTCACTTCTCTATGATCGCTCAGGAGTCTGTGAGATTTAGCCTTTTGTATAAGATTTCCCCTATTTTCATCTTCATTTTTACTTTCCTACAGTAGACATTAGCAGGATATGCCTTTTGTGGTTTACCTATATATTTATTGCACATATCGAAATAGAACCAGCCTTGGGTTTGATGACATGATCTATTTCTAGACATTGGATGGAGAGGTCTGTGTTTCTCAATTCATCATGAAAGTTTCCTTCATTAAGCTGTCTGTAGTGGCATCAAGTATTCCCAAGTTGATCATCTACATTTCGTGTCCTCTTTGGGCCTGTCAGATAACTGGGTTTCCAAGAGACTCAATAAGTGTCCTCTAGGAAAAACGTGGTGTGATATATCCTTGGACAACATCCAGTATAAGACTTGTGAATAGATGGTCATATTGCATTTCAGATGTGTGACGTTTAAGCCAATATATGTACTAGTAACTCAAGGTTAATGATGAGTGTTAAAGTGATGTTTTAAAAGTTGATTTATAAAGCCCATGTTCTCATGAACTCTGCTTTATTGTCTGTTTTTTTATGCTGTTGGTGACTACAAATTTATAATATCTGAGTTTTACACAAATATCATCTTATGATGAAAATGCACCATTTAGTCATATATATAAAAAGCATTCATAATACATATATCTTTCATTTTGTCTTTCCTTATTAAAACACTAGGCTGTCATTACTTAATGTCTTTATTTCTGGGACTATCTGGAGATAAAACTAACCCCAATATAATTAAATTAAATTAAATAACAACTAACGTGTCAGATAACTTTAGTCAAGGTCTCCCTAGAATAGAGAAGTCTTTGTTACAGAAATCCAAGGCCTCTTGGAACTTCCCTTTCCTCAGTTTTGACTCTTATCTGAATTGAGTACAATTTTCTTTCAAACCCTTAAGGAGATTGCTGATCTATCTCTTTTTTTCTAAGTTTAAGCCAAAGTTAAATACTTGCAACGTTTTCCTTACTGTTTAATAATCTTTTTGGCATAGATTTAAAAAATGAATTATTTGTGTAGAAATACTCCCATAATATTAAATGATTTTCAAATGAGTTTGTTTTTAGTATAGGATTGATTTCATGTTATATCTTCATGCCTAAAAAGTATTTCAACATCCCATGAGATGTTTGTTCGTTTTAAGCCTGTAGTTTGGAATGTGTAGACTGGAGGACTGCTTTTTCCTATGCCTGTCAACTACTACAGAGCTGGCATTTCCATTGTCTGGTTGAATCGTAGATTAGTTATTCGGAGTCTTTCATAATTTACAGCCAACAAACTTACAAGCAAAGGCATGGATTACTATAGGCATAATTTACAAATGTCATTACCATGGTCATTTCTCCCACTTTCTTGGAATCTCAAGATTTTTAAGTGCAATAGGTTGTCTCTAGCTGCCAACTCTTTGCAATTACATTTTCTGATGGTTTTACAGAATTTCTGATTCATCCAATCTCAGCTTTAATATACTTTTAAATTCCCTTGATGTCTCTAGGAAAAAAAATTTTCCCTGGGACTTTTCCTGTTCCACGTTGTAGTGTTGCTGTACAGCACCAAAGTATTTATCCTTCTAGCCTGTTCCAAGGAATATTGATGCCAGCACTGAAGATGCAAACTAGAACACATTTTGACAAGTACAGGCCCTCTTCTAGTGTTTCTTCTCCAAATCCCATGTTGAAAAATGTTGGTATCTCCTGTGAAATCATTTCTGTGTACTTGGTACTCAGCAATTAAAAATTGATAATCATTACATAAATACGGCTAAAGCCATATTTTAAAAATTAAAATAATCCTGAGCTAAAGCCAGACATAAAATATATTAAATGTAAAATTCAATTTACACATAGAAATAAAAGAAAAGTACAACAGTGTGGGATAGTGCTGTCTAACTGTGAACCTAAGCTTCTTGGGAAGATTCTAAGTTTGAGGTAGGCTCAGGCAGTTTTGAAATAGGATGCCTCAAAAAAATGATAACAACCAAAGAAAAGAACAAACAAAATTTACTTAATGTGAGCATGAGGAAATATTGTAAGATGTTGTGACTCTTTGATGACTTTGTTTTAGTCGCAATATTTGGGAATATGCTTTTTCAGATGTCATTATAGGCTAAAGATATGTAATATATTTTGTGTGTGAATTATAACTTAGTGAATCCAAAATATGATTGGACAAATCTATTAAGCTAATTTAGGCTAAAGTAGAGACTAGAATTAATGATGGCTCTCATGGGGGCAGCAACATCTTAACAGATGTGTCCCTTAGTACTGCCTCTTCAGTTTCCTTATAAATTATTAGGGTAGAATCTCTGTTAGTAGAGCAAGAAAGACAGACAGAGCCCACCCTCAGTCCGGAATCTAGATGATATAGTAACCATAATTTCTTGAATTTGCTTTCATTTTTATTTTCTAAGAGGTTTGAGAGACAGTGTTTTGAAAATGTCACCAACATGTAGCATTGTAAGTACAATTTAAAAGTAAAACTTTTGCTTTTGAAGTATGGGAACCCTTTCTTTTATATTTAAGATGAGATAATTTTCACATGGTTCAATAGTAAAATTTGGTAAAGAGAGTTTAAACATTTCTTTATGAATTCTTTCTTATACAGAACCAATACCTACTGTAGAGGTCACAAGTGTTTGTTTACAAGATCTACTAGAACATTCTACATGAAACTCAAGACAGAATCTCGACTCAAAGAGTAAAAACATTTTTTGTTTATTTGTTTATGTATAGGAACCAGTTATAAAAATATTAAATTCTTTGTCACACCCTCCTTGTCATGATATTACTCTTCTGGAGTATCTTGCCATGGATCAGGAAGTTTAAATTCAGCAATAGATATTTAGATAACTAGTAGAAAATAAAGAGGACAATTACTCCTGGAGAACTAAAACTAGGAAGAACGTTTGTTTATATCTTAGTCTTTTGTTGCTTGAAATTTTCTCCTTACAAAGGAAAATATATTTGTCGTATCAGTTAAGCATTAAAAAATGATATTGTTCAGAAAGAGGGCATACGTTTGGAGGATCCATTTGGTGCAATAGAGTCTTTTGAAAGATGTTGCTGTCATCACTATGGGCCATTTGCTTCACCTGCTAATTCCCAAGAACGTGGAATGTAGCAGGAGGTTAGTGCCTGAGGCAGTCCTGCCTAATGCGGGAGCCAAATCAGTGGAATGGTTCCGGTATATATAAATGTTTTGTCACCTTCTCAGTACCAGAGAGCTCAAATTGCTGAACATTTTATTTCCTCTTATTTCTGAGAATCATGTGCTCCTTATTATAAAAGGTTTAGGGATGGCATACTGTGTAATAGCTCAGATGAGTGAAAACAAATTTAAATATAAGCAAGGCACTGGCTTATACTTTACATGTTGTAAATACTCTTAGAAACAGTATGGGGCCTTATTAAGTTTGAACCTCAGGTCTTTCAACTTCCCCGAGAATAGGGAACAAATGGTAAATGCATGAGAAAATAAGGAACTAACCTTTGTGATTTCCCACTTCAGCCCGAGCCCAGATATTTTTGTCAGTTGCTAATTACAACCATCTTTCTCTAACGTAGTTTATTTTGAAAGAACAAAACAAAAAGAGGAGAGAGAAAAAAAAAGATGAGAGAAAATTTCAAGGACAAAAGCGGCATCAGGCAATACGGATTCACAATTTTCTGCACTGAGAGAGACTTCCCAGGAAGGAGGCAATTGGCAAGACTGCCTTCCCAGAGAAGAGAGAGTTGGCATTAAACTAGATTAGCTAGCAGTGGAAATCAGACTGTGATAGGTCGAGAGGAGGAAATGGTAAGAATGCTGGCTTAAAAGTATAGGATGTCTCAGGCCAACAATGAGATGAAAGCACACTAGGCAGGGTATAGATCTACTAAGTACTTGTTCTTCTTTTTTTGCTAGATATATCCTTATCTATAATGCATATTGAGTCCCAGCACCCTTCCCACGGAGTCATCTTCGTAGACCTCAGATGATTTAAGAGGAAGAAGTAAGTACATATTTTTCATGTTATAAAGAATTAGGGAGATGGAAGAAAACCAATTCATTCAAAGTCAGATACCTTGGTCATCAACGAAATGCACAGATATCTGAAGTTCTTCTGCTACATATTTTTTTTCTAGAATATTTGTTCTGAATATGACCAGAGTTCCTTAGGCCCAGTAGTCCTGTTTCTCATCTGCCTGTCCTTGGGAGTTAAGATGCTAAGCAAGGCACCACACTCTAGGATGGACTTGATGCTGCTAGCTCCTCTCAACATGTTACTTCTAATCACGGCAGCAAAGGTCTCTTACTGCATTTATTCCTTCCTAATTTTTTAACCCCGACACTCTTGGCCTGTTGACAGGAAAGTCTCTGGCCACCATTCATTGCATTAAAGTAATCAAAAGACCACAAACTGTCGCTGTCGCTTTCATTTCCTGCCGTGGGCCATTTTCTTTAGCTGCATGTTTATAGTGGTAGCTGGGTGTCCCATGCCACCGTGTATCAGAAATAGCAGCAGAGATGTGTGCAGGTGCTGGGAAAATGTGAGAAGAAAGCATTAAATACTTATAACTCAGTTCCTGGCTTTCAGTTTACATCACTCACTTGCGAGTTTAGAACTGCTTTTTGTCTGTAGGATCAAATAAAAATCCTTAACTTATTGCTGTAGGATTTTCTTAATCCTCCCACAGTAGTTAGAGAGTCTCCCTAGGTTTACTTTGTTTGTTATAGCTTGTTCAGGAGTGATGTAAAGCAAGCTGAAATGCTTCCATCAGCAGCTACTAAAGAACGTTTTCTGCTAGTAAGAATAGGATTTGGGTGTCCTTCTCAAGGACCTTACGCCCAGATGTTTCTACATAAATGTACGTTTCTATAACTTGGAAGACTATCAGTAAACAGGTGTTTGTCTATTAATAGGCAAGATGTAGCAAATGAAGGAGAAGGTGCAGAGAATGTGAAAGTCAGGTGGCCCACAGTTGAATACTTTTTACACAATAGCTAATCACTCCAAACTTAACATCTATTTATCATAAAGCCTATAATTACAAGCCAGGTGGCTGCAGTTAGAGGACTATAAAGAGGTAAGCAGGTTATTTGGCTCAACACTAATCTTTAAAGATGATATGTCTACCTGGGTGGCTGGCGGTGTGGCATGCGTCTGCCTCAAAACGGTACACATCTCAGTCCTAATTGATTTGCAAAATTTCTCCTTAGTTAGCTTATATAAATAGTGTTCCACAAATATCCTGATCAGTTCAAAGACATAATGGGTAGGAGATTTAACAAGAGAGTCTATGGAATTTGAGAACAGAAGCTACATGATAGTCTTTCTGCTGAATTTTGTATGTGGTCAATAAAACCGGAGCTTGCTGATACATTATCTTAAAATCCCACATCCCATGTAACCAGCTAACATCCTGGCTAAAGATTCTTCATTTGCTCTGGCAATTGTTATGTGGTAGTCTGAATAGTGTCATGATAATGTTGACATACTTTGAATATGAAGCTATATATAAAATGTCAAATATTTAGTGACTATTTTTGTAGCCGAGATTTTTAGGCTCCTTGAAAGACCTAAAGGAGTGCAAGGGCTGTCTCCTGTGTTAGTGAGGTTTTCTTCTCAAGGAGGAAACAGGATATGATGAAAATAATGATGCTGTCTACGCTGGTTCCACCCTTGGCACAGGTATCACTACCTAAAGCTGGTAAGACATGAGTGATTACTATTTAGGAGGAATGATTACATAAGTTAATAAATTAAGAAAACAATAGGCAAGATGTTTGAGTAGGTTGATTGCTTCACTTTTTTTGGTGTTTAATAAATTACACAAATTCCTATGACTATGTAATAAAACACCAATTTATCACTTACATTTTTCTGGGTCCAGTAAGCAGTCAAGAAGTGGGATCCTGACTTCGTTTTTCAAGGCTGAACACACACGTGCATATTTTAGACTGTCCTATTTCTAGGAATAAGATACACTTTCATATACATGGATTTATATACAGAACTTGGGTTCTTCCTCTGCCGTTGTGTCCTTTTACTTACCATCTACTGTGTAGGGACTACTCTTAGCTTCCAGAGAGTTCTCTCAGGTTTGTGCATGTGGTGTCTGTCATTGGACTCTTAGAAGAAAATAAAAGAATATACTTTGCTTTAAAGAATTTTGGTAAGGAAGGACCTCATTCCTCTTTATGAGGCTTACCTAAAAAGATTCCCCTTTATCAGTTTTGTTTGATTTAAATTCAACAACTTAGTTAACATAAACACAGAATGAAGTGTATCATATTCGCAAGTATTGGCCCCTTTCAATGAAAAATGGTTGTGAGGGTTCACCTGCTACAACTCAGTGTTTTCTCAAAACAACTAATAGATACACCTAGCTGTAGAAAACAATTGCAAAATAACAAATTTGACCTGCAAATTTAAAAATAAAATCCAGTAAGGGCCATAAAACTTTAAATGTTAAAAAAAACATGGTATTGTGTTCTTAGTGTATTATTTAATTTTATCTAGCAGACTGTAGCATAGAATTGTCTGTTGCATAGTTAAAATGTTGAGAGATAGAAAGATAAAAAGAGAGAGAGAGGAAAATCTATATCAAGACAATGAAGGAACAGTAAAAGAAGGCAGAAGGAAAAGCTGACCTGAAGGAAAAAAATTAAACAGAATGAGATGAGAAACTGAGGCAGAGAGATATGAGGAAGTGATTACTTGTGACTTTCAAATCCCCAAATATTCACTACTTAGTGCTATAGAGGAAGAAAACAATAAAATAAAGTAAAATAAAATACTGCAACTTCACCTTCACTTCAAGGCAAAAGCAACAAGTAAACAAAACAAACAATCAAACCAGAAAGAGAACTTATAAACTGTAGAGACAAAGAACTTAAAAAAAAAAAAAAAAAAAAAAAAAAAAAAAAAAAAA
>NW_026067917.1:7444136-7469414 GCF_014885135.2 Alexandromys fortis | reverse complement strand
AAAAATCTCTTTACATTAAATAATATTAAAGTTGGAAGAGGAAAGCATATAAATACCTTAGAAACCAAAGAGAAATCAAATTTTTACCCCAATTAAAATTATACTTTTCTGCCTTTATTACTGTATATTAACTGTACAAATTGATAACTACATTTCTAAGATTTTCTTTCAGCCATATTATTTTTACCAAACTCATATCACATTACCCTCTTTGTGACCTTCCACCTTTTATGCTGACCAATTTCCCAAATATTCCTCACTTCTCTTTATTGTTATGCAAAAATATGTTTAAAACTAGAAAGACAAGAAAAGAAATTGTAATATAACCAATAACCACACTGGCTATTGATGTAGATACATGTGTTACTAATACTTAAACAAATTTAAATATAATATGCTGTAAAGGTTTATGAAGGCTTTTCACTTTGAAAAAATAAATAATCTCCATTTGTAAAAAAAAAAAAAACAAAAACAAATGTTTGTATTAAAAAACAAACCCTGAGTATTTGCTTTTTGTTTTGTTTTCTCACACTATAGTATGTAGGAGGGTGCCTGGGAATCCGATGTGTTTGTACTGATAGAGTGTATGGGGATATTGAGGGATTTCTCACTTCTATAGGCAGGCAGGTTGATGTTTAGCTTAATAAGCACAATCCTGTTTATCAATCCATTAATGTTTCAGTACTCGTGAAAAACTAAATGTTCCAAAATAATAGCTAACGTTCTTTCATTGTGACTAAACTCTAACAAAAATTAATCTGTTTTGATATTGTTTGGACTTGTTTGGCATTTATTGAGTCTTTTTATTTGAAAATACATATGCTCAAATGCTGTCTAACTATCCCTCTTCCGAAGACATGAACAAATGTCTACTCGTACTAGATAGGAAGTGAGTGGCAAACCAAAAGAATAATGCTGACAGTGTCCAACTTGGTGAAGCAATATGTTCATTGGGATTACTTATACGAGTATGACTGGGTATTGTTTGCAGGAGCAGGAACACACAAGAGGCAGCTGCATCACTGGAAAGCCCATCTCAGGCTGACTGGCACTTCGTGAGGACTGTAACTGAGGAGCTCTCTAACCAAATTGCAGGCATCAGGGCAAGGTGGAGAGTATCTCTTCTCAAGGCCTTCAGTAGGATCAGTCTTCTTTCTAGGAATCTATTGTTCTTAAAACTTTGTGAGTGCCCTTGTCAGTCTTGCTAGTTTTAAGGACTTCCTGAGACGTGTGAGTTATTTACTCCCTGGGTCTCATGAACCTCCTTTTCTTCCTTTAGGTAATGTTTCTTTTATTTTTAATTTATTTCTTTCTTTATTAATTACTTAAAGATTTCTGTCTCTTCCCCACCGCCGCCTCCCCTCTCCCTCCCCCTTCCCCAATCAAGTCCCCCTCCCTCTTCAGCCCAAAGAGCAATCAGGGTTCCCTGCCCTGTGGGAAGTCCAAGGACCACCCACCTCCATCCAGGTGAGCATCCAAACTGCCTAGGCTCCCACAAAACCAATAGGTGCAGTAGGATCAAAAACCCATTGCCATTGTTCTTGGGGTCTCAGTAGTCCTCATTGTCTGCTATGTTCAGCAAGACCGGTTTTAGCAAAAGTATATGCTCTACTATGTTCATAGCAGCACTGTTTGTAATAGCCAGAACCTGGAAACAACCTAGATGCCCTTCAAATGAAGAATGGATGAAGAAAGTATGGAATATATACATATTAGAGTACTACTCAGCAGTAAAAAACAAGGACTTCTTGAAGTTTGCAGGCAAATGGATGGAAATAGAAAACACTATCCTGAGTGAGGTAAGCCAGACCCAAAAAGAGGAACATGGGAGGTAATGTTTCAAATGGGGAAAATGGCTACATAATTCCATATCTGGATAAATTTTTTAGTGACTTGATAATTCAGGTGCTGTTTTTATACTTTTAAAAATAAAAATAATCACCACAACAATTGCAAAACCCATCCACACCTTTAAGATTTTACTGCCATTGTACCTATATTCAATATTGAGCATTTCTTCATTTGCATTTTTCTAGTCTGTTTCTCAAATTAATATCTCTAATGCATCCTAACATTCTGAGACATCTTTTTTGCATTCATAATGCATTCAAAATTTTGTGACTGAAAATAGAATGCATTTTATATATATTAATAGATTCAGGGTCATATTTACATATATGTAGTTTCCATTAATCACATGTGACACCTCTTTTCCGGCTTTACCTTCCATTAAGACAGCATTTTTCATGTGTTCCTTGAGTCTACTATGTCATTTGTCACAATAGTTCACTGTCTCTCGGATTTCTTTTTTCACTAAAAGTCATATTTAAATATTTATTTGTAGTTATTTTTTACATTGTCAATTTTTACTATCAATGATCTTTTTTTTTAAAAAAAAAAAAAGAAGGATGTGCTTAAGAGTGGGAAGGACAGAGCTACGACTCAGTGAGTAAGGGTGCTTAAATCCAAGCATAATAATCCGAGTCTGTCCACCTGAATTCCACAAAGTAAGACCAAGAACCAACTCCTCAAAGTTTTTCTCTGAAACCCACGTTCATGCCATGGGATGCACACACACACACACACACACACACACACACACACACATAAATAAACATATGCTGTGGTATAATGTTCTTGTACCCTATAAAGAATTGTCACTTGTCACTTGTATTCATTTAATAAGACAGTTACTTGACAGTAGGCAGGCAGGAAGTTTAGGTGGGGTGACTAAACTAGGAGAATTCTGGGAAGAAGAAAGACTCAGTCTGCAGGTACCAACCAGAAGTAGAAGAAGCAAGATTAGAATGCCTCACTGATAAAAGGTATGAAGCCATGTGTCTAAACATAAGAATTATGGGTTAATTTAAGTTGTAAGAGTTAGTTAATAATAAGCCTGAGATAATAGGCCAAGCAGTTTATAGTTAATATAATTCTCTATGTGTTTCTTTAGGACTGAATGGCTGTGGGACCAGGTGGGACAGAAACTCCGTGTACAAATGGTACCTGATGTGAGACATGAACCCACAATTCTGAGATTAAGATTCTCATGCTCTACTGATTGAGCTAGAAATTTGATCTCCAAATGGTGCCAACATGAGGCAACCACATCCACATAAAACCTGAGAGAGTTTGGAAAGGAATTCTAGACAAAAAAGAACAGAGTTAAACATGGCTTCTTGGTACCAGCATTTTCTTGAGTGGGCTGTGTTTGCTAGAGGCACATCTCATTTAAGAGAGTTTTCCTGACTCATCTTTAACCGCAAATACCTTGCAGCTCTTTTAAGAGCCCCAGCCACCAAACACTTAGATGATGTTTATGAAAAGCTGGTGGCATGCTTCTTAGTAGTGGCAGAGACTTTGATACTTCTTAGGGTTGTGACAATAAATGCATATCCTGTAAGTACTTCTACCATGAAGTTAGAATCTTAGAAAGCTAAGGAATGGAGTGAAGCCAGCCACCAAAGTTGTGGCTTTAATCCTAGTCATATCACATAGCAAATAAAGACTCATGTGCTCAGAAAAGAAGAGATCTACAGTAAAGACAGTTTCGGACACTAATTTTGTTTCAAAATATACCTAGGCTTGGGAGGGAAAAGATTAAAAAAAAGAGAAACTTTTTAAATAAAAGAGAGGCTATATATAGTGGCACACACATTTTATCCCAGCACTTGGGAGGCAGAGGCAGTCAGATCTCTATGAGTACAAAGGCAGCCTGGTCTTCAGAATGAGTTCCAGCACAGTCAAAGATACACAGAGAAAAACACTCTCTCAAAATTTTAAAAATAAAAATAAATGAGATAGAGTAAAAAATAAAGCAATGTAAACATGGACAATACATAGAGAATATGGATGCTGTTGGCATGGGCTGTAGGAGGTCCTTCTGTTTATGTGTAGCTTTTCTTTGGGTCCCCATTAAGTATCAGCACCCCAAATCAACAGGAAATATCCTAGAAAACTATACCCACATTACCAAAAAATGGATTATGGATGTTTGTCTTTGTTTAGAGTGTTGGTCACAAGTTGTTATGTCACGTTTGGTCAATATGCAGGGTAGGCCTGCCATTTTCTGAATGGAAATGGAGGAGGAGTTGTGTGGGAGGTAAATGGAGAGGGTTCTGGGAGGAGAGGAAAGAGGGAAAGTTGCATTTGGAATGTAAAACAATAACAACATCAATAATAAATTATTTTATAAAAAATTATTGTTCCCTAATGAAGTCTTTAGACCTCTGTTGCAATGTGTGCTCTTATTCGTTCACTTGTTCTTAATTGGTCCTTGGGAGAAAGAAGTGATAAAAAATGGATTTACAAACTTATTTCTTGATCTGGACATCAAGAAATGTTTTTTTGTGATCATTTTGATTCTTTGTTTTTTTTTTTTTCTTTCA
The DNA here is from genome assembly GCF_014885135.2 of Alexandromys fortis. Taxonomy (NCBI): domain Eukaryota; kingdom Metazoa; phylum Chordata; class Mammalia; order Rodentia; family Cricetidae; genus Alexandromys; species Alexandromys fortis. Next base: position 7,465,026 of record NW_026067917.1, on the reverse strand, counting down.
ACATAGCAAAAAAAAAATAGTCCTTTCAGTGTCTCTTAGTCATTGTATATTCAGAGGGGGCATTCCTAATATTCTTATCTTTGGTAAGTATAGTCTTTTTTTCTTATGTTCTGCATCTTTGTCTATTTGTTACTTTTAGTCATTTAAGTTTTTAGATATACATACATGTACACATGCATACAGATAGGTAGATAAATAGATATAGATATGTTTGTGTGCTTGCACATGTGTGTGTATATGTGGTGATAATTTGTTTGTTTCTGACAAATAAAACCTTCCTGGATATCATATAGGGTGAAGCTAGCCACTAGTTTACCACAGAGGCCAGACTGTGGTGACACGCAATTTTAATCCCAGCACTTAGGAGGATGAAGCAGAAAGATGAGGAGTTCAACGTCACTGTGGGCTATAGAAGATTGAATCAGTATAACAACCAAGTGGTAGTAGCTCATATCTTTAATCCCAGAATCAGGGAGCTCAAGACTGGAGATGATATGGCTGGGAGGAAAGTGGATTATAAAGTGAGACAGGGTGGGGCTGGTGGAGACGGGAGCTCAGGACTCAGTCTGACATTTCGTAGAGAAAGCATTCAGTCTGAGGACTTGTAGAGACAGGGTACCCCATTTGGCCTGAGGATTTTGTAGACATAAGAATAGTGGCTGGCAGCACTGCTTCCCTGATCTTCCAAATTTCACCCCCTAATATCTAACTCCATTTTTAAAATTAAGATCAATTAGATTCTCACTGCATGTATGTATGATTGTATGTATATGTATATACACTTATACACTGATTTACAAGGTGGTATCTGAGTTTCTTGGATACATTGTTAGATATAGCTAACAAAAAGTCAGAGATACTCTTAGCTCTTGATGGCTCAGTTGTCTTTTTCCAGAATATTTCTACATATATTTCAGTCTCCAATTTGAGTGTTCTTGCTTTCAAATTCTCTGTCATTTTCCGAATTCATGCTGTATCCGTTGATGGGCTCTCAGGAGGATATTCAGCTGGTGACTTCTCTGTTTCTCACGTCTGCCATTTTCATGTGATTCTTCCTTACAGTTTTCATCTCTCCATTGAAAGTATTGTGTTTTGCATGCTGTCAAACTCATGCTGTCAGTGTATCCTCCATGGTTGCAGTAACAGATTTTTTTCCTCTATCAATTTAAAGAATAAAAAGAAAGAAAAGAATAAGATCTCAGAACTCAATATTGTTTAAAATAGCATTTTTATTAATTCCTTGAGAATTCTATGCAATGTACTCTGATATATTCACCCTTTCTCTGCCAACTCCTCATAGATCCATCTCCACCTTCCTATCAATGCTCTTAGTGCACAATTTTAAAAAATCAAATCAAAATATCCAATTTGTACTAAAGAAATCCTTTTGGGTCTGGGGAAATCACCTAGAGCATTTTGGAACTACCCTTAGTCTGAACCCAAAAGAGACATAATTGGGAGGTAGAGAGAGAAAGAGACATAGAGACAGACAGAGGGAGACCCACACAGAGATGTATAGACAGAGACAGAGAAATGGAGTCACAAAGAGCAAGAAACCACAGAGATGCAGAAAAACACAGAGAGCAACCGAGAGAGACACAAAGACACAGAGACACAGAGAATGGCCAAGCAAGACACAAACACAGAGAGATACAGAGACAGATAGGGGGAGACACACACAGAGATACAGAGAGAGAGACAGGGGGAGCAGAAACACAGAGAGATATGGAGAAAGATCGATGGAGACACACACACAGACAGATTCAGAGATAGAGAGACACAGTAAAAAAAAAAAACTTAAGTAGACAAGAACACACAGAGATGCAGAGAAAGGCACAAAAGTGGTAAATGACTCAGAGATGATATCCAAGTCGACTCTGAGGGTCAGGGATGGTTTGTCTTTGGAACTCTCATCAAGTCAGTTTCTCTCATGGAACTGTTTGGTTTGTAGTATCTCAGGTGATTGGTATTCCAGACAAATCTGGAAAGCTGATTGGTTCCTGATACAGGAACCTCCATGTGGAAAGTTTGAATGTGCCTAGAAACAATTATTTCTAGGGGCAAATGTCCACTCAGTGTTTGCCTTTGGAGGAAAAGGAACACAGTCACAGGTATACAAAAATGGATAACTCAACAGTGCTGGAGTAGGAGAGTTAAGTTGATTTAATTACGAATAGAGGTGAGTCTGAATTTTATTACTGCTCTGATACTAGAGGTTTCAATATTATCTAGAAGTGTACTTTTCAATGTTGGAGCCTAATATCCAGGACTTTTTCACCCAAATTTCTGTTAATATTTTGACCCACATGTCAAAAACTATCTATTTATTTATGTTTTGCAGGTTTCCAGAAACAGTACTCATGCCAATTCAGGAAGAAGGTGTTGGTGTTCTTTGTTATTTTCATGAATTCTCAATACAAGGCAAGAAGTGCCTCTTTTTGGTCCTCGGGTGTTGTATTTTATGTGTTCCTTTTTTATACCTCAAGACAAGTTCTGAACCTGGCATTCATTGCTGCACTCTTGTCAGAGTTTAAGGTTCTTTTGTTTGTTCGGAATTTGTTGCCTTTCCCATTTTTTAAATGCCCTTTGTTAGGTACACCTAGCAGGTAATGCTGAGTCCTTAGGCAACAAGGGACGGTGTTTATTCCTCAGGGGCTTTGAGGAAAAGCATCGGCAACTGTTTGCTTTCTCATTTCTGTGCACTGGAAAAGCCTTGCACAACTTTCTGGGGGAGTCTTCCATGATGGTGCACATTTGAAGTTCTTGGGTCTCTCACAGTTAGTATCCATCAATTCAGCGTCACTGCGCTAGAACTCTCTTTCCTGGTATCTGCTTGAACTTCTCTTATTACATAATAGCTCTCCCCCGGTTCTGTTTGTTGATGTGTTTCTCTGTTTGTGGCTTCATTGGTAAATATCAAGAATATTTTCTTTTTCTCTTCTCCCTGAGAGTTAGTCGCTGTGGAAGGTTGCAATGGCTTGTCCCTCCTATGCTACCACAGACATTCTCATTGTGGTTGTTGTTTTGGATTGGGGGGACACATTCTTCCTATAGCCCAGGCTAACCTGAATTACCTGTCTAGTCCAAACTTCTCTCAAACTAGCAATATTCTTTCATAAGACACGTAAGAGAAGAATTATAGATGTGCCCCACTATGCCCAGCAAGTTAAAGCGTTGTTAAGGGGGAAATAATGTTTAGGTTCTTCAATTGAAAGTATGTTAAGCAATTGCGTTCCACTAGTCAGTTTGTTAAATTTAGAAAATTACTTGTATTTTCAAAGCTGTATTTATTATCTTGTTTAATTTAATCAATTATTTGGAGTAATTCATTTAGGTATATAAGACTTCATAGAACAGAAAAGGTGGCAAAAAGAATGATCAGTATTAACAGAGTATGCAAGTAACACAGTCAGGCCTGGGAATTTTTCTCCGTTTTAATCATTCCTTTGGTGTAACAACAATGATTTAACTCTTATTTTTGCACTATGAAAATGTTGCTTCTTTTTCCAGACATTCAGAATAGCAATATAGTAGTGTGTGTGTGTGTGTGTGTGTGTGTGTGTGTGTGAGAGAGAGAGAGAGAGAGAGAGAGAGAGAGAGAGAGAGAGAAGAGAAGAGAAGAGAAACACAGAGAGAGGACAGAGAGAGAGTGAGAATTGGATTGTGCAGTAAACCCAAGGGCTTGTATTTACTAGGCAAGCTATTTACTATCAAGTTACTTCACAATCCCTGCATATTTGGCATTTTCAACAAATCTTATGGAGGCAGAGGCTGTTCATTCATTTCCTGGCCACCCAGACCCAAAATAATCACACAGAAACTTTATTAATTGCAACTCTGCTTGGCCTATTCACTTAGGCTTCTTATTAACTAACCCTTACATCTTAAATGAACCCATTTCTATTATTCTATGTATTGCCATGAGGCTCATGGTTTACAGGTTTTAATTTTGTCTTCTTTCTCCCAGCATTCCAGTTTAGTTTTCCCCACCAAGATCTATTCTGTCCTTGCACAAGCCAAAGTAGTTTCTTTATTAATCAATAGTAGTAAAACATATTCACAGCATACACAGGGGAATCCCACAACAATCCTACTATAAAATTTCTAGAAAACAGGTTAAAATTTAACCAGAAAATCTACTCTTTTTTAGTAGTTTGTGATGACACTCTAAATAATTTAATAATTAGAACATTTAGTAAGAAATGTATATGATAAATGTCATGTTTGATTCAACTTCTTTTTTTTCATGCAAAAATTTGGTTGTAAAAAGATATAAAACCTTAAAATAATGGATAATAAAATATTACATGTACAAGTTATGCTAAAACTTTCATAATTAAACATTTCAACTTTGTTTTTTTTTTGTGTAGTAACCTAACTTCTTAATAATTAAATATATATTATACAAGCTGTGCTTTTAAAATGTGAATGAAGGCGGGCATGGTAGTGCATGCCTTTAATACTAGTACTCAAGAGACAGAGACTAGAGTATCTCTTTCAGTTTGAGACCAGTCTTACCTACATAGTGAATTCTAGGGCAGCCACAGCTACAAGGTAAGACCCCATTTGAAAAACAACAAACAAACAAACAAAACCCTGACTGTATGAGGTGAAGAGTGAATTTTATTTGACCTTGGTACAGAAAATTCAGTTTTCCAAAAGCAACCAATTGTCTAGTCAAATATATTTGAAGAAAAGAAAAAACTTTAAACACTTTATCCTTTGCATTATAACGTTCCTTTTGTGGCTGTTTGTGCTGAAATTTCTCACATTATGGGTTTCCCTTGAGAGCTGACCAACATGGTAAAAGACCTAGATGGATCCACAGTAAAGCTGAGGGTATTTTTCTTCTTAATAAAGTCTTCGTGGGGCTCGTAAATGCCTTAGGCAACTTCTCCTTCTTCTTCACCTTGTCATAAGGCCAGTTTATGAACAGAAAAAAATAAATATTCCTTACAAGGTTAAGTCATGTGCGGACCAAGCAGTGTATTTTCAACGCCTGTTTGCGAATTACGGGGAAGCCTTTTCTTGCTAGGTAACAAGTTAAAGGAAAAGAATCAAGATAGTTTAAATACTCTCTAGAGATTTGCAAACTTCAGTCTATTATAAAACATTGGGATACTCAGTGTAATAATCTGGAGAAAAGTACATTGATAATGCTCTGGTATTTGGTCATTTTTTAGTCATATAATGGTCTAAGCAGCAGTGTACCAATTCAAACAGAAAAGAACATGTTAAAATTGACCTTGTGACATCACTTTGGCGTTATCACTTTGTAAAGTCGACAATACCTTAAAATTTACTATCTTTGAAAAAGTTATGTCATATTTTAGCCATGTTTGCCAAAATGTAGGTTCTTTTCACTCCAGAAGCCCTGTAACAATGAATATATCAGTAATAATGCTAAGGTTTTATTTAGTATAAAATATAAAATTTCTACTTATACATTTCTCTGAGAAACCTTCTATATAATCTAAGAACAACTATTTAGGACTGTTATTTGATGTGTAAGCTGTGTGAAAAAATCCAACAAATATATAAACAACAACAACAATGAAAACAACCTGGGCACTCACCCCTCTCTAGTGCCCATGATAGACTCTACAGAGCTCAGGAAGATTTGGTTTATGTCAACTTAACACAAACAGGGGTCTACAGGAGCCTCAGTGAGTAATCTCCATCAAATTTGTCTGTAAGCACGTCTATAAAGCATTTTCTTGATAAATGATAGATGTGAGAGGGTCACAGTCACTGTAGATTGTTGGCGTGTGTCCTAGGATGGGATGGANATATACTGAATAAGAGCATAGACTGGCATCATGCTTCCAGTATTTTCAGACAAAAACATTATGCCTGGGGAAGAAATTAATGTTATTCAATACCCTTGAGTCAGTGGCATCATCAATATAACATTTTATGAATTTTTACCATCACCTCTGACAGTTTATCAATTTTTGCAAATGCTTAGATTGGACTACCTATGTAGGTGTTTTGGAGTCCAGTTGAAAAGTCAAAATATACTGCTGCAACAAAATAAATTCTAAGTAATATGAAAAAGCATGAGAATAAAAAAGTTCACTTTTAGTCTGCCATAATCCCTGGAAAAATTCTAGTTGGATGCCAGGACATCAGTTATCCATAATTCATTTCATTTACAGAAAAAGTACGACAACAATGAATTGAATGGCAGGCCAACCTAGCTATGGGTATGGGCAATTCCAAGACATCTTGGCTTGTAAACCTCAAAGAGCTCCCGAACTGCTAATCTTCGGACTTCACCAGAGGAGTCATCCACATCCACGTGTAGGATTCACCAGAAGGCCCACGGCAATTGCCGTGCACCAAGTGTCTGAATTCTTCCTCACCCATGGCTAGTACCATGCATTTTCCCTCACGTGGTAGATGTTGGTCGTTGCTCACAGATTGAATGCATTTACTTCTTATAATCCTTATGAACTTTCCTTATCGTGTCAGCCGAGTCAGTCTACAGAAGGATGCTGAGACTTTCAGCCCTTTCTGAGTGTGTGTCTGCTTCCAGTATCCTCTCAGAAGAATATTCGTAAGATTTTGTACAACTAGAGCATTGCTGATGAATCAGTCCATTAGGCACTGTTACATTGGAAGAACACGCACACAGGTCACACCGAGGGAAAATGAGTAAGGCACTCAGAGCACCCAGTCTGGCTGTGGAGGGTCAAGAGACAGAGGCAGGAGGATCTTGAGATCCAGGTGCAGTGCTTATAAAAATGGCTGAGATGTAGCTGGAGACAACGATGGGCAAGAGCAGAGAAAGAAAGATGGAACGAAGGCAATTACTGCCCAAGAGTAACTGTGGAGTGCTGGGGTGATGCAGAAGTATTGGGTGCACCCTAGCTGTGGGGTGAACATAAGCATGTATAATGGCTACAACCTGCAGAAAAGCCCACACAAGGGCAGGTAAATGAGGAAATGGGGGTGGAAATGGCAAATTGTCTCAATATCAGTGGTAACCTTGTAACATAAGATAGTATATACACCTTGTTTCATAAGATAGTACCATGGAGGAACTGGCTAAGTATGTATGGGATTTCTCTATCTGTTTTGAATATCCCGCTATGAATCAGCAGGAATTTCAAATGTGTTTCACCTAAAAACAAAAAAAATAAAAGAAAGAGTCTGCAGAGGGTTATCTGTGGATCCCACAATGTGCTTGCTTTTACCTACCTACGTTATTCAGGGTGTGACTTCTGGCTCCACCCCCACGCCTTTAACAAGATTCTTTAACAGGGTGGCGTGACTTTGAAGACGGACAGAGGAAATAATTGTGGAAGCAGAGATCTTCAGAAACATGTGCATAAAAGGAACCAGGATCTTTCTCCTGAGACTTTTTTTGATTTCCAGCCCCAAGAGGATCAGAAAACTAGAGTACACAATGATATCACTGATGTTTGCAAGGTTGTTCCCAAACAGTAGGTTCATGAGGTCATTGATCTTATGATCTGAAAGAATAGGTTTTAAGTGTAAAATCTTTTGGTTTAGCCTTAGAGAGCTTCATTGTAACAGAACATTTGACTCTGTACACAAATATAATTACTCTGTAACTCACATATAATAAGCAAGAAGGGCATTCCTATAATGAAGGGTAGTTATCAAGAAGAGAACCATATTTTCAAAGAGTCCATTTTGATCCATGATCATAACTTGTTATGATATTATGAATATGCTATACAATTAAGGAAAGTGCTAATTTGAAGGAAACCAAACCCTCAACTTCAAAACCTTGAACAAATGCCACACACAGGGCAGACCCTGCTGTTGATCCTTTGCTTTCTTTGCTTTGTGAATTCAGGAGCTAAGTCCGGTCTGCCACCACGTGTTGAGAGCTGTTGGCTTCCAGAAGCTTAGCTTTAAAAGGCTTCACTTCAGAGCTCACGGGGAGGGGGCAAATCTCTGTTTGTTTGTAGTCTTTATCTCTAATTACATAATTACATTGGAAAGGGGACTGACTTCTGAGGAAAAGCAACAAAGCAAACAGGTAAAATTGTAGCAGGTCAGTCAGGCTATTATCTCCATAAGCCTCCGGTGTGTGTGTCTGTGTGTGTGCACGGCACGTGTGCACCCGTGCATGGTATTATCAGGGAAAGGCAGCCAGGGCAGCGCACTGGGCTATCATTTTACTTTTAGTGCGCTGTGGAACCCTGATTATCTCATTGAAATTGGGAGGTAAACAGGATGTTGTGGAAACAGAGGACCTTCATGGCAGGTAATAGAGCAGAGCTAATTAGCCTCAAGTACCTGTAATCCTAGGAGATGTTCTTGGAGATAAAAGCCAGGGAGAGTCCCTCAGGTATAACTAATAGGTCCCCAGCCAGGTTGGCTCTGGGTCAGGTGTTGTGTGTCAGCTGTTCTGAATGCTCGCTATTGATCAGGAAAGCTGCACTTTCTGCCACAGATTGGATTCAAATTGCTTAACGAGGGAAAGGCACCGGGCTCTACCTGCTTAAGATTTCAAAATAATTTTCCCCCATTCTAGTCGTGTGGTCAATTGTTTGTAGTTTTAGAACATATTATTTTAGATATTGTGCGTGTCTCTCTTTCAAGCCAATTTTAAATGCTACGGCTTCGTGCATAGTATTCTAATTTCATGTTTTAGAAAAAGAGTTTATTTAAAGATTACGGGCTGCTGGCTAGGTGATATTTTGAGAAACTCTTTATTTTCAATTGCATATCTTGCCTTATTAACGAATTATAATAAGTGACATAATTAGACATTCTGGATTTTCTTCTGGGTGAAAACAGAAACAATGTCGGCCATCAAACTGGGGTTGGTGAACTGGACAATGTACCTGGAGGTCAGGAAGCGTCAGTGTGTGCCCATATAACAGAATCAATGGCCAACTTCTTTTGACTTACCTATGGTGACATGATTTTTATAGATTAAAATTAGGTCTGATGGGATCACACTGCCAGAGAAACTGAAGCACTGTGATCTGTTTCCCATGGGCAGGATACAATCAATAACAAACATGGTCGGTTTTCAATAGCTTTCACTTACAGATGTGTATTTTGAATGGCCAGCATTCTCAGGAAGCCTTTGCTCCAAATCATATTAGATTACTTACTAACCTGTTGGTGAATAGCTGTTTTCCTTCTCACTCAAAGATATTTGGCCAACTTACTAACCAGCTTTCAACATAAGAGAAGAAACTAAAGGTAAGGCAGATCATCTCAAGAACATTTTGTTTTAAGTAGATGCATGAACAATTTGGCCAAAACTTTCTACCTTTTCAGGATTATGTTTATGTGGCAGATAAGTAGAATATTAAATTGAAATAGGAAAGATCTTTTGAGCATAAGATTGACCTGATTAAAAAGAAAAAAATCTGTAGGGCTAGTCAGAAGTGTCAATGGATACGAACATTGGCTGCTCTTGCAGAGGACACAGGTTCAATTCCCAGAACATACAACCTTCTAACTCCAGTTTCAGTGTATCTGGTGCCCTCTTCTGGTGTCCACATGCACTGCACACACATGGTGCACAGACAAGCAGGCCAAAGGCTCTCACACTTAAAATAAAATTTAAAAAATGAAAAGTACAAAATGGAGTAAACTTGGAGATAAATAGTGAAATCTGTAGGTGAGTAACGTAGGAAATTTACAAGTTACCAGAACAAAAGCCAAATGGCTCATCTAGAGGAGTATAAATCTACTTCTATCCTGTATTTACCCTTGACTTTGCAATTCAGAAATAAGAACCAATAAATGTGAAAGTTTTCTCACTATTTTTTCTATCATTAAAAAGTACATCTGGTTTCCAATTCACTTTCAGGATTTAGAAGATCATTTTGAAATAGGACACATATAAAAGATAGCCAGTCAAAAGCATCTTACATTTTTAGATTTGATGCCACGAGGCTGTGTTTTCCCTTAGTGAAAGCATGCCATTAAGTCAACAGTATTCCTAAACTGAGACGTTGAAAGGTCTTAGCTTTGCATCTATAGATGCAAAATGTAGGACCAGGTTTGTTGGATGTGGATGTAAGATTCCAATGAGACAGCTGCTGCTTTTCTCACTCATTGCACTTCAATATTGGCTAACTTAGTGGAAAAATGCAAATTTTCCAGGGATTTTTAGAGTAAAGGTATCTCAGCCAACTTTGATGTGTACTTGACTTGAGGCCTAATTTAACTCCTGGGTCGTATTGATCGGCAGAGACCACCAGGGACACTCACAGTCTTCCTTTGCCAAAGGTGGGCAATGGTAGAAAAGTAAAGTGTAATAAATGCTCCCGTGCAGGCCTATGTCGATATCCAGCTGCTGCTGGTGCTCTGTGTGTCTGTGTGTGCCATTTTGAGTGCATCAGTATTTCACGTTTACTGTAGTGTGATGAAACACCTTTCAGAATGGCCAGAGGGACACTCAGCAGTAAGCATTTAGGCAGTACAAATTGGAGTGAACAGGAGGACAGTTAGCAGGGAATATTTCTGAGGTCAAAGTAGTTTCGCTAGGAGCTGAATCAGCTAAATGCAGAGTTAAGAGCTACCGTACCTGCTGCAAAGTAAATATAGATTACCTCCTTGATGACAAATTGATCTGCTAGACAAGGATCTTTCAGACAAAGAGACAAGTGAAAAAAAATTAAGTGATTCACAACCAGCAATTTTTAACCCTTTCCCCTGTAGCCACATTGTCTATCTGACTGTCTTTATTTTTCTCATTATTACAGTCCCAAACAATCCTTTAAACGAGGAAAAATATGCGAAACCTACAATGCTATACACAGCATAAGAATTTTGAAGGAGAATTTGTGAAGTCTCCCAATTTCACATTATTTTGTAGTACCAGGACCTTGAGTTATATATTGTTGAGTCTCCACTTTAACGTATATTTCTACATATCCACAACCGTGAGTTTTATTTATTTATCTTAAGGCTCATAGCAGACACTGCTATTTAATTGGCGCAGTATTCACATCTGAGTCATTTGTTTGTAGCCAGAACGTCATCCTAATAGGGAGGGTCCATTTTGAGTTAATTCAGAAAAGAGTTTTGAACCCCAGAGATGTGCTTGACTGCCCTGATGTGTTTATTAGGACGATCATTATCTACCAAAGATCACTTTTAATCTGGTTAGTTTTATTTATTTATTGAAGTGAACATTTCAGCGAGGGGAGATGACTCTGTTAAGGCTTAATTCATTACGTTCCCAAACCGATTGTGTTTTGTTTTCTTCTAAACAAGGTTTGCAGCAGATGATGTCATACAGGTCTTAACACTTAGCTGTTTCCCACCGTTCAGTGTTTACTCGAGGTGGATAAGCAATCAAATAAGCCGGGCAGGGTATAGTAGATAAGAAAGGACACTCTCAGCAAGGAGGTGGCAGCCACGTTATTGAATGATAGCAGATGAAGAACACACAGTTTCTGATAAAATAGAAACATGGTATCTGGCAGAATTAAAGAGGGAAAAAGAGAGAATAGAAGCTTAAGAAAGGAAGAAAAATATTAACAGTGAGAAAAGAACACAGCATGTACGGACAGAGCCCTTCCCAGGGATGGAGAGAGTTTGATTTGGCTGTAACAACTAAAAATGCATACAAGTCTTTCATGTTGCCACTGGACCATGGAAAAGAGCACTGTAACAAATCCAAGTCTATGCTGGAAGTTTGCAGGTGAGAATAATCTAAAATTAACAATATCAAGTGATTGAAATCTTTCCTAAGGCTCACTATCGAGTCATGGAAATGAACACAAGGGAGAAAACAAACCTGTCAACTTATAGTAACTTTCCATAGATCCTTTAGAAAAGGAAGGTACCATCTACCTCAAAAATACACCGCTCCATGAAGTTTAAAAGAGAAAAACCTACAGAGAACATTTTACTTCAAACAGCTACGTAAAAATTTGAGCCTAACTTGTACAGTTTTGTTTCTTGCCTTAAATGTTTTTGAGCCAGTTTAATTTTTTTTTCAGATACCAGTTAACATTGTGTGTTGAGGTGTTTTACAAAATCAGATCGTCCAAGGCTATAGCAAGCACACACGCCAAAGTATGTTGAATTCTTTTAGCATGCCTGGATTCAAGAAAACTTCAAGTAGGTATAAAGGGAGGAAGAGAACTTCCTGCTCAGAAAGCACAGATTCAGGAAAGTGAGGTCAGAGTTTTTCACCGTGGTGATACATTTTTAATATCTCTAATAGGCTATACTCAGAAAAGAGAAATTAATTTGCTTGAGTAAACTAATATTTGGCTGGGAATGTACCTCAGTGGGTTAGAGAGCTTGAACAGGCATAGAGGTCTGATTTTAGATCTCATCAAACACATAAACAGCTGGATATGACTAAGTGCCCTATCTGTAATAGCAATGCTGAGCAGGGAGGAAACAGGAGAATCACAGGGCTTGCTGATCAACGACTAAGGTCTACATTCAGTGAGCTATCCTGTTGCAAAGGAATATGACAGAAGTGATTAAGTCAGCCACCTCACATTCATGTAGGTGCAAACAGCACACACACACATGCACCACACACAACACTCATACAGTATAAACACCTTTACCTCTCTTTCTGTTTCTCTGTCTCTGTCTGTTTCTCTGTCTCTGTCTGTTTCTCTGTCTCTGTCAGTTTCTCTCTCTTTCTCTCTCTCCCTCTCTCACACACAAACAGATTTAAAAAAAAAAAAAAAAACTTTGTACCTGATAAACTGAAATAATACAGTTAATCACTTTTCTAAGAAAGCAATTCTCTTCATTTTTTTTTTTTAATAGCGAATCAGTTTTGTTAAGGGAACAAGTCTGAAATGCCACTAACACAGACATGGTCTCATGTAGAACTGGCCACCATCTTAATCTTGTAAGATGAAAATTGCTCATGTGTGAAAGTTCCCATAAGCCTTTCGCCCAGGTACTACTCGACAATGCTCAAAGAGTGCACCGTATGTCGAGACCGCCAACAAAGTCAAAGATAGTGGGAGATGATTGTCATAAACTGTGAAAACGAAGCAATATTTTTAAACTGCAAAAACAGAGACAATCTGGTATTATTTCCTTGAGGAAATTCTTATTTTCCTTTGCTGTAGCCAATCAAGTCATTACAAACAAGGTGAGGGACGATAACTGCCTCATCATTGAATATCAACGTCAGCGCTAACAAAAATTTTGTGACTCCAATATCCATTTTAAACAAAAAGTCTGAAGTGTTTGCTAGGGGCTTTCTTAGAACTCATGCTTTCACACATGTAATTGCATCCACGGACACATTAGGCCATAGCGTTGCTAGCGTGTGTTTCCAAGTGGGCTCCATTATATTCCAATTACAATTTCCTGAACACTAATTCACAGCTGTACTTTAAGCTTGCCGTAGATACACTGAAGTAAATACTGTATATATTTCAGGAATTCTATGCAAAATTACATATTTGGCAGCAGAGTGAGGGCTAATTCAATCAGCATCAGCATAACTGCACTTTATTCACAGGGAACCCCTGATTTTTGCACAGTGGGCACATCGAAGAGGGGTATTTGTATACATTAATATTTTGAAGTCAAATCCTTTAATTCCCCAACAATCATTTTAGTTATCAGTTGGAGAAGCTCCCTGATACCATCAGCTATAAAGGGAGAAAAGGACCATTCTAGAGATGAATGGTGATACATTATATTAGCCTTAGTGGAAACTAAAAGTTATTATGAAGATCATATCATATCAGGAGCATAAAAAGACTAATTTAAAGAGCTTCGATCTAGGCCTTCCAGCAGTTGTCAAAGGTTTAGGATTTCCTGGAGAATAAAAAAAAAAAGTCTGTTAACTAGAAAGCTTGGACGGAGCAGGTCTGAGGCAATCCAGCCATCTCACCTCTGAGCCCAGCATCCTTCACCTTTGATCCAAGGATGCGCATTGCTTCCCATTCTACTTTCCTTGCCCTGGGCAATAACTAAAGAAAAAAAGAGCCTGTGCATTTAAGACATTGCAGTTCTTAAGTCTCCAATGTATCCAGGGCATCTCTGTACACTGGAGGAAAGCATTTTCAATGTAATCACCTTGGAAGCCTGAAAAACAGAGGATCAGGAGAACCTGCAGCATAGCAGCTAAGTCTCTCTCCCCTGTCCCGCCCTTTTCTTTTATTAACGTGAAGCTCAGTTAGCAATTGCACCAAGCATTGATTTCACTGGCCTGTTTGTAGGCACTGCAGGGGTCTTTGTAGCTGTACAGTGCAGACATATGGTGAACAGCCTTTGATTTTTCTCCTTACAAGTTTGTTTTACAGGATAGGCTACTGACAGTGCATGTTGCTCTGGCCATTATGTAAGATCTGTATCATCACTGTGCCTTAAAAAAAATATCACCTGTTCCCGCCCTTCATTTTTTTCATCTTCTCCCAGTCATTGGGTGTTTTCTGGCTGTAACTATCCCAGTCTGATGATTTCTGGGTATCCTGTAAGATCTTGAATAAAAATATCATTGCAGTAAAAACATTTTTCCTGGGACTACTATCATTTCGATTTTGTGAGCACCACACAGAATGCTCATTACTGTGAGGCAAGTTAGCATGCGCTTTAAGCAGAGCACAGCTTCTTAGTGTAAACTTTTCACACACAAGTCTCAGAAACAACTTTTCAAAAACCTTGTCTCATTTATTTTATTCTGTTTTTCCTTCTGGTTTGATGTCAGTCATCAATCGAGCAAGAGACAACTCATTTCATTTCTGTGACACACCATGATGGACTTGTGTTGCAACCCTGACTTATTTTGAGAACCTCAATTTCTCAGGCTGAAAGCTTGAATGTCCCATGGTTGGAAGAGCTATTGATCTGATGTAGATGGACGGCTCAAGAGGAACTGATACATTCCTTAGAGCACTTTCTGTTTCCCTGCTTTCTTGGCCGCTACATAATACAGTCTTTCTTAGACTTTGATATCATCTATAATCTTTTATCTGGCACCATGTATATATCCTATTTTTCTACCTTTTTTGCTCTAGGTTTGTTTTCATACTGTATTGCTTCATTGCATCTATGATGAATTGTCCATTAAATAAAGTATCAATTAATGTCACCCTCTTCTATAAACTGTGGAAAATCTGCATACTGAGAGTAAGTGATCTTTCCAATATGCCTTTATAACAACTTTGTAAATGACAATGTTTGAAATTCTACCAATATATGTGATGATAATATGAATCTAAAAGCTAAGAATTTAATCTGTAGTGAAAACAAAATTTTCTTTTCTTTTCTTTTTTTTTTTTTTTTTGGCTTTTTGAGACAGGGTTTTGCTGTAGCTTTGTAGCCTGTCCTAGAATTAGCTCTTGTGGACCAGGCTGGCCTTGGACTCACAGAGATCCACCTGCTTCTGCCTCTCAATTGCTGGGGTTAAAGGCATGTCCCCCGCTGCCTGACAAAACAGTAAGTTTAAAAATTGCAAATAACATAATACTAATATGAAGTACGTAAGTTTTAT
The DNA here is from genome assembly GCF_014885135.2 of Alexandromys fortis. Lineage (NCBI taxonomy): Eukaryota > Metazoa > Chordata > Mammalia > Rodentia > Cricetidae > Alexandromys > Alexandromys fortis. The sequence goes on along the minus strand of NW_026067917.1, from coordinate 7,449,593 downwards.
AAATATGACAACGTATAAGTAACTGTTAGAGATCAGAATGTGAAGAGGGATGGTGAGTCCTGAATATAGACCTCAACTTGTCAGGCCTACAGCTCTTTGTCCCACTGAGGAACATACTGGTGCAGAGTGAAATATCTAGGACATCCTAAACTCTCCCCACCAGAGTACCAAAAGAGAATGTAAACATTTGACTTAGCAAAATTCATGATGATAAACCTCATTTTAACTCAATTTCTTCACTAATGGTGATTATATCCCTAAGGCCTAATCTCTGCATAAGGTACTTTATATACTTTTGTTCACTTGGTCTTCAGAGGACTGCTTTAAAGCTCAGCTTTTTTATCATATTCGTTTTAGATGTGTGAACATCCAAAGTCATAACAGGCTACAGTCCTCCAGGTAACAAGGATGGAGCAACTATTGAAATCAGACTTCTGTAACACTGGAGCATGACAAGTTCTATGCAGAGAAAAATTTATTTTATGGAAAGTTTAACAATGCAGCAACATATATTCGGTGTCAGATTACCAAGAATGGAAGACACAAGCTTCCTCCCAAATGAGGGGCTATTGAGAACACAGTCCACAGACTCTTGTGCACAGTGTAACTGGAAACAGAAGCAAAACTCCAGAAATATCCAGAGTACATAGAATTCAGTAACAATACTTCTCTTTTATTCCACTCTCCAAACTCTTGCATGTGTTCTAAGTGATTACATCTTTAAGCCTACAGAGGAGCTTAAAGAATATTATTACCATGAGTCAGTATTTCAGGTGTCAAAGCAGAACAAAGAAAAGCAGAGAATAGGTTAGGACGAGTGGCAGAGGAGGAGAAGCATAGACTAACATATTACCTTTCAAGCTACCAGTATCAAGGAGAAGTTCAATGTTTATATAATAGAGCCACTTTTGTCTGTCAGGGCCTATTTCTTGGCTATATATTACTATGCAATAGAAAACTGAGACAGTCACAAAGCATTTAACAAGTGACAGTAAATATAAATAGTTTTCCTATCATTAATCCCAGTATTAACATCAGCTCACCACGGTCTGTCACTTCAGTACCACACTACCTACCACCCTCTTATGGCCTATGTACATACCTGTACTCATGTGCTGCACAGGCATATGTAAATGGAGGCTGCATGTTTGTTTCCTGGCCACCCACACCTGAATAATACCACAGTATTTATTAGAACACTGTTTGGTCAATAGCTTAGGTGTATTCCTAGCTAGCTCTTATATCTAAAATTAACCCATTTCTATTAATCTGTGTATTGCCACGAGGCTGTGGCCCACTGGTAAGACTCTGGCATCTTTCTCCTTTAGCAGCCAAAGGCATCTGCCTGACTCCATCTTCTTTCTCCCTGCATTCAGTTCAGTTTTCCCACAAAGCTCTATTCTGCCCTGCCATACGCCAAAGCAGTTTCTTTATTAACCAACAGTAATAAAACATATTCCCAGCATACAGAAGGGAATGCCACATCAGACATATACTCAGGAACATAAATTTAACAGATAAATACATCTTTAAAATTCTCTGTAAAAAAGAACTTAATAGCTTTTCTTCAAAGAGTGTTTAACAACACATTACCTAGAAACCTTATTACATAGTTTAAAATATATGAAAATGTACAAATAATTTTGAAATAACGCAACACATAATTACTAAACACAATCACACAAGTCAGTGCAAGTTTCTTTATCATTTTCACGGATGGATAACTTAAATCTTTCTCTCCAACACCAGTTTCTGAAACGTTGTCATTTCCTTAGTTTCGTTAGCCACATTTCTAAAACTACTGATGGACAGAAATGAAATCAATAAAGGCTAAAAGACAATTCTGGATTAACTTATCCTACGATTGCCAAATGATAATGACATGTCAGCCATTCTTTCTATCATTATATTTAACATTCATCTTCCACTGCATGTGTTAGCCACTCTCAGGCCCTCCTCCCCAAGTGCCTTATGAGAGCTAAGTCTGTTTAACTTTTGTTGCTCTCTTTGTGTCCTCCTTGGATAACAGTTCCTCATAACCAGACCTGCTTTTTACTATCTTTTTCTATGTAATCTCTTTTTGTTTACTTCTTGATTCCCCAAACTTGTTAGGGCTATGATAATAAAAAAAAAAAAAAAAACAAATAGGAACATACCACTCATCCTAACAGCCTATGCAGAATCTTCAATGCCTACGAGATGAGAAATCTGTTTCTTGTTTAGGCAAATGACGCTCCCCATTATCCTCTAGTCTCACCTGCTCCAGACTTGCAATCCCAGGACTAGATGCCCACCTACAACCTCTATTTCTTACTTCAGCTGTTGTTCATGATGTGTCTGGTTAGCTCTTTCTTTCCTTTATCACTTCAGAAAACACTTATTATCCACCCATCCACCCATAGACCAATACATTTGGTTATCTGTTTATTCATTCAACATTCTTTTAGTTTGTCTATGCATTCAAACAACTACTAAGAGATTTTCATCGTTGGGAAGAAACTCTACTAAGAGTTGTCCATTCAGTTGTGAATGGAGAAGTATAATTTTGTCTGTCTTCAAGTTTGATGTTGTTGAAGGAGACAGACACAGGCCAAGCAACCTTAGCAGTGAAACTATAAACAGAATAAATAAACAGTTCCATGAGAATATTTAAAGAGACAGTTGATAAAGCAGAGGATGTCTCCACACCACATGCTAGCGGTTGCAACTGAATGGGAGCATGGGTTGCTGTCAAAGCAGATTATTATTTTTTTTCCCGTGAAAAGGTGCTGTGGAAGCACATTCCGCCCCTTCAGCCAATAGCATTTAAGATTAACAGCCCACTTGGGCGTGGTCTCATACTGTATTGCAGCTATAAAGCATGTGCTCTCTCTCTCTCTCTTGCTTCCAGCTGCTAGACTCTGTTTCTATTTGCATAGAGAACTGCTATCTAGGACTGTGATTTGTAAGTTTCCCTTAAATAAATAACCCTTTATTATTCATAATTCTGAACTGGTGTGGGATTATTTTGTAACTTCCACCTTCAAAAATGATCCCAGCTCAGTTTTTATACATACAGACAACCTCTCAAGGCTTTCCACACTCCTTTATAATAAACTTTTCTTTCTGGTCCAAGCCTGTGACTGCATAGTTTTGCGCTTTCCTTGGAGGGTCAAAGTTTATTACTGATGTCCAAGAGGACTTCTTCTGCCTTGTATTCTGCATGCTTCCTGGAGGAAGAGAGAGAGTGCCCAGGCCTGAGTCTCATTCACTTAGGTCAGACCTTATCTTGATGGAGGACAGCTCATAGAATAAACTATTAGTGGGGAATATATAATCAGAGAAGTTTTAGTATAAGTCAGAATAACAAGTTATATAAAAGACACAGTATCATGGGAAAACTTTTGAAAACTTTTTTTTTTTTTAAAGAGAATGGGATCGATGGGACTTTCAATCACAATTCATATATCAATTTTTACCTGGAAACCTACTTTCAGACAATAAATAAATAAAAAAGTATGTAGAAATTTCTGATTACAGATAATCTTAGTTCTCTTAGATGCTTGCAATTTCAATTTGTTTAAAGACTGTGCTTTTGATAATTCCCAGAATAAACATTCAGTTCAAACATGAATAGTTTGGGTTAAATTCCTTGAAACAGTCTTTTAAAAGCCCAGAAGATTAAAATGTGTATTTGATGTCATTAGCTCTGCAAAGGAGCTAGAAGAAAAAGAAAATATTATCTGCAGATTCTATTTATGAACAGCAGAGAGCATTAGATAGATGTTCCCAAAGACAGGTGTTTTTTTTGAAAAGTAAAGTTTGATTAGAAAAAGAAGCTAAAGGTAATAGTACGTCAATAATAATACATTTGGCATAAAAGAGCAGAGATAAAATATTAGAAATCTGAAATTACTTCTGTGTCATTTGACTAAGCAATTTAACTTGATGAGATATTACTGCATATGTAAATTGTATTCTTTAGAATTTTATATAGTAGAACATAATCTTAGGCAGTTCTTGAGAAATTACAGTTAATTTTGTTAAAGCCCTAGCATTTTCTATAGTACTTGTTCAGCCTATCACCTGAAGACAGTCAGTGAGTTAGTGACAGCCTCACTTTATACATGTTAAGTCTGAAAAGTATTTTGGGTTCCCTTCTGACTTCCAAATCTATTTTGAGTGAAATTTGCCCTTTTAGAATTGACTTCTCTACATGTACTTTGTTCCTTTCCAATTGCTGTGTAATACTATTTTTCAATTGCCTGATGATACTACTTCTCAATTGCCCTATGATAATTCATGTATGAAATGACATTCAATTGTTAAATATAATTCTTAGTCAACCATAATTGTTAACTAATTTGCATGTAGCTCTTTCAGTCTGTAAGATACTGATTCTTGGTATTATGTCATGTGTTTTTCTGAGAGAAAAAAAAAAACCGCTGTGGTTTTCAAGCATGGGTCCCAATCCCTGTCATATCGAATGCTATTCTGAAGACATGATGAGCCAATGAGCCAAAAGTAAGCACCTATTGATTGGTATTTTACCTTATCTCCTCCATGACAGGATCATTATCTTATTTCAATTTTCTTGTACAGGGGAGTGTTTTAATTTGCAAATGGGTTTGAATTTATTATTTCATTTGCATTTTAATTCATATTCATTTTTTAAGTGGGAAGCAAATCAACAACTGTGAGTTCCATTGATATGATTGACAATATAGCAATATCCTGTTGTTATTTAGTGCCCATCTGTTTTCAGATTGTTAAGAACTAAATTAACTGCTTTCATACGCTTGTGTAAATGCACGAAAGGGGTAAGTTGCTTTTCAGTTTTCCTCAGAGAACTGACTGTTTCCACTCTCTTGTTAAAGGTGAAGGAGAAATGGAGTGAGACAAGGATAAAGTCAGAAACAGGGATCGGTCGTTCCTATACCAGGTATGGAGGCATCAGGCAGAATGTTCACTGTTTGAGATGGAAAGTCAAGGAGCAGGCATGCTTTTGAAGGGAAAAGAAATAAAGTAACTGTGTTTCATAAAAAGTTAGAGCTGTTAGCTTGATTTGAAAAAAAAAAAAATCTTTAATTTTTTTTTTTTTATTTTATTTTAAAAAAAAAAAATCATGAAAAAAGACATTTTGCTTTACCTACCAGCATAATATGTCGCCTTCTGTGTTCCATACCTGTTTAAATAGGCCAGGCAACTGAATGGTTGGCATATCTGCTATCCAAATGAATATAACTTCCTCCACTGCCATAGCATTGGTGTTAGTTATGCTTGTGAAACAGCAGTCCAGAAAAATCATCGTTTCTCTTTTCATCTTTAGTTTTAATACAGTTGACATCTAGAAGAAGGGATAACAACTAATTATACCAGTGTTCTAGTTGAAAGAGTAGATAGTTTAGCCAGATATCATCATTGAAACAACTTGATATAGTAAGACTAAGGTCTCTATGTTTTATTTCTTTTTTTTTC
>NW_026067917.1:7424998-7443968 GCF_014885135.2 Alexandromys fortis | reverse complement strand
TCCCACGAAACCAATAGGTACAGTAGGATCAAAAACCCATTGCCATTGTTCTTGAGGTCTCAGTAGTCCTCATTGTCCGCTATGTTCAGCGAGACCGGTTTTAACCCAGGCTTTTTCAGACCCAGACCCGCTGGCCTTGGTGAGTTCCAGATAGAACAACCCAAAGAAAATCATATAGGCATCCTCCTGAATATTAACCATCATCAGGCGATGAAAGGAGACAGAGACAGAGACCCACAATGGAGCACCAGACTGAAATCTCAAGGTCCAAATCAGGAGCAGAAGGAGAGAGAGCCCAAGCAAGGAACTCAGGACCGCGAGGGGTGCACCCATACTATGAGACAATGGGGATGTTCTATCTGTTTAATTTCTTACAGCATGTAGTTGTACCTTATCTGAAACAAAGATGTTTATTTGAAAAAATCAGCAGAAAACATTGACTCCATCATTTCTTAACTTCCAAATATGCAGGTACAGCATGTTTACACAGTAGCCGTGATTATGTTCAATTTGATATTGTGTTTATTTTGCTTAACAGTAATCAATAACTTCTTTTTCTTTTACTTGGCCTTGATGATTATTATTGTCAAATTTAATGGTCCACCTGATAGGCCACAATTATCTTTCCTTTAAAAATCAAAATGTCTAGACTTCATATAGAGTAGAACTTTGTATTTAAATGCAAAAAAAAAAAAAACCGGAAAATAAATTAGAAAAGCAAACCAAAAGCCCATTCTCATTGAAGATAGAAAATGGACAGGAGTTGATTGTCTAAAAGCTGTGAAACTTTGTGACTTGGTTTTAAAATAAAGTTTTAGCAAGCATACTCTTGGTAATATAAAGGTTTTTAAAATGTATTTATTTTTACTTGTGTGGATGTTTTTCCTGTGTGTGTTTCTATGAATGACATGCTTCTGTGGTGCTCATGGAGGCAAAAAAAAAAAGTATTTGGATTCTCTGGAACTAGAGGTACAAACAGTCTTGGGCTGCCATGTGGTTGCTGGGAATCAAGGTCCTTGGGAAGAATAGTCAGTGCTCTTAATTGCTGAGCCATCTCTCCAGTGCCGTTCTTAATCGCTGAGCCCTCTCTCCAGACCTATACATAAAATTTTACTTTTAAGGAAATTTAAAATAAGTTTCCTGTTGCGATACATGAAAAGTAATCGGATTATTATCCACTTTGGCATGCATTTCAAATTTCTCCCAACAGATTCAAACCGGACGGAATCTCATCATGGAGAAGGGGAAATGGGCACAAGAGCACCACTCCTACCCAAGCCATTATTCGTAATTGAATGATGCTTGAAGAGAGAAAATCAGTTTCCTTTAATGGAGCGACATATTCTAAAACAGGCCTCATGCTCATTGGCCAATAGAAAATATCAATATTTTTGTTGGTTTATGTGCTTTATTTTACTTGTTTTTCTTTTCAAGAAGAAATCACATGAGGTTGAATGGGGAAGGAGAAGTTAGGGTCTAGGAAGAGCTGGGGGGGGAGGGAAAGAAAAAAAAGTCAAACTATGTTGTATGGAGATTAAAAAAATATTTTCAATGTTAATAGAAATAGTTTAAAATATTCTTAAGCTGACCATCTACAATTATCTATAAGGCACTCGTGTGGTAGTGTGCTTTTTTAAAAGTGTCTTTTTATGATCTAGGCAGGACAAGAGAGGTAAATAGAATGTATATGGGTGGGGCACTAAAACAGAAACATTGGGGGATTAGAAAGATGATTCTTTGGATAAAGTTCTTGTCACACAAACATGAGAACAGGGGATTGAATCCTGAGCACCCACAAAAATCTGTTTGGGTTCGGAGACCTATCCGTAATCCTAGCAATTAGGAGGTAGAGACAGTTGATTCCCAGGGCAAGCTGATGATCTAGATTCACTAAGTCTGTGTGCTTTGGGTTCAGTGAGAGACCCTGCCAGTAAGTAAAGTGAAGAGCAATTAAAGAAGATGAGAAATATCGATATCTTCTCCGCACACACATATGACTACATGTATAACTGACCCCTCCTTTGTAAAGTCCAGAATACTTCATTTATTCACATTATATTTTTTTCTATCTAGCATTGAACAGAGGGGATAGGAAGAACACCCTGGCAGAGTACCTCTTGCCTTGTCAGGAGAGGAGCTTCAGAAATTTACCAGCAACAATAGGGCTGACTCTTGCTGGAGAACTTTTGGGGGATCTCAAAAGCCAACTTCACCATCGTTATCCATATAGCCTCATCTCATTGTTCATGCACCTTAAATTTCCTCATTGAGTTCTTAGCTAGTGTATAGGTATTTTGCATAATACTTAGACATCTTTAATGCTATGCATCCAAATTCACCAAATATTTATGCCTGTGATTTTACTTAGAATTTAGCTGCTCATTCATAATTCTTTAGTCTAATCTTCCTAATACACAGTACCTATATAACTGAGGAAAGAGTGACCAACTATTCCTTCTTTATGCAAGACATTGTTCCATTATACATTCAAGTACCCAAATCATCTCAGAACTTGCTCTTAACTGGCATTTTTTTTTAACCTAGAGCTTTTTTTCGAGACAGGGTTTCTCTGTGGCTTTGGAGCCTGTCCTGGAACTAGCTCTATAGACCAGGCTGGTCTCGAACTCACAGAGATCTGCCAGCCTCTGCCTCCCGAGTGCTGGGATTAAAGGTGTGCTTCACCATCGCCCGGCTCTTTAACCTAGAGCTTTGCAGATAAAATCCGTCTGAGATTTAACTGTGTCCTCTACATATATCACAGAACTACATGTTAAATGGCTTTATTCAGTACTCCTCAGACTCACTTGGTTTTTTCAAGTTGACACCAAGGCTAGACTCAATGCTTAAAAGATGTTTTGAATGCGATCTTGAACATGGGGATTTTCCTTAGAAAAAGGGCAAATGGAATTTAATGGAAGTAGTTCACAATTTGCTAGCATATTGAAATAAGGTGAGAAAAGGAGAAACAAACAGAGGGGTTCTCTCAACAGAGGAGCTACACTCTTTGTCTCTGCCAAGTACAAGTGATCCTGTGGAGAATGCCCAGTACTGAAGGTTGGGTATCAGTGGCATCAGTCAGCACGACTTTAATCTGCATTGATAAAGCTGATCTGCTGTGCCCCAAATTCTCCACCTGAGTAGAACCAATTAACCCATATAAATTTGAGTCTCTATCTATAGAAAAACAATGGCAAGTACAAATAAGAAAAAAAAAATACACTTCTGCAGAGAATAATAAAATGTATCATAGTAACTGAGTGAAACTCACCACAGTTCCACATTCTCAGTCTTCATATGCAATCTAGTCAACTTTAAAGTATTGATGGCCTAAAAAGTAGACATTGTAAAGATAGCTCCATAGTCACTCAATATCATAATCATGGAATATAGTTAAAGGAATAGCATGAGAAAAAATAACAATATTGGAAGAAAATGCCTTATTTTAAAGCTATACAATGAATCAACTCTAAGTAATCAATGGGGAACCTATTAATATGAGTGCAAGGTAGCTGGGTCCTGTGCTGAATGCTTGTGGTACTAGTCCTTGGGGAACTGAATCAGGATTGTATATCAAAAGCTTCAACCTGGCTACAGGACAAACCCAGGCAGGCACAAAAATAACTAACAAAGCAAATATTCAAATATAATTTTAAAATACTTTTTACCAGCCGGGCGGTGGTGGCGCATGCCTTTAATCCCAGCACTTGAGAGGCAGAGGCAGGCTGATCTCTGTAAATTCGAGGCCAGCCTGGTCTAGAAGAGCTAGTTCCAGGACAGGAACCAAAAGCTACGGAGAAACCCTGTCTTGAAAATAAACATAAAATAAACTAAAATAATTTGTACCTACTCATAAATATTTTTAAATACATAACTGAAAATCATAAAGACAATTTTCAAAAATGACATGGGTGTGTTTATGATCCTCAGTGAAAGACTTCAACATAACTACCGACATTTTATTTTAGTACATTGCGAGATCTTAGAGGTTCAAAGTTCTATTTCTGTGATTATTTCTATGACTTGTCGTAATTACCTGAATATGTATCTGAAAACTATGAATAAATGAAAATGTTAGCTGTGGGGGCTTCACATCATTTATATTGGGCTTATTGTATAACCACAGCGATTTAAAATGACAATCTTATTGCTAATATAGATGCATCGACTGAAGAATGAGCATAGATCATCAAAAACTGAAACTGGTCTTTAGATATGTCATGTATTTTGTTTTTGTTAATGTTGATGACATTCAAAATCAGTGAGAAAATTTAGCATCAATAAATCATACTGTGAAAAACTTTACTGAGTTAAGAACAATTATCAATCAAATATTATTAGGCGTGTTTATGTTACTACCTCCGTAAGAGAATAATTAATAGCCTTATTCAAGTAGTACACTGCTCGCATAATTCTGAGGGTGGGCCTCAGGCCTTGAAGATTTTAAATAGGGGTAATATTGAGCATCACCAAATGGTGGTAAAGTAGAAATTTGAAGGTCAGGATATAAATAATTAGTAGACTAATTTTTGGGACTCTGAATCCTCATGGTACTGTTTGCGGGAGTCCTGGAGTCAGAGATGGCCGGGAAGTTAGATCTCTGGGGTTTTTATAGGAAGAGTAAGAAATACTGGCATTTCCTTCAAAGAAACTGGCTTCAGGCGAAGTTTCTTTTCTTTTCTTTCTTTTCTTTCTTTTTACAGACAGGGTTTCTCTGTGGTTTTAGAGCCTGTCCTGGAACTAGCTCTTGTAAACCAGGCTGACCTCGAAATAACAGAGATTTGCCTGCTTCTTCCTCCCGAGTGTTGGGATTAAAGGTGTGTGCCATCACTGCCTGGCACAAAGCAAAGTTTCTTAAGAAGAATTGAGTTTTATGTGTTTCCACACGGTGTAAAGAATTTTCCTCAGTGGTCATGCAAAGGATACAGATGCCTATTCCTCCCCAAGTGACTACTTTAAACTATTTTAATTGCTAGTTCTGAGTATGAAGGTTTCTGTTTGATTTTGCTGGCATAGACCCTCCCAATATCTCAGGCTAGTTTCTGACTTGGAGTCTTCCTGATTGTGTCTGCAAGTGCTGATTAAACACATAGGGAATCATACCTGACACGTTTTAAAAATACAGAATTGAACTTTACTGGTACATGTTACTATTTTAAAAATAATTTTTATTTAAAATTAAGCTTCATGATAGGACCTAATGCTAAAACAATTTGGAAAAGCATTTTTTATTTAATTAAATGTAAGATTACAAATTGTGTTCTTCATCTAAGTTTACAATACAGTTAAACTAACTAAAGAACATTAAAAGCAAAATTCTCTTTTCCATATTTTTCATCTTCAGGGACAAAAATCCTGTCTTTGATCAGGAATGCAGAGTACATTATTTGAATATAATTAATATAAGGACATTTTGGACATAAGAGCAACAAAAATATCAATTTTCATATATCAGTGAAGAAATGATGTCTACATATTTTTATTGAAAGATTTTGAAATACTCTTAACAGGAAACTTCAAACTGTAGAGAGAGATAAGAGGCTTCACCCTCCTTTCCCATGGATAGTCACAAGATTTTCACCTCTGAATCAGAGTGAACAACCACTTCCTACATGCAGTTTCCCCCCACTGGTGGTAATGTATGCATATTTGAGATCACTACAATTAATACTTTATTGTAATAACATAAAATGTAATCTAGTGACAGTTTTAGTATTACTAACAGGCGTGTTCTAGAACTTGTATTATCTCTAGCAATGATGAATACACACGAACATACATACATAGTAAATTTGTAAAAGGTGCTCTACTGAAAATCTTGTACTAAAAATGATTCTAGTTGTTTTCAGTGTTAATGACTGAATTTTTTTTTCTAGTTTGCCTTTTTCTTTTTTCATGGATAATGACAGTGTCAGTTGTAGCACTTGAAACCATGAAAATAATGGCTAGGTAATTACGTGCTTTCGCTGCATGCTCATGTCATTATAAATTAGTGAATTCTATCTCAAATTGTCAGCATCCAGTTCTATTGATCTCTTATTCAGTTTCTGAAAGCACAAAGTCGTAGTGATGTGCAGTTAGTGCTCGTGGCCACAAACAGACTGCCTACAGGTCTGTTTTTATAAAGAAAAAATTCAATTAGTGAAAGCCATGGGCATCTACTTTCAAAAGGAGAAAATAGTGCTTCCTTAACATCTTTGGAGCTTTCCTTCATAATCACAAGTTATAGTGTAACTGCTTAGAAAACTTCTACAAAATTATTTCTTCTTCTAGCATGGACGGTTAAAGATATGCAACTTTTTTCCCCAAATAATAGCAAAGGAACAATAGGTTAAACCTCTCTTGTGTGTTAAGGAAGTTTGCTAAACTGAAGTTAACTATGATGGATAGAAGTAAAATCCTCATGACATTCATTTTAAAAAGAGATAATACCAGCATTTCATAGGCTGGCCCTGGGTAAGATGTACTTTCTGATCTTTGCCTTCCCAACATTTTTTTTTTCAAACCCTTGAAATGTTTTAGCAATATCTTTGATTCAAATTTTCTGTTTCCTTTGTCAGTCAGTTATCTCCCTGATTGGGTACTGTATCTGTTTGAAATCCTATTTGTCATGAACACATATTCTTTAAAATTTTTGTTATTTCTAGTTTGGCTCTTTCCTGCTGACACTCTCGACATTTGAACCTTCTCCATTCCGTCAGAAAAATATATGGATCAACAGAAACATTTTCTGCTCAGTGGCCACACTGAGCTGCTATGCATGTAGGCAATATTCACTATTCTTACTCTTCTCAATTCTGATCTCTCCAGACGATATTTGGTCTCGCAGAGGTCTACTTGGAGGAGCCCATTCTACACCCCACTTCTAATCACTGGCGACTCTTGGTGGGAATCCAGGGTCCCATAAGCTCTTTCCCACCAATATTCAACCTTTTTCTGTTCACACATTAGTCTCCATTTTTTTTTCTCTGAACAAGATAGAAATTCACACAGCTGCCATGACTGAGAGAAGTCATCTAAGAATGGAACACCCACTCATAACTGTATTACCCTGAATCATCTCAAACATAATAACTGAATTATGTCAGCCCCAAACCAAAATGATGAACTTTTTAATAGGTTTTCTGTAGCATATAGGCCGCTCATAGGGACATTCTGGGCAATGGGGAGTAAGGGTCAAGATAACCTGAGTTCTTTAGAGATCTTGGTAAGATGTTGTTTGATGAGTCCATTGGTCTTCTCAACATTTTCTTAGGATTGTGGGTGATAGGGGATGTGAAGTTTCCAGATGTTGATGGTTACAGACATGAGCTCAATCACCTTGGGCTGTTGTCTATTTGGATGGTGTGTGGCACACCAAGCAGAGGTATGATGTGTTCAAAAAATACCTGAGCCATCACATTTGCTGCTTCCTTATAGGTAGAGAATGCTTCTATCCACCTGTAAACGTGTCATCAAGAGTCAAGAGATAACAGAGCTTTGTATAAGTGGGAATGGTGGTGAAGCCAACCTGCAGTCCTCTCCTGGTTGGGGTCCCCAGAGCTTTGCAAGGGCTGGCACATCTGGAGGGCTCTCTGTGGGTTGGCCTTTACACACATCTAGCAGGAGTAGTGGGCCTGGAAAATATGGGTTGAAGGTAGATAGGATCAAAGAGGGGTTCAAAGAAATGGAATGAAGCTTTACGGACCATATGTAAGGTCTGGTGGACATCTGAAATGATGGAAAATGCCTGATCCTGGAGAGGATGAGGCAGTTAATTAAGTAGAATCACCTGTCTTTAGTCTGTGTAGCCCCTTTATTCAGGATTTCCTTTCTCTTTTCTGGTTGGGAACAGGGCTGATAGGAGAGTGTCAAAAACAAAATATGCCCTGTAGGTCCAGTGGAGCTGTATACCAATCCCTGGGCTACTAAGTCAGCCATGATATTGTTTAAGGTCAATGTGTCCTTGGAGGACTAAATTCCTTGGCAGTGGATTATGGTTGCTTCTTCAGGGAGCTAGAGGGCCTCGAAGAGCTTGGCTCTAAGGGGTCCATTGAAAATGGGAGTGCCCTTGGTGAGCAGGAAATCCCTTTCCTTTCAAAGGACAGAATGGGTACGAGCTACTAAAATGGCAGTTTCTAGAGTCAGTGTAGATGCTATCCCATTGACCCTTAAATATTTGGAGTACTCTAGTTGAGATGTTTAATTTAACCTTTTGTGAAGAGTTTCCTGATAAGTCTATAAGAGAACTTCCATCAGCAAAGAGGGTGATTTGCGGGTCTTTGGAGGCTTGGTCTAGGCTACCAGGACAGGATGAACATTAGGTCTCCACAGCCTCTGAGAAGAAATTGGAGGAGGTATCAGAGGAGGAAGAGGATGAGGGTTGCAGGGTTTAGTGAAGTGCTGGAGGTCATGGTAATTTTGGGGTTTTCTAGAAACAGTAAGTGATAGACCTGGACCCATGAGAGCCCAAGCAGGAAAACACAGGAATAACTCAGAATGTCTGAGAGGTGGTGGTGGAGTATACAGCCACTGACTGAATTAGGGTGTTTTTGTGGACCTCCTGGGTGAGTTTGACTGCTGCTGTTAGGGTATTCAAAATGGGTGCCATCCATATACAGTAGGGTCTAGTTGTTTAGACAGAAAAACAGCAGCCTGATTAGAAGGCCCAACCAGTTGGGCTAGAGCCTGGATGGTCACTCCCACTTTTTCATCTGTAAAGAGGAGATAGGGTCAGGTGTGGTTCAGGAAAGCTAGTGTAGGGGCCGTTAGGAGGGTATCCCACAGTAAAGAGAAATGGTGGTGCATAGTTGCCAGGTAAATGAGGGACCCTGTGGGGTACTCTCTGGCTACCTGGTATAGTGGTTTGGCCATAATGATAAAGTTAGAGATTCGGTGATGGAATAATCCTGTCAGAACCAAAAAAGAGAGAATTTGGTCTGCTGTGGGCAGGGACTCTGCAAGGCTCCGACTCTATCAGAGGTGAGGCTCTTAGACCTCAGATTGAGTTGAATGTGCAAATACATAACAGAGGGAGAGCGCAGTTGAGCCTTATATGGGGAAACATGATAACCCAGAGAGCCGAGGTAGTTTAGGAGCAAAGAGGTGGCATACTGGACAGAGACAGGAAGGGACATTAAAGTAGGAGGTCATATACATATTGCAGCAGTATGCTAGGACTGGAGTCAAAGGTGGAAAGATCTTAGGCCAAGGTCTGGCCAAAGAAACGGGGTCTAGCCCAAAATTCTGAGGGAGAAGGGTCCATGTGAGCTGTCCAGAGGACCATGTGTTAGGGTCCTCCCAGATGAAAGCAAAGAGAAAATATGCATCATGGTATAGAGGGGCATTAAAAAATGTATTTTTTTAAGTCCAGGACAGTAATGTAGGAAGTTGTAGGAGGAATGTTAGAGAGATGTGTGTAAGGGCTAGTGATCACTGGGAGGGTCAGAATAACCAATTCATTATTGAGGCAGGGAACCAGAACTAAGTGGTAAGCATTGGAGGGCTTCCACCGGAGGAGAATGGGAGTGTTGCAGGGAGTAACATGCCCTGAAATAGGTAATAAAAGGTTTGAGGCCTCAGAGGTAGGCTTCAGAAATAGGAAACTGGGGTCTGAAAGGGAAGGAGGAGGGGATCCTTGAGGCAAGCTAAGACTGGCTGCTGGTGAGTAGAAACCAACAGGGTGGAGACATCCCATACTTGGGGTCAACTAGATCCAAGAGGGTAGGGACTGGGGAGTATGCTGTAAGGACCTGTGAGGCAATTAAGGGAAAACTGAACTAATTCTGATTTTTGGCTCCAAGGTAATAGGGTTTTTTTTTGTAGCATCATACTAGGTTTCTCACTGAAACAGTCAGACAGATCAAGACATATTGAAAAAGTAAAAGAACAGGTTTATTTTGAGCAAAGCAATTCCTAGGTAAATTCTCTAGTCTCGGGGGTTGAGGCAGGAGAAGAGACAGGAGAAGCCGTGTGCTTGAACTAACGCATGGAGTTTAAATACCCTGTAGGTGAGGGGTGATGATATGTCCTCCGTAATCTGAGTTTGTGCACAAGTATGGTACATTTTAGTTGGGGACTTGGGCAACTAGCAATCTCAAGAAAGGAGCCACTGCAGCCACCAAGAATTCAGAATGGGGATTTTTGGTCCCTTTGATTTATTGAAGATTTTCTGAGAGGGCGGGTTTTGGAGAGAGAAAGAGAGCTTTCTCCAGCAAGCAGGAGTGCGCTGGAGCTTCCAGCCATACATAGCTCTAAGACAGTATGCCTCATCAAGAAATCAGTGAACTTCTTATAATGGGCCCAGAGGAATGCAATGCATCAGATGCACAGAGAAAGCCTTCTCCATAGCAACCATGGATAGGTACAAGGATCATTACAAGGAGGTAAGTAAAGCTCCTAAGTCTGCGAAAACACAAATAGATGAAAGAAAACTAGAAAATACTTCAAGTCAATAGATTTGAAACAGAATAAATAAATAAAACCTGAAAACTTATAATGTCAAATAAAGTAAGACTCATCAGCACATTACATTGCATGAAAGGGAGAATTTCAGGTTTTTAAGACAAAAGCAGAAGAAAGGGTCATTTCACTCAAAGAAAATGTTAGTTCTAAAAATGTCAAGCATAAAACACCCAGCAAACCTGGACATGATGGAAAGATCAGATCTAAAAATAATAGAAATAGAAGAAGGAGAAGAAACTTAGGTTAGAGGAACAGAAAGTATCGTTAATAAAATTATTAGAAAAATTTCCCAACCTAAAGAAGAAGAAACCTGTCAAGGTACAAGAAATACACAGAACACCAAATAGTACCGAACAAAGAACATCCCATGACACATAATCAATAGTTAAATGTACATTAAAAAGAAAGGATATTACACACTTCAAGGGAAATAGGCAAAGTCATATATAAAGGTAGATTCATTAGAATAACACCGGGCATTTTCAGGGAGAGTCTAAAACCCAAAAGGGCATGGACAGATGTTCGATGAACTTCCAGAGACCAGAGTTGCCAGCCCCAAACTCTATGCCAAAAGAAACTATTAATTACAAATGATGGTCAAAGAAAAACATTCCACAACAGAAACAACTATAATCAATTTCTTTCTACAAATACAACTACACAGAAGGTTTGAAGAAGTAGATCTCACCCAGCAATATACAAAGAAAAAAATAATCCCAAGAGTAAATCTATTAAGGGAGAATTCCCATATTATAATTACAAAATAACAAGATCCAATAAGCACTGCTCTTTCATAACTCTCAATATAAATCAAATCCTTATAGATACCTATCAATATAAATGTACTCCAGACATAGACTAACAGATTGGATTAAAATACAGAATCTACCTTTCATATAAATCCAATAATCACACCTCAAAATCAGCAATAGAATTTACCTCAGAGTTAAAGGATGAAAAAATGATTTCCAAGGAAATGGACCTAAGAAGTAAGCATGTGTAGGTATTTTAATATCAGATAAAATAGACTTCAAGAGACAGTAATCCACTCCAAGTTTGTCAAGGTGTCCTGTGCAGTCTTTATGATCAAGTTAAAATTGACTCATGTTTTTTAGGAAGAAGGAACATAAACTTATTGGAAGAAAGGATATTGTGGAGAGCATTTTAAATTATGGTTTCAGTATAAAACTTTGCAGTAACTAACTTGTATATGTTGATGATCTTGTTGAAGATTTAGATCACATTGCTATTAAATATCAGTAAAAGTCACTTTACATAAAAGTTGGCATAATCTCTATTCTATATAAGATGTTGCAATAAATTGCATCATATTGGATCCAAACAATACTTTTCTTCCCCTTCATCATGTCCCTAATGTGTAAGAATGTAGAAGGGCATGCTCTGGTACCTTAATAGTTTGTAATGTGTATCAAGGATCCTAAGGAAATAAGCAATGTATTTTCATAAGCTCTGATTGGAGAGTAGATAGTTTATTTTTTTTCTGACATGTCTGAGAGAATTTGCAGCAGTTAAATGTTAATAACAGTTATAAAAATCTATTAGTAAAATTTTATAAGTAATGGATAATAAACAGAACAATTTTCTAATTTTTCAGGATTTTATGATGTTAAAGTAATTTTCATTAGTGACTGTGTTTAACTGCTTATGATTTAAACTCATCCCTAAAGATTAATTGATCTATATTTCTTAAAAATTCAAATTAGCTTTATTCTAAGCTTTATTTTCTTTAAATCATAAATCACCTATTCAGACTCAATATTCCTACTTTGACTTTCTATTATATGACTTAATCATAAATTAGCAACAATTATAGAATTTATTGGTACAAAATTTTTGTACACAGTGATGATAGAGGACAATGTCTACTCAGTCTTTCGAGATAAATAAAGGATGCCTCAGTTTTGTTCTATATTTCATCTCTGCTTCCAGTTGCAGAACTGAAAACACATTTTCATAAGTGGTTTCAAAGGACCCACAAATGATACAGAAACTAAAATTCTCTTATAATTAAAAAGAGTGATTTCGTGGGTAAAATGGCCAACCCTTGGTTTCCTTCATGAGACTCTGTACACAGAAAAGTCAGTGGAACTGAGTAGTTACAATATTCTGTGGAGACAAATTCAGAGGAGCTCTGTCAATTGTAAAGTGGTAAAAAAGCGAAAAATCATGAGGGAAACAAACAAAGAGCCCTCCAAAACAGTGTTATTCTTCATCTTACAGAAAACCATCGGCAAGATACCTTCAGAAGTCTCTCATTGTAAAAATAAAGTACCCCTAGGATGAGGAAAACAAGGAACATCCACTATTGAGCTTCCCAGAGGATGTTTTCTTTGCTTCAGAGATGCAATTAGTAGGTTGAGGATGTTCCTGAGTTTCAGGGAAAGCAAGGACCTATCACAAAGTTGTTGAGAATTAGGGCTGTGAAAGCAAAGCACCACCATCTGTGTCAAGACTGAGACTGGCGTTGTGTGGTTTGATGCAAGGAGATTGGAGTCTGATAACACTAAGGTTAATGTCAAAAAAAGGTTTATCTTCCAATGGATTCTTCTTTCCACCTCAGAACACAATTGATTTCTTCCTCCACATTCTCAGAGACATTTTGGGGCATGCCATGATTTTTACAGCCCTATATTATAGCGACTAGAAGCTTCTCAAAAAAAAACAAAACAAAACAAAACAAAACAAGTGCCTGCCTACTCTTTATATTCCAGAAAACCTTGGTGTGGTTAGCTACAATTCCAGCTATGAGGATTCAGAAGACTCTACTGTGAATACAGGTCTGGAACAGCCAGACATCATGACTTCATGAGAAGTGTAAGACAGGGATGGATATACACAAAGAATTAATGAGTTTGGTGGAACAGATAGGAAATAAAGCAGGCTACAGATTCAATTTAGTAGTCCCCCTAACTGGCACACTGCAACATTAGAATGCCCGGAAAGAAAGGTATCCAAGGTATCTTGGCTGCAAGAAATTTTTAACTATTTTCCTTTTCTCTCTCTGTTTAATTTTATTATTTAAAGTTATTCCTTAATTGGTTTTATTCATATTTTTCTTTATATATTTTAATTACTCTTCCTGCATTTCATTTTATTTATTTATTTTTATTTAGTTTTCCCCCATCCTTATTCCCCTTTAAATTATTTTTATTTATTACCTTTATAAAGTTCTAACTATATTATCTATTTCATGTTGTTTTGGTGCTTTATTTATTATTGTTTCTAGGGAAGCACTAGCTTTTAGTTGAATTCATGAGACTAGATTTTACATTTTTGTTGCAATTGTGGTTTGGTTTTCATTTCTCAACAATACTAAAGTTTTAACCCTCAAGAGATCACTAAGGCACTCCACTGAAAAGTGGATAACATCGCCAACCCAAAAGATGTGCAATTCTAGAAACAGAAATACAAGAAAAATGAAAAATAATTAGCTGTGACTCTCCTAACAGGTAACAGCATTGTAGAAACTGACACTAGAGATATCAAAGTGGATGGAATTTCAAAAGATTTGACTTTTAAATTGATAATAAATGGAAGGGGGTTATATCTGCCGAATTAATTAAAGAATTGAATATAGGTCTGTTGGGGTCTGGCACTCAGGAATCTCTTTGTACTCCATGCTAGAATGTGAATTGGCTTGATCTTGTACAGATCTGGTGCAAGCAAACACAGTTGCTTTGATTTATTCAGTGCAGTGGTCCTATCATATTCAAAGGTTGGTTTTACTCTTGTCTTCTATCATCTTTGGCTCTTTTTAATTTTTTTTTTCAATTTTTTTTGAGGCAGAGTTTCTCTGTGTAACAGTCCTGGCTGTCCTAGAACTTGTTCTGTAGTTCAGGCTTTCCTTGAACTCACTGAGATTCTCCTGCCTCTGCCTTTGAAATTGTAAGATTACAGGCATGCACCACAACCACCTGGCAAGGATTTTCTTTTCTTTTCTTTTCTTTTCTTTTCTTTTCTTTTCTTTTCTTTTCTTTTTTCTTTCCTTTCCTTTCCTTTCCTTTCCTTTTCTTTTTTCTTTTGTTTTCTTTTCCTTTCTTCCACTTCAGAGCGCTTATTCCTCTTCTTTCCAGTATCACATCTTAAAAAATTAATCTTAAACCCTGGAAGTCAAAGTTCAATGAGTCAAATTAGAAACGACATTGAAAGTCCAATAATAGGCTAGATGAGGCAGAATGATGAAGGCTGGGATGAAGACAAGGTAGATCAATTATCAAATTCAAGAAGTAAAAAATGTAAAGTTATGAAAAGAGAACACTATACCTAACATATGCTTAAAAGACAAAGCCTATGAATAATCAGCATAAATAAAAGAGTTGGAGTACATTTGAAAAGTGTAGAAAATCTGTTCAGTAAAATGATAGCACTGACTTCACTAAGCATTGTCAATACATTGATATCAAGATAGGGGAGGCATTTAGCACTCTAAATGGAAACTATATCAAAACTAATAAATAAATAAATACCTAAATAAAACTTCTGTATTATAGTATAAACTACTAAAAGCACAGAAGACAAAAATACAACTGAAAATTGCAAAAAAGAATGAAGTAAGAAAAGTCCAATAGTATAGCAACTGATTTCTTACAAGAAACTATAAGACTCAGGAGTATATGCAATAACATATTTCAGGACCCAAAGAAAATACATGCCAATCAAGATTAAAATTTACTCCAGAATTGAAGGATAAATAAAAACCCTGATAATAATCATAATTGAAAATTTCATGATCACTAAACCAGAATTAAAGAAATTCTGCACATAAGAGTAAAGAAAAATGTACAGAACAGGTAGGCTGCAGAAAAGAATAAACCTTAGTAGAAGAACAGACAGAAAAATGACATATAGGAAAGAATCAAATGGAATCAGTTCAGCAAGTCATGCAGATAAAATAAATAAACACAAATAAAAGAAAACAATATGAAAAATGTGATAGCCCCTAAAATATACCTTTCAATGAAAGCCTTTGATTTAAAAAGTCCTGGTTTTCAAATTTTAAGTTGGATAATTAGTAACTTGTATTAAAAGAAATTCTAACCATTTGCTGTCTGCAAGAAACTCACCAAACCCACAGAGACATAAACAGAATGAAAGTGAAAAACTGGATAATTTTATTCTACACAAATGGAATTTGGAAGCAAACAAAGGAGCTGCAATCATCAACATCAAGGTAGATAGTAAAACAGATTTGATCAAAAAGAAAAATATTATTGTAAACCAATAAAGGCAATGTGCCATTGAGAAGTTACAATTATGAATATGCATGCATTGAATGTCAAAGAGGGAAATTTTAGAAAGCAGCACAAAGGGACATAAAGGGACCCATTCAGTAAGTGTGTCCAATTTTCTGTGTAGGTATATTTCTAAATAAGAACACAAACAAAGAAACATCACAGTTCTAACAATCTTACCTAGCTGAGAACCAAGTGAGCTACTGTAATGACTGTTCTGGCAAGAAATGCATTAAAGTTATATGCACTAAACACTTATATTTATATCTGTAGATTAGTGCATCTCTCACCACTCAGCAAAGAAGATTCTTTTTATAGTAGATAATGCTTAACACAGAAACCTACAACAGGGTTAACTTTAAATGATACAAATCCATCTGGCTCCATAGCAAGGTTTGGGATCCATCTTATAAGAGGGCAAAGAGGATTGTAAGAGAAATCTTACAGAGGGCTGCTGTAAAACAAATTTTTCTATCACTCACAGGGCACCTGCAAACTCACAATGGCTGTGACTACATATATATGTGCTGTCCAAGATGAAGTCAATTGCCTTTAAAACATGGGTGGTGAAAGTGGTCATGAAGTTCCATCCCAGATGATGTAAATTATTTGTAATTGATGAAAAGAAACTCAGTTTCGTTTGGAAGTGGCTCTTCGTAGTTTTTTCATGGCCCATTGGACAGACCTACAAAAATGTCCATATTGGCAGTACTAATTGGACTCCATGGATTTTCAGAAGAAGCTGTGAAGTTGAGAGAGAAAAATTATAGGATGGTTTTGGAAGTTTTTGTGGCAGAGAACAAAGTATATGCTGGTTTAAACCTCTCAGTTCATATTTTTAAAAATTACGCTACAGCTCAATTGGAATTATCAGACATTTGCTTAATATTCTCTACAATAGTGGTAGAATAAACATGATTTTCAAGTATATAAGAGCTCCCCTGTGAATAGATCATAAATAAGACATCAAACACACATCATCAAAACCAAAAATCATTGTAATGATTTCTTGGGTCATATCATAATGAAAACATCTAAAGAAAGCATAAAAATTATTCATTGGGATTTAGTTATGCACTGGGGAGTGAAGAAGTTAAGGAGAGGATTTAAAAAGTCCTACAAATTTTTATTTAATACATATTAAATACAAAGTCTGTAGAAAATTTTAAAGACATTTATAAGAGGGAATAACTTAAATTATAAGAGAAAGGGTAGAGCAGATGATTCAGAGCTTAAAAGTACTGGTTTCTCTAGCAAAAACCCAGGTTCCAGTCTCAGCACCCACATGGTATGGTAATTCACAATGATCTGCAACTCAAGTCTCAGGAAATCCAGTGGGGACTACATGCATTTGGTGAGCATACATTCATACAAACAAAACATATACACATATCTAAATTCATTCTATGATGCCAAAATTACTCTGATACTAAAGCTTCATATAAAAAATAAGAGTATAGAAAAGCATTTTTGGTGGACACAAGCCCTGTGTTACTGTGTTAGCTTTGTCATTTGGACACAAATATAGACATATTTCAAAAGATAAAATCTCAATTGCCTTCCTCAGATTGTCCTGTGGGCATGACCATGGGGCATTTTATTTTTGATTAATGGTTGTTGCAGAAGCACTGAAGCTACTGTAAGCAATAAACATCACACCTGGGCAGATGGCGTTTAGTTTTATAACAAAGCAACAAGAACAAGCATGTAAAGACATCCAGTAAGCAGTTTTTTTTTCTAAGGAGCATTTTCCTGTCTTCTTGTTGAATTTCCTGCCCTGACTTCCCTCAGTGTTGTAGGATGACATAAAAGATAAGCGAAATAAATCCTTTAATCCCTTTTTGTAGCTTTTGGTCCTGGTGTTTATGATCTCAGAAAGCAATGTCTTAGCATTTCTATTGCTGTGAAGAGACACCATGATTATGGCAACTCTTATAAGGAAAACATTTAAATGGCGTGGCTTACATACATTCCAGATGTTCTGTCCATTAGCAGCATTGCAGGGAGCATTGAAGTTTCCAGGCAGACATGGTGCTGGTGAAGTAGTTGAGGGCCCTATATTTTGGAGACAATAAGGAAATCAATTGTGACTTTTGGAGTTGGCTTGAGCATAGGAGTTCTCAAAGCCCATTTGCACAGTGACACATTTTCTCCAACGAGGGGCTATACCTAACTCAACAAAGTCACACTTCCTAATAGTCCCACTCCCATTTGGGGACAATTTCTTTCAAACCACCATAAGCAATGTAGGACAAACCCAAAGATCTTAAAAAAAATATGTGAAAACCAAATTCAGCCATTGTTGTGGGGTATTTGCACACTGTGTAAAGATGGATTGTTGTTATTGGTTTACTTCAGAATTGAATCTCCATGGGCAATGGACATCAACACAGATACTGGCTGCAGCAGTGGTACAGACTCTTATATGATGGCTAAAAGTTTGGGTCTGTACATCACCATGATCCCAGGTGGCAACACAGGCCACTCTGATATGTATGACCCCAGCAGCAGCTTTACCCTTAAAGACCAATATGGCCTCAGGTGTTGGCCCCACGTAAGGGAACCAAGTAAGCTTAGCTTTTGATGATAACAGGAGCCGTGCACATCAACACAGAGTCTGGCTGCAGCAGGGACACAGACCCAGATATGACCCTAAGCATAGATCCTGCCCATATTATTCTTAATAGGTGAATAACACACCATTTTCTCTAAATTTAGAAATGAATCAAGGATGTCCAATGTTATAATTCTATTTAATACAGAACTAGAAATTTTAGTCAGGCCAATAAAAACAAATAAATAAAAAGATTACTAATAAAAAAGTAGATTTTTTTTACTGTTAGCAGATAGTGTGGTTCTGTACTTAAAAATCTTTGAGAGTCCCCACTGAGTGGCTTTTTCTTATACAAATTCAGAAAATCAGCATTGCACAAAAATCACACACTTAAAAACAGCAAAATACAACTCATTCACAATAGCCTAAAAATGATTTAACCTAGAGACAAAATGATGATAGATTTTTATAATAAAAATTAACAAGTACTTAAAGACATTTAAGTGAATATATTCACACAAGTAGAAAGTATTCTTATGTTCTTGTATAAGGAGAATCATTATTCCTATGGCCATACATTCAAAATTCCCACTCTAACAAGACAAAAAAAAATACACTGAGACAAGGGGGATATTCTATCGGGAACTCACCAAGGCCAGCTGGCCTGGGTCTGAAAAAGCCTAGGACAAAACCAGACTCGCTGAACATAGCGAACAATGAGGAC
>NW_026067917.1:7413021-7424597 GCF_014885135.2 Alexandromys fortis | reverse complement strand
AGTAAAAAGTCAGAGTGAAATTGACCCCCAAACAGATGTGACGATCAGTGAATAAAAATCACAACATAAACCTATGTAGATACTGCTTTTCAACAAACACCCCCCCAAAAAAAAAAGAAAAAGAAAAATCCTTTGGACAGCAGATAACCTGCTTTTAATTAGTAATGCTATAAGCATGGACTGTCTTCAGTCATCATAACTCATGTTTAGTCTTATCTGGTAGAAATTAAGCACTATGGGCAAAAGTGCTTGCTACTGAATTTGAGTCCTATCACAAGACTCTTGTGGTGTACAGAGACAGCCCTACTGCCACCAGTTTTCCTCTGACCTCCACGCTCAATGCATTAGGAGGCCTGCTCCCACTCACACTAAATGAATGAAGGCTTTTAAGATATGTTAAGTGAGATAAAGAAAAGGTAGACCTATCCATTACTTTACTTCTGGATATATATTTGTAGGAAACCAGTTTAGTATACCTAAGAGACACTTTCATGTTCATGGTATTACAGCAGTATTCACATAAGACTAACTAGGAGTCATCCTGGATGCATGTATAAAGGAAATGTACTATGTGCATACATTTGATCTGTTATTTAGCCATACAGAAGAATAAGCCAAATGCAGTGAAACAATTATTGCATGTTTTCTCTCATCTGGGGAAACTATAATGAAAAGAAAAGAAAAGAAAAGAAAAGAAAAGAAAACCTCCCAAAACAACACCAAAAGAGTGAAGAAAGAAATACAGAAACTATTAGAAAGGGAAAGCGGGATCTAGGTAAAGAGAAGGAGAGAAGAGGGTGAGGGGAATAGGGGTAATAAAGTCAAATTCCAATCAAGCAAAAAGCACTCAATTATTTCATTCGAGGATCTAACTCGTAGTCCTTATATTTGTTCTTACCATCTTTAGGATTCACCTTGTCTCTTGTTGCCGTTCAAAATGTATGTCTCTAACTAAAAATGTGAAAATGAAGATAGTGGTTACAGGCCATCAAAGTGTTTTGTGATAAACCAAACAGATCCACTTGAAACACTGGTGATTTGTAAAGATTTTGGTAGATTCACACAGCAGCAGTGAATGGCAGGCTGCTCAGTCACTTAATGTTGACTCAGCAAATTACAGGAGTAAAGCCTGTTCTACTGCAACTGCAGTAAAAGTGGAGCAGAAGGAGAGATAGCACGATCAAGGAACCCAGGACCGCGAGGGGTGCACCCACACACTGAGACAATGGGGTTGTTCTATTGGGAACTCACCAAGACCAGCTGGCCTGGGTCTGAAAAAGCCTGGGTTAAAACCGGTCTCGCTGAACATAGTGGACAATGAGGACTACTGAGACCCCAAGAACAATGTCAATGGGTTTTTGATCCTACTGCACCTATTGGTTTTGTGGGAGCCTAGGCAGTTTGGATGCTCACCTTACTAGACCTGGATGGAGGTGGGTGGTCCTTGGACTTCCCACAGGGCAGGGAACCCTGATTGCTCTTTGGGCTGACTAGGGAGGGGGACTTTATTGGGGGAGTGGGAGGTAAAGGGGAGGCGGCTGTGGGGAAGAGACAGAAATCTTTAATTAATTAATAAAGAAATAAATAAATTAAAAAATAAATAAAATTAAAAAAGTGGTTATGTGGAGATTGGTAGTCAGAAATGGACAGACATAGGTTACTTTAAGTCTAAAATTTAAAATGTGATATATTTAAGGCAGGTACCCTAGGACTGCACCACAAAACCTTTGTGTCAGCAATGCTGTAGCTGAGAATAGCTTCATTTCCTGGGTTTCCTGGGACTGAGAAGAGGAACTAATAACAAGGCAGCCTTTGGTGGGCTTGGTCTCAAGCCAGTAGCACTGTTTATTTTGTAAACCATGAAATGTACTTGGCCTTCTTCACTTACCAAGAAAAGAATCAGAAAGGAAAACTCAGTTGGCACAAACTGGCTTCATTTAGAAAACACAAATTATTATTTTGCCAAAACCCTGTCCTATTTGAGTTTCCTATGAAATCAGATGAAGGGGTTAGAATTTTCAACACAAGTCAAGTTCAATGCAATTCACTTTTATATATTGTACAAATGTGAGGTTCTCAAGTTCTGAGGGCATATCATGCCTTACAAATCCCAGGATTGTGGCAAGTACTACAAGTACTATTTACAACACCCCCCCCCACATACACACACAATTTAACCATGTAGATAAGAATTCTTAGAAGCAAATAGAAATTCTTAAATCACTTTGTAGTTGCACATGGAAAACTTTGTAGTTCAAATGAACAACAAACATTATATATCTATTTTCTAGTAACTCAAAATAGCCAATAAAGATATTCCTTCCAAATAGACTAACTTCATTTATATCTCTCCTTCCTTAAGTTTTGGTCAGAACAAGATTAAAGCTTGAAACAACAAACTAAAACCCAAAACAATTTTGTTAAAATTATAAAAATTATCAGACTTAACACTAGGGAGGAACTAGGGGAGGGAATAGCAGAATCAGAATATAATGTATAATTTTTTTTTCAAACAAATATAAACAAAAGGAAGTAAAGTGACTTGTTGAAATGGCACATGCCTTTAATCCCAGCACCTGGGATGCAGAGGCAGAGTTTAAGGCCAACCTAGTCTATATAATGAGTTCCATGTCAACCAGGATGAGATAGTGAGAGTTTGTCTCATTAACAACAAAGATAATACAAAAATTATTGTTCAGATTTGACATACCGTATGCTTTGTTTAGTTTTCAATGTCACCTTGTTTGAAACCACATTCACCTGTAAAGAGGAAATCTTAATTGAATAATTGCCATGGTCATACTTGTACTAAGTATCTTTGCCTATGGTCATACTTGTACTAAGTATGAGTCAAAGAGATAGCCACAGAGTCAGTCAGTAAACAGTATTTATCAAAGGTAGCTTCTGGTTCAGTTCCTGCTTGAGTTCTTGTCGTGATCTCAATGATGGCTTGCTATTTGGAATTATGTACCAAAGAAATGTTTTATACCAAAGTGACTTTTGGTTATAATGTTTACCAATACAACAAGGATGCAAATCAGGATGCTGTATTTGTGATAGTAAATCATTTCTAAGAAATTTCAAATACACTGTTAACAAGAATGCTGAAGCACCTTTTTTATTATTATTTATTTATTTATTAAAGATTTCTGTCTCCTCCCTGCCACCACCTCCCATTTCCCTCCCCCTCCTCCAACCAACTCCCCCTCCCTCATCAGCCCAAATATCAGTCAGGGTTCCCTGTCCTGTGGGGAGTCCAAGGACCTCCCACCTCCTTTCAGGTCTAGTAAGGTGAGCATCCAAGCAGCCTAGGCTCCCACAAAGCCAGTAAGTGCAGTAGGATGAAAACCCAGTGCCATTGTTCTTGACTTCTCAGCAGTCCTCATTGTCCGCTATGTTCAGCGAGTCCGGTTTTATCCCATGCATGCTCGCTGAAGCACCTTTTAAAGTATTTTCAGTATAATAACTAATTTTTCTGACAAGGAAACTTGTTCTTATTATCTAATAATTGACAGCTGCTAAAAGTTATGGGATAGAAAAGAGGACTGTAGAAATAACCAGCCTATATACTTTAGGAATGTCTTAATTTTAAAATGGACATCAAAATATATAATGAAAGTCAAAAATGCTTTGGGGAAGAGGTTATGCTTTTCTTTCCAAAGGAAATGAAAGAATGTGGATTTCCTCCAGGTTAATGTGCAGCAGGTTTGATTGGGGGAGACCCTCTGAATCTTGACAGGTGACTTATGTCAGCAAAGGTTACAACTTGTCTTCTGATTAATTTGTCCATTATCTCAATTTTCTCAGAGACCCCTAAAGATGTCATTGCCCACTGACAAAAGGAAGCACTTTAGTGAAGATGATGCCCCACTCTCAAGAGGTGGTATGGGTGTTTATGGTATTTTGGTGGGTTATGGACATTTGTTATTATTTAGAGGAATATTGGCAACTACTAATCTCAGATATTTTACACTGACATGGATTTTGGTATATTGATACAAATTAAATGTTATTTTATTATACTGTATATATGTTTCTATTCTTGTTTGGGGTACTGTGCTTATGCTACTCATTTCAAAATACAATGTATAATTTAAAAATGAGGTTAGGCCAGGTGGTGGTGGTGTATGTCTTTAATCCCCATACTCAGGAGGTAGAGGCAGGTGGATCATTGTGAGTTCAATGTCAGCCTGGTCTACAGAGCTAGTTCCAGGACAGACAGCAGTACACAGAGAAACAAACAAACAAACAAACAAACAAACAAACAAAATGGAAAAGAATAAATAAGGTTAGGATTTAATCTACAGTGATAAAGCTTATAGTCACATTAGGTATGTTTTCAAGGTTAAACAGATATTCTTTTTAGACTAATAGATGATTTTCAAACACTTCAAAGACCTATAGACTCTAGTAATTAAGATCTTTAATAATCTAAGGTTTTCTTCATGGTCTGAGACACATCTGCTGCTGGAAGCACCAATTTACTTCATAAAAGGATAACGGACATCAAAGAAACTCTATATAGAGTTTACTTTCAACGTGACAAGAGTAACACACAGGAAAAAGACTGTTGAACTTTGACAAGAAAAGTTAGTACAGTACTTTGAGATTCTTGCTTCACAAATGTATGCCAGATATTCTGTAGGACACAGAGGAAAGCAAGTGACAAAATTCACCAATATAAGGTGTGACAGTCCTTGAAATTTTCTGCTTTACTGAAAAGTCTTCCAGATAGTCTAGGCTTGCAGGGTGAATGTGGATGCCTCAACATTGCAGAGGAGCTTTGTGTGATTGTCCATGCAGACAGATGTACCTGTTGTTAAGGTCTTTGAAGATCTGGGGTCTTTGATTGAGCTAAAAATGAAACAGTTACAATTAATATTTCCCTAGTTATGATAGAAAGTTGATTAGGTATTAAACTTTGAAACAACTAAGATAAGATAGTTGAGTTTTTTCTGTGAATTTGCTAAATAAAAATGTACTGAATATTGTGAAGGTAATTCTTAATTCATACTCTTTGGTGTATATAGTTTTACTATATTAAATTTAAAACCTTTCATTTATATTTAGAGAAAGGGGGAAATATTGTGGAATACCACTTGTGGAATATTTGTTTATTGATGTAAAGATGTGTTGCCTTATTTTTTAGTTGCATTTATTTAAATCTGTAAAAATGTGTTACTTTGCCTGCCCAAATACCTGATTGGTCTAGTAAAGAGTTGAAAGTCCAGCAGCTAGAGAGAGAAAACTAGGTGGCGTTGGAATGCAGAGACAATAAATATGGTGAAAAATGTAGGCTTGAGAGAAGGAAGAGTGAAAAAAGGACGAGAATAGGATGCCATGACCACTCCACCCAGCCACACAGTCAGTCATTGAGTGAGATGCAAGAAAGCAATATAGAATAGAGAAAGTTAAAATACCAGAAGGAAATGAAAGATGGAATGACTTTTAAAAAGCTGGCCAGAAATAAGTCAAGCTAAGCTAAGACCAGGCATTCTTAAGTAAGTCTAAGTCTCCAGGTATTTACTTAATAGCTGGGTGGCAGGCCCAGAAAGAGCAAGAGAAAAAAAAAATAACAGCTGTAATTCCCTCTCAAAATTATAACAGTGTTAGTTAAAATGTGCTCTTGTCTCTAATCCTTGTTTCTACCTGCAAACTCTGCCAGTGTAAGTTTGATTTAGAGATTTGGATGTGATCCAACTGGCCCACAATCAAGCCACATAAGGAAAAGGTGATATTGCAGTTTAAAGTAGAGGGATGATTTAGGAACACTTGAAGAGAATTGTTTGCCCTTAAACCATAGAGGTTCTTAATCTTGAGATGTTATTAAATCATTAATATCTTAATTCAGACTTAGAAAAATTTTAGCAATGGCACTCTGGACAATACTAAAATGAAAATGTTGCCATCAGTGAATGGTAGCTACATTAAAATAAGATGACTTTAAGCACATAAATAGATTAATTAATCTTTATAGAGGTGAACAAACTCTGTAATTTTTTTGGCATAAAAGTAACACTATGTTAATCTGGGTGTTCTTGTATTTTCTGGTCTCGAATGGTATTCCTGCTCCAGTCTTCTGAGTAGCTAGATAGCAGGCATAGTAATGATTTTATGAAAGCAATTTTACAATGTAGACTTTTAAACTTGAAAAGAGACTGGAAAAAGATTCCTTCCAATAAGGGGTCAATAATTGCTGACAACTAGAAACAAGTTTTTAATGTAGAACTAGTAGTAATAATCTATACTTTCACATAATTCATCAGCAATCAAGCCTAGTAAAATCTTCTGTAGTCATGGTTATATTGAATATAGTAGCAAGAGCCATACATGGCTCTTGAGCCTTTGAAATGTGACCAGTTTCATTCAGGACTGAATTTTTAAAATTTATAATCAATTAACTATTTATAGTCATTTTGTGACTAATGCTATTATTTTTCCATAAATATACAGAGACATTAAATTAATAATCAGGAAACTGTACAATGGCTCACTGATACAATGATTAGAAAGTAAAGTAACTTTGATAAGAATTTTAATCAGAGACTTGCACTCACCTGGGATTGGGATCATTAGTGCTCTCTCTCTTCCACATCTAATCCCAAAGGAAAAGATACAGATGATGGAGGAGGGCCACAGAGGTCCTGCCCTAAAGCAATGTACATCTTACCATATGCTGCGGACAATGCACATGTATATATGTGTGTGTGTGTGTGTATTATCAATCCTCTTGCATAGTTTTAGGACAATAGAAATAAGATATAGATATATGTTTTGCACATTGACTCTTTATGCATATATTGACTGATGAAACAATGTTAAAACATGGTAGCTTAAGACAATAACCTACTCATCCATTGTACAATTGTATTTTCATCTTTTCTGCTAAGTTCCTACGTATATTTTTCTGGTTCCTTATAGACTCACTCGTGCTCTTAGGGACTTGGTCTGAGAAGACAAAGTCTCTCTCCTCCATGAAGCCTTTTTTCTTACAAAAGGCTATCCCTACAGCTGTGGCATCAGGAACCTGAAGAGCAAGAGGAACTAAGCAAGGGATTTTTGGCTTAAATTTGAAATTTGTGAACTTTGATTCCTCTACCTCTATTTGTTGGGGGAAAATTGCCACTAGACCATTTAGATCCAAGAAACTGAGACACACATGGAAAAAGAGGGAGAATCCATGCTTGTGAAGAAAATCTTTTTTACTTGTTGCTCTCAAAAAAATCTAGCATGGTCTTTGTGGTGTCCTTGTTTGCTTTTCATTCTTAGTGATTAAACTTAGGGCTTGACAAGTACTAGGCAAGCTTCACTAACATTCTTTATTCATAGACCCTCAGAAATTTCTTTATCTTGCTGTCTCTTTCTTTAAATATATGTAAATGGCACACTGACCTTCTGTATGAGTAAAGGGCCACAGCCGTGTAGATCTTACTTCAAGCCTAACAGAGTTCTTGTGTCCGCCTGTCTGTTTTCTTCAGGGTATCTCCATTATTTCCAGCATGGATATTTATCATCATTCAGCATTCCACTGCTTGCCTCCATGTTATGACAATGATCTTCTGTAACCCCCAGAAAACAGCCACTTCTTCGATTTTACCCATTGCTGTCCTTCTTGCACCTGGGACTTGTTACTACATGTGGCTAAAATTAATAATGTCCTAGTTAATATGGGTGTGAAATTTTTACATAATGTATGCTATAGATTGTAAGGTGTTTTTTATTCTATAAATATCAAGACAATAAAAACAATAAAATGAATTTTCCTAAAAATTTTAGTTTTCATTTTTATGCTTGTAAAGTTTTGGAATCTGTTCATCTTTCTGCATATCTTACATAGAGACTAATGAACATCAAATGGCCCACTTCTCTTCTTTTCTACAATTTGCATTTTCACCAATTTAGCCATCGTTTAGTTGAAAGGATGATGATATCATTGCTGCCTGAGATATATCCAGGTAATGTCTGCCTCCTTGGTATATTAGTAATGTTATTTTCTATCCTTCAAATTGTTGTAGCATGGGCTATAATTTAAATAGTTATCATAATGTAATTAAGAGTATACATATTGAAAGTAATGAAAATATACATCAAAAGGCTATAAAATGATTCAATTTTTATCATTCATAATTCTCTAGAGCAAACCAATTCACAAACATCACTATGCCATTTTTTCACTGTTACCTGTCTGATTAACCTCAGAATTGTCTATAAAGACCCGAAACACCTTAAATATAAGTCATTGAGAATTGACTTATGCATAAACAAGTTTCTTTTTACTGAAGTTATCATAAAAGTAAATAATAAGTAAATTAGAAACTTTTTATAGTGTACAACAAAATCATCAGATTAAAATGCATGATAAAAATAACATTAAATCTTTCACCTAGGGAAAGGACAGTTGCTTAGCCTTTATGCACTTGTGCATTCTGCATTTTCAGAGCTGACCTAGAATGAGAAAGAGCCTACATGTTCTTAACAGGTTGAATGCTGGTACATTGTTAATTAATGTTCTCATGTAGTAGTAATGATGGGTCCTGGGAGGATACGATAAATGCAATCACACGGGGAATGTACAGTTCATGTCTTTATGTGCATAGCTACAGTTTGTCACATATGTGACACGAATAACACTATGTAAGTTCACACTTTGGCTATAGCGTAATTAGTAAATTTTCCTTAAAACAAAAGATAAAGATCAGAGTTTGCTACGTAGCAAATTCACTCATCAGCCTTGCAAGTAATATACTGACTCTTATCTTTATTTTTCATTAGCTTTTTAAGTTAGCCTGCTAATAATGGATTTCATTATGGCATTTTTATACTTTGTTCTTATTCCTCTCCCTCCCTCCAACCTTTCCTTATCCCTTTGATCCCCTCTTGGCTGCACCCTCCCATAGCTTGGCTCTGCTTTCATGTCACCTGTTTTCCATTATTCTCTCTTCTTTTCCTCCCTCCTTAAGATCCCTTCTTCTTCATGCATAGCCCCCTTCAAGTTTTATGACCTACATGCAATACACATACACATACATACACACACAAATCACTATAAAATTTAGGGTTCACATATGAAAAAAAAAGTCATGATTGTCTTTCTGATTCTGGCTTATTTTACTTAAAATATGGATTATGAATTTCATCCATTTTTCCTATTTTAGAATTTACATAACTTAACTTGATTTTTTTCTTTACAGTTAAATAAAATTCTATAATATAAGTGAACCAGATCTTTATCTATTAATCATCAGACGAATACCAATAGTTCTGCCAATTTTTATCTATTGCAAATAGTACAAAATAAACTTGAGTCTAGACATAGAATACTTTGTGTAGATACTCAGAAGTGTTATAATTGAATCTAATAGCAGTACATTTAGTCTTATAAGGGACCTCCATACTGATATCCACAGTGGCTACACCAGATTTTATTCCCATTAACAATGTAAAAAGCTCCCTTTCTCTTTCTCCATATCCATCATTTCTTGTCATTTATTTTCTTGATGATAGACATTATAACTATGGTGAGATGAAATCTCAATACCAGTTTTTATTTGCATTTAGACGATAGCTAAGGAGGTTTTATTCTCTTAATAATGTTTACTAATCATTTGTGTTCCTTCCTGTTATGTGTATACATATGTGTATTTTTTGTATTTTGTGCATAACTGAGTTTTCAACTGTTCATGAATGCATATGCTTGTGAAATTCAGAAGTAGACATTGCTTTCTTCATCACTCTCTACCTTAATATTTGATAGAGGGTCTTGTATTGAACTTAGAGTTGACTGATTTGACTAGACTGTAACATGAATACTTCTTTCTCTGCCTCACTCCTGATGTTATTACAGACACAGGCCTTTACTAATGTTGTCATTTCCCTAGCCCTCATTTCTTCTTTGAGAACTCTCTGTTCAGTCACTGACCTATGTACTGATTTTGTGATGTTTTATTTGTTTATATTTTAGTTCTTTATGTTCTACGTTCTATTCATATTTATTCTCTCTGATGCACTGCTAACAAACTATTTTCTCACCCTATAGGCTGTAATTTTTTGATACATTTACTGTGAAAAACCTGTTGTAGTTTATAAACTTCCATTCTCCGAATCTGAAATTATTTTCTGTGCTATTGGAGTCTTTCAGAATACCCAGGTCTGTGTTGATATCTTGACATTCTCCTCCAGATTTTCAAAGTTTCATTTCATGGATCTAATCTCATTCTTACACATGTGGATAAAATTTTTTTCTCATTCTTCATGCTGAAAAAGATTTTTTTCAATAAATACTTTGACATTATGCTAGTTAATCCTTGTCAACTTGGATTTGTGTCCATTGTGATACTTGTATATGAGACACACACATCTATATGTATTTATACACATAGGGAATTTATGAGGATACTTCTAAATGTAGATTGTACATGAGCTGGTACTTCAGGCTAAATAAAAAAAATTAGAAGGTATGGTTTGAAAGATTTCTCAGTGGTTAGTAAACCTTGTTGCTACTGCAGAAGATCAGAGTTCAGTTCTTAACACCTATATTGGAGGGCTCACAATTGTTTGTAACTCCATTGTCATGGGCTCTTATACCTTTTCCTAGTATTTCTGGGTACCTGTACTGATATATCAAATCCCCACTTGCAGAGATGTACGCAAAAGTTTCTTGTTTTGGAGCTGCTAGGTCCCAAATATCCAGCATCTGTTTCCTAAATTACCACACAGAGGCTTAATATTACTTATAAAGGCTCGGCCAATAAGCCGGGCGGTGGTGGTGCACGCCTTTAATCCCAGCACTCAGAAGGCAGAGGCAGGCGGATCTCTGTGAGTTCGAGGCCAGCCTGGTCCACAAGAGCTAGTTCCAGGACAGGAACCAAAAAGCTATGGAGAAACCCTGTCTCGAAAATCCCCACCCCCCAAAAAAAATTTTTTTTAAAAAGGCTCAGCCAATAGCTAAGACTTATTATTAAGTAGCTCCTACATTTTAAGTTAACCCATATTCCTTATTTACATATTCCTTATTTATGCATCATGCCTCTTTGGCATGCCTGTCTTGCTTTCTCTGAATCTGGCTGTCTCCTGACTCTGCTCTTTTCCTTCCCATCATATTTAGTTTAGTCACCCCGCCTATACTTCCTGCCTAACTGTAGCGATATTGCATTTGGATGTTAATAAATAAGGCTTGTCTGAAGATCAGAGAGTAAAACAACGATAATAGTCAGCCATACAGGCCACGTAGTGGTGGCACATATTATAATCACGGTAGTCATATTAGTTAGCTATAGAAACCAGGCAGTCATGGTGCCCAGCTTTAATCTCAGTTTTAATGAGGACTTATAAGGTGGGAGGAGACAGCTCAGACACAGTCTCATTCTGAGAATTTCGGGAGGCAGTACCCAATTTCAGACTGAGGTAGAGGTAAGAGCCGGTGGCTGGTTGTTTTGTTTTTCTGGCTTTCAGGTTGAACCCCAATATCTGTCTCTGGGATATTATTAATGGTACTACACCTGGCTCTCAGCATTTTATTAAACTAATTTGAGTGACAAATCTTTACAGTGTATAAGAGAATTATTCCAGAGAGTATC
>NW_026067917.1:7342928-7406817 GCF_014885135.2 Alexandromys fortis | reverse complement strand
GGTCTTTGAGGCCTGACATGTAGGCAGGCACTCACTGCTCTTGGTTGGAAGCCTTAGTGTAGGAGCAGAAAACTGTTCCTGAGCAAAGGACCTTGCCGAGAATACAGGCTGGGGGGGGGGGTCGTGTATAAGAAAGACAGCCCTGCAGAAGGAGCTGGGGGAGGGGGGTTTGTGCTCTCTTCCGGGACTATCGCCCCTGGATAGCACACACTCACCCGTCCAGATGGAACTCTTCAGCACCTAAACAGGGCCGCCTGGTAGCCCAGTGATCCAGGGACAGAAGGAAGGACGGGGCAGGCAGTGCAGGATCCAG
Source organism: Alexandromys fortis (assembly GCF_014885135.2). Classification (NCBI taxonomy): domain Eukaryota; kingdom Metazoa; phylum Chordata; class Mammalia; order Rodentia; family Cricetidae; genus Alexandromys; species Alexandromys fortis. The sequence goes on along the minus strand of NW_026067917.1, from coordinate 7,406,504 downwards.
GAGAGCACAGGAGCCCCTGGAGCCCAGGCTGAGGGTGCCGGGCTCTCTTAACTGAGGACCTTGAGGCTCACCGCTCTGGGTGGGTAGCCTTAGAGTAGTAGCTTAAAATAGGAGCTTAAAACTGTTCTCCATTCAAATATTTACACTTCCTCCCCTCATCCCATTCTCCTCCCGCTCCCCCACTCATCCTCTCCACTCCTCCTCCCTCCTTAAGAGAGGGCAGGGAACCCTGTCCTGTGGGAAGTCCAAGGTTCTCCCCCCTACATTCAGGCCTAGGAAGCTTTGCATCCAAATAGACTAGGGTCCCAAAAAGCCAGTACATGCAATAGAAACAGGGACAGTAGAAATAAATAGATGAATATCAGACCCTTTCTCTTTGTTTTCCAACTGCAAACCCAATGTAAACAGCCACTCATATGGCTGCTGACATATCTTAGGACCATGACAGACTATAAAATACATATGCTAAAATAAGGCTTTTCCTGCTTATTTTTTTTTCAGTTCCATCCGAGCAGTTAGTAACTAATACAGAAACCTGGTCCAAATCAGAATAATCAGTGGTGCCATTGCTACAGACGACTGTATTTTTCTTAGACCTTTGGAACTGGTTTATGAAAGTAACAGGGGAGGTTTGGAACTGTGAGCTACAGAAGCCTTAGAACATTTTAGGAAGTGTTTAGCAATCCATCGTGTTTGTGGTTTAGATGATCAGAATTTTAAGAGAAAGACAGGGGCATTTGGTTCATGAGGGTCCACAAAACACAAAGACTATGTGGATGAGTGGGAGAGAGGTCATGTTCTGGTAGCGAATCTGGTATCATTCTGCCTGTGTTTTGACAATCCAAATGATGCTGAATTAAAAAGTCACAGATTAGTTGTTTGGCAGAGAAAATATCATGGTACCTTGCTTTGTTACTATCCTTGCCAACTCTTCTTATTCAGGTATAACAGAAGGATGTGAAAAAGTACAATTTGAATGGAATACTAGCTTGTGTAAGTTTATTAGTGATGCAGATTAGGATGTCAGGTCTGGTGATGTCATAACACAGGGACATTAGTATGGCATACTTTTCATGTGTCTATGAGGCTCTTTCCTGAGAACATCAGTTGGAATAGGAAGATCTTTCCTGAATACCCCAGTACCATACCATGGTCTCTTGTTCTAGAAAAAGACAAAAGGAAATGGAGAAATTCAGATAAATGATAGAATTTTCCCTTCTTTGCTTTAGGGACAGTCCAGTTGTGAATAAACTCCTGCCACCAGACCTTCCCTCTCAAAAACTGTACCCATAAAAAATGAATCAACTAAATTCTACCTAAAATTGATTATTTGTAGGTACTTCCTCACATTAATGAGAAAAGTCACCAATACTATAGTTTACTAAGTTCAAATTAATCCTCTTTAATCCACATAGAGATCAATTTTTAGAATAAATTCACCCATTAGAGTAAGTGAATTCATTTGTAGATTCTTCCATCTGTTTCAATTTTGTGTTGACTACTAACTGGCTCTGACTTGCTTTCTAAGTACGTCATTCCTTTCCCATCCTATGACTTTCCCTAAGATGTGAACAAATGCCTATTCGTCCTAATTAAGCATCAGTGCCAGACAAAAGAAACAATCTCATAAAAATTTAGGTTGGATAACTAGTGAGTTTATTGGAGTTACTTACAGGAGGAGGGTGGGTGAGAGGTGACATATGATAAAGCATCCAGCCATGATTATCTCTTATCTTTGACAACCAAATACCCTATCTCTTGGTAGCAAGATAATCCTCCTCTAAGTCCTCAGCAGGATTTGGGGTACCTTGCTGAGAGGATACAGGCATTACAGCCTTGGGCTCTTTAGGTCTTCGGGGTAGCAGCATGGAGCAGTGTTTTGCAGAATAAGTCTGTGGTTCATCAACAGGAATGGCAGGACAGCCATTCTGTCCCCAGCAAGTCTGCAAAGCCTGCAGTGCAGATGTCTTGGTGGTTAGGGAAGAAATGATTTCCTCTGTCTGCAGTCACTGTTTGAGATCCAGCGGCTAGGGAAGCTTGGGTAGGCAGATCCTTCTTCTCAGGGGTTTTCTTTCTTCCTCTTTCATTGAGTACTTCTCATCTGCAGTCTTGAGGCTATAGAATGCTTAAAACCGTGGAGCTGTCAGCTTGGCCTTGGTGGCCCAGAAGTGTGTATGCAAATAACATTAGAAGTGAGGCCAATACAGGTGCTATTATTAAAAACTTCTCTGAATTGCTTGACACGAGTAATTTCCCCTTTTCTATGTAGCTATGATAAGTCACTCACAGTGTTCCTTGACAGTGTCATGTCACCATTTATTACTCTCATGTGCTTAGTCCCTGAATCTACATATAAGTGAAGGTTGTACTGTTTCTGCCTCTACTATACTAAGTATAAACTGTATACACGTTGTATTTAAATCACCCCAAGAGCTAGAATCTTAATGAAACATTTGTGTACACATGTGGACATGTCACTGCTCAGTCAGTCATGCCAAAATGTTATTTACATTTACAGTTCTGTAACTATTCTACACTGAATACTCCAGTATACCTTAAAATACCCAAATTACCTGTTCCACATGTGGGGAAGTCAGAGATTTTTGTTCTTTGCTCATTTAATTTACAAAGTAAGTGATAAAATACTTATGTATACATATTAATGCAACTTTCTTCATTTACAGGGAACTAATTATTTCAGGTTAGGTTTTTTTTTTGTGACTTGGTACATATAGTAGTTCTCTATATACACTGTGTTCTAACATAATCTATACTTAAAAGCATGTATTTGAACTAGTTGTCCATGTATGGACACTTTTCATGTGCCACCATTCTTATTTAAAAAAAAAAAACAATTACTAGAGTTAAATTTAATGTTGTTGTACCAAAAGAAAATTCCAGACCTGGGACATCGGCTTATCCTTTGCTTTGCAGGCTAGGTTCACAGGCAAACATATAAAATGCTTGAATTTTTTTTATGTTTTGTCTTTGTCCGTATGCATATCTATGTATTCCATATGTACAATACATGCAAAAGCCTAGGAGGGCATTAGAAACCCTGAGACAGGAGATGCAGACACTTCTGAGCTGCCTCATGGGTCCTGGGAATTGAACCTGGGTCCTCTGTAAGAGCAAGCAGTGCTCTAACTGTTTGTTCTATCTTTCCAACCCCATGTACCCTAGGAAATTAAGATAAAAGAAAGGAATATTGTATAGGAAACAGAAAAAAGGGCATCATCATCAACATAATTTATTCTGTTTATTTGTGCTATTTTTTTTGCTTGCATGCTCCAAATCAAATTACAAAAGTTACAGTTGACATATTTAGTCATAAGGCAGGTATAGTAAGACCTGTCTCATAGAATTTTTCCATATTTTTATGAGATATGAAAACACTTAATAAAATATTATATAAAAACATGAGTCCCCCCCCCTCCAAACTTTGGACCTTTATCTTTTCTTGGAGGAACTAAAAGTACTTGTCAAGGATATGATACTACTACTTCTCAGGTCATGTTTAAAGAGCAGGAGGGCATTGCTGTAGAGTATACCCCTCTACTAGGTACCAATGGAGTAGATCAAACTAAAGTACCGTGAATCATGTTGAGTGCTACAAAATCAGGCAGAACTTTTAAAGACACATAGTGAACCCTATAACAGACAAGTTATTTTTGGAAGATACAGGATTCCAATCCTCCGAGTCAACTCTGATGATGTCGCCTCTACTTCAACCCTTATAGAAAAGTAACCAGAAGTTACATTATATTAAACAATTATTATACTTCAACCCTTATAGAAAAGTAACCAGAAGTTACATTATATTAAACAATTATTATATGTTCCCTCAATCTATCTGTTTCCTTGTTCATTCGTCATAAAACCTTGTATTTGATTTGCCTGGGGGAAGAACTCTTTCTATTTTTTTTTAATGAAAGTTTTTTCTGACATATTTCACTAAAAATATAAAAAGGAAATCTGGCACGGTTGCCTCTTAACATATTCTGTGCTTTACATTATTCAATAATCATTTTTTATTATTCTAGGATAAGTGACCAAAATGCTGTCATAATGATAAACATCAAAATTTATGATCATGGATATTCTAACAATTGATGTTCATAATTATTATTTCTTCCTTTAAAGAGAAGAGTAAAAAGAAACATATTCCACTTAACTAAATAAATTCTCATATCTTTTATTTTTATCAAATATATATATATATATATATATATATATATATATATGAATGCATAAAGCTAAAAATGGAGTTGCTAGTTGGATTCAAAAGGCAAGGACAGCGCACAGCAGTAGGCACTCTACAGATTTCTTCTTTATATTAGACAATGAGTAGGATTTCGCTTGAAGAAACAAATCTGCTCATTGAAACAATGAATGTTTCTTATGATACACACCTATTATTTCTGACACACTGAGTTAAAATAGTATTATTTATTTTAGTACATTGACAGTAGTTTTAGACTAAAACTGTCATTTATTCCCTAAACAGGGAATTCTGACTTTCCTGCTTTGGAAACCATCAAAGGTAATTTAAGACACACACACACACACACACACGTATTTTTCTCTATTGTTATTAATTCTCCATTATCCAAACCTCTCCTCTTGGCATCGCTCTTGGATTTGAAAGCCTAAAAAGGTGGGAAAATAGATAGAAAGGAATTAAAGTCACATCTGAACATAGAATCTACTGAAATATCCTGAAGAAGTAGAGTGGACTGGAAAATTCAAGCGTGACTAAAAAGTACATTCCCCACTAGTCAGTAGAGTTTGCTTTCTATTTGTCACTGCCACCTTGGATAGCAGTGAGCATTAATAATGCATGGGCGCTAGGAATGTATTAGCAGCTAACCTCGCGAAGAAATCAGCTGGGGACCCAGAAGAGCTATAAAAGGAAGAAAGACTGAGAGAAGGAGGGAGAGAGGGAGGGAGCAAGAGAAAGAGAGTGGGGGCGTGTGAATATGCATCAACACCAAGTATCCTTTTTATTTATTGGGAGGATTTGGAAAGCAGTGTCTAGAGTGCAGGCAGCTATGCATCATTGTAAACAGATACTGGAAATCCTTGGAATGGGGTCATAATTGAGTTCATTGATCAAATTCAAGTTCCACTCCCATCACACCTCAGTACCATAGTGTCCCACTCCCACCAGAGCTCTGCATTACTGACCTTTACTTCTAACCTAAAGAAACACCCCTGGCAGATCCAACATATTCGTACACTTAAGCCAATTAGAAGTTTTAGGAAATAGTATATTGGGCAGCTTTCTTACAGCAACACTATGAGATGTCTGATGTATATTTGTCATATATGATTTTAGATTTCCTTTAGGGCATGTATACATTGCAAATAAATTTATTGTGAAAGTGCTAATTCTTACACCACATCACTATTGCAGAACAAGCAAAATAATAAACATTGAAAGATTGCTGGCACAAGGGAGTGAGTTTAGCCCAATTTTCTTGATGAATTCTGAATTTCCTTTTAAAAACACATATTCACTTTCGAATTAAGTTTTAAGCTATTATAAGTTAGAAATAAATAAGTTTTGGGAAGAACTTACATATTGTCCCCAGTGAAGGCCACATGTGACATCTTTGCAGATGTTCAGTGACCCAATCTGTCTTCAAGATGAAGACATATTTTATGCTTTGCTCTTTTAAAGCCCAGCACTCACTCTGACACCATAGTTGAAGTCTTGTCCATTTGTTGACTTGACTGGGACCTGTTAGATGCTAATAAAACAGTAAGCATATTTGAAAAAAAATAAGTTTCTAACATACAAACATAATTATTCCCTTAAAAAGTGCTAATTCAAAATTGTACAAGCTTGAAATTTGTCATCCTAAGAGCACATGATAAAAATAAGTAAAGCATCGTTTTACTACACCTTTGTTATATCTCTTACAATAGTTTTTGTGAGAAAAGAATTACACCGTCTTACTATTGTCTTAGCTATTTTTGTACAAGATAGAATTGATTTGTCTTTCTTTAGCTAATATCATAATTAGATTTATTATTTCTCATCCTAATTTCTCATTTGGGGAAGCATCACAGAATATTTTCATTTTATTATGGTCAACTTAGCCTTCAATGCACGTCTCTTCTCCCTTGTAGTATCCATATATGCATATATACATTCTAAGTAAGGTGAGCTATAATACATTTTCAACACACATTTTATAGAAAAGGTTCAATGATGAACAAACGAATTTTGAGGAAATTAATTTAGTCAAATTTACTTACCTGCTATTATATTGCTTATATATTATATAGCTTATATTGCTAGATATTCTTTTGAGGAAATGACAAACAATTCAGAGCTTTGTACGTAGGAGTACATATAAATATTGTTCAACTACCGCATGTGAGAAAATATATATAATTACATAGGTGCAAAAAAGATTGAAAAGAATACATATCCTGATAGCATAGATGTGCACACATGCAAACTATATAATTACATAGGTGCAAATAAAGACTGTTTGAAAACAATACAAATACTGAAAGTATAAATGTGCACACTTACAAACTTCTCATTTCTTTGAACAAAACTTTTTACAGATTGATATTTATCAGCAATGTATCCATAGAGACAAATTATTTTGATGAAAACCCACCAATCCATACCTATTACAACTGAGCTCTTTTCTTTAACAAATACCTAGTGGAGTTCTTGTGAAGAAACCAAGTGTTGCAAACAACTGGTAGCTTTTCACATTTTGTTAACATCTTCCAATATTTTAACAGAAATTCAATTTCTTTGACTTTAAGTGAAGGATTGTAATTAACTCATTCTTCCCATAGGGCTATAGAAATGTGTAGAACCTCGCCTCCTTTTCCCAGTTAGCTGACACACTGCGATTCCTTTCTTGTTGCACTGAAAAATATTAATACTTTGGGATTTTTCAATGTAACCCCACTGGAATATTATCCAATTCCTCTTGATATAATTTTTTTACTTCTAAGCTAATTCAGTCCAGATATTTCTTTTTGGGGATACATTGCAGTAATCCATTAAATAAGAAAAATAGAATCCAAAGGAAATATTAACCAGAAGAGTTCAATTAAAAAAGTCATTATGGCAGAGTCGTGAACCAACAGGAAGATAAGGGATGTGTACGGAATACAAACAGGAGCCGCATTTCCTTCACAGCTAAACTTCAAGGTGATCTTTTCTAGTGCTGTTCAGAAAGTGTTACTCCACAGAAGTCTGAACATGTTTCCTTGGTTTACTAAATCATGGGTTAATGAGCTGATGCTTTTCATTAAAATTTCCCTAGCATCAAAATTGATAGCTAGACATTTCTTCCTCAGCATATTAAAGTCTATATCAATTCAACTATATAAAACAATATTCCATTCATTTATCAAAGGTAGAGACTGAAGCATAAAATATAAACAGAACAAAAGGAATTATGGTTATTGGGTAGAACTAAAGATTGCAATTTTAAATATGATACCTAAGACATTATGCCTGAAAATATAACATTTAAGAAAACACTTGAAAGAGGCAAAGGGCAAGTCATATTTACATTAAGGAAAAGTCTTCTGAACAAAACCTGAGGCATTTCAGGCCTCATGATAATAGAATGACTAGGGTTCATGTGTCATGATGCATACGAAAACATCAGCTAAATAAAGTGGTAAAAATGGACAAAATATCCAAGACAATCCTAAGTTCTCTAGTGCATTCTGATGGTTTAGAGAAAAGCCGTTTGCCATGTCCATTGAGTTGCAGCTCTAAGCCTGCAGATGAATACTGTCAAGCCGAGAGGAGGGAGAGAGGGGATTCACTCATCACGTTCATTAAGAATCTCTGCGAAAGATTCTTCCACTAATCACTGAAGAAAATATACACCCTGGTTCTCTACTTGGGGCTATAATGCATTCAGAAAAAAACAGATATGGCATTAGAAAAATTCTCACTACATAGGAAGAAAAAAATACTCTTAAGAATTTTTGAATAATCAGCAATTACGAAGAGTAAATAATATAGAACAATAGTCAAGAGCCAACATATTGAAATCATGGAGGATAATCATATACACTTAGTCATCTCACATTCAAATTGTTAAACAAAAATCAAAATGGAATAGAAATGTGAGACATATATTCATTGATAGTGTTAAATTTTCCCTGGTTATGATATTCTACAAGAGTATAACTATTTACAAATAGACATATAAGCATAAAATCTTATCACCTGAAGTCAAGATTACCTATGAAGAAATGAAATTTCTTTGTAATTTTCAATAATACTATCTGATGTTCTATGGGAAAATTGCCATACCTATAAATTGTTATACCCAGAGCAATTTCCACCTAGTCAAACAATAGAAAGTGATTTTCAACATAGGAGGCCATTAGATATTTTTCTCTGTTTATTGTTCATACAATAATATGTATTCTAATGAGAGAACAAGCACAGAATGATGAGGACAATGGTCCTAAGAACAATGGATTCGACTGTTCAGGATTATGACGGGCCAGGCCATAGACAAAGATCAAATACAGATGAGAAGTCACCTGTTCCAGACAGAGGGAGGACTATGGCCATTAGGAAAATGGTTGTTGAAGAAAAGAGGGTATAAAGGAATGGAAAATCCCCAGTGAATGTTTGATAAAGTTGAGAATCTGAGATAATCAAGTAGTAACTTAAGAGAAAATTAGAAATGATGAGAAATACAAATGCACAAGTGAAATATATAAGAAAATCACGATAACAATATCAATTAAATTATTGTGAGGGAGACATTAAATTAAGAACAATTATTGTATTATCAAATTTAAGATCATTTTTAATAAATTGTCTTGAGAAGATATATATATATATGAAATTAAAAAATAAGTTTGGTATATTATTAATGATGTTATTGTATGGTTATCACTTGTTATATAAGCAATATTTATTAATTTAGTGTTGGTTCAGTGACCATTTAAAATTGGAGAACTAAAACTACTATTGAAATTTGTATTCACAGTTTAGGGTTCATTGTGATAAACTTGTAACTTTAAAAAGTGACACAGTGTATATTGGAAAAAGGGTTAAGTACTTGATTCTTGAAGGTAGAAAGTATTCATGTGATTGAGAAATGTTCAAATATAATGTAACTCGAATACCTCAAATGTTTGAAATATGGAGTTAAATATAAAATTGAAAGAGGAACAAAAATAAGGTTTTAAATATATCATTTGAATTATAACTGTAATAAAGGGAGAAATTTTTTAAAATATAATTCAGATAATGAGATGCAGATGGAAAATTGTAAATGCACAATAGTCATTTCAATTCTAAAACTGAACACTATTTTATATAATTGAGATATGTGGTCAAAATTATGAAAAAAAATTCAGAATGGATTACAATAGTAATTAACATTATTTTAAATGAAAGGAGACAGACTCAATATACAATAATGACTTTAAATTTGTTCATGGAGACAGAATGCAGACCCTTGTATGTTAGAGGTTTAGGGCAAAGAACAGGATGGCAACTTCACAGAGGTTTGAGACTCCTTTACAGGGCATGGAATATCCTGGAACAGGTAGATGCAAGCTTCCCAACACTTTGATTATACTAAATCCCACTAAATTGTCTGCTTAAAAATGGCTAATTTTATGTTATGTGAATTTCAACTCATTAAAAAGGCTTATCAATCAAAGCTGAGTTAACCAAGGTGATAGAAAGAAGCAACAGAGATTTAATTTTAACCAAGAGTATATGTATGATATAAAATGCATTATCTTAGGCTTGAATCATTCTATTAAATGCATAGGTTTTAAACACCACAGATGTAGCTAATAACATAGACTAATTTTTCTTTCTACAGAGAAGGGAGGAAATGGAAAAATAAATAAACAGTTTATTGCATTCAAAGTGTAAACAATGTACTTGTGACTTAATGTTTTAATCTCAGATGTTTAAAATGGATTTCAGTAAGTGGTTTGAGATAGAAGCTTATGGTAATAATGAATGCATATATATTACAGGTGAATATAAGAAGGATTATGAGCTCTACAAACATGCACTAAATATGTATCTTTAATTCGTCATGATCATACTGTAATCTCCACTCAAAGCTTTGTCTATTAATTGTGAAAAGTTATGAGTCTTCTTATTTTCTTTATTCTTTCCTTTGAGTAGTGCCTTAGAAATATCTGCTAATGATCTTTATTATCTGATAAATTGAATTACTGTATTCTCTGAACAAATACTGGGAAACCATCTAAGATATCTGAGAAATTAGCCTACATTTAAACATTAGGATAAAGACTGAAGTGCAAAAAGATTGCCTCTTTTGGCAATGGAAATTCGATGTCTTGAATATTTTAGAAAGATAAAATGGCTCTAAATTTTCCATTATTGATTTACTTGTATTGGAAGAAAAATGAAAATCAATTTAATGATTAAAATAAAATGGGAAAAAATTGTGCCTCTTCATTCTTCAAAGGTAATTATTTTCCTAGCAATATAATTTTGATGTCAAAATCTCTTCAGTTCAACCTTTTCAAATTCCCAGTTAGTTGCTCACTAGTATAGGACTCTAAATAATTAAATGAGTAAATTTTGTCCTAAGCTACAGTGGTGAAAACTGTATGCACATTTCAATTTTTTTTAAGATTTGCAAGGAAAACTTAATGAAATGAAAATCTGGATTGTAATTTACCCAGCTGAATCTAGAAGATCGTAATGCAGTCAGCATCAGTGGGATGGGTAGCTAAGCAACATAGCTACCTAGCACCTTTTCAAAAGACATTTCCAGGTTCATTGTACATTTTTTCATTTATCTATTGGAGACTGGTTGCTTATTTCAATTTATTTTGAAAGTTCACTAATTAAAATGAAGATATTTAACTACAGAAACGAAAAATGCAAGTGAGAATTTTAAAAGGACATGCTGATCTACATGATTTATACAAATATCCTAAGAACTGAGGAGTTAAATATTATATTTATTTAGTTGTTTAAAACATAAAAGCAGATTTGAAACATTAAAAGCAATTTGTTTTCATTAAGTAGAGTTTGAGATTTTGTTTGTGGATGACAACATTAATATCAAATGTTAAATATTTTAATTTTTTTTTCAAGTTCAAGTTGATATCCTAGTTGATACATCCATGATTGTTTAACAAACAGAGTATGAATCAGACCTACGGATTGTGTTTTGTTGGTGAAGAGCATTTATACAGCTGAGTAGGAAGGTAATAACTTGTCAAGAATCTTAAATGTCAGAGTTGCAGTGGGCAGAAAGATTCTGGAGTAGTTAATTGCATTGCCAGACCACGGTGTTCCTGCTCAGCACCCGAAGGATGGTTAGTAGTCACAGAGCACCTGTACTTAGAGATCTCATCCCTTCATTCATACTTAAGAGGCCGAATAGAAAGAATATCTTCCATGAAGATAGCACAGTATTTATGTATTAGGAAAAACAAACATCCAATTAGTCAAGCAAATATATGATCTAGAATACACAACTTGTAGTATTCATGAGTTAGATGCATATCCCTTCTAGTTTTATTAATCTTTATCAATGTAACTGAGTGGTATTTTCTAAGATTCAAAGTGCTGTGACAAAGATAAAAACAGACACACAGCCATCTGAGTTTTACAGAGAAGCCAAGAACATACATCAGAGAAGAGACAACATGCTTAAGAAATGATGCTGGGAAAACCAGATCTCTATGTGTAGAGGAATGAAACATGATTCATTTCTCTTTTTCACACACAAATAAACTTCAAATGGATCAAAGATCTTAATATGAGAGGGGTTGTGGCGGCGTGTGCCTTTATTCCTAGCATTCAGGAGGCAGAGGTAAGTGGATCTCTGTGAGTTCAAGGCCAGCGTGGTCTACAAGAGCTAGTTCCAGGACCAAAAGCTAGTTCCAGGTACCAAAGCTACAAAGAAACCTTGGCTCAAAAACACAAACTAAAGAAAACAAAGAAAGAAAAAACAACTTTTTAAGAGCTTGTGGGGAACAGGGAGCACTCATGCACTCATGAACTGTTGATGGGAATGCAAATTGGTACAGTCACTATAGAAATCAGTTTGGTGGTTCCTCTCAAAACTAAAATTAGCTTTACTATATGACCCACGTTTAACACTTGTGAACATATACCCAATGGATTCTATTTACTACTTTTCTTTGTTCATAGTTTCTCTATTCTCAATAGTTAAGACATGAAAACAAAGAACCACAGGCAATTAAGAATTGCTGAAGGTGGGAGAAATAATTTTCTTCAGGGAAAAGCATACCAATTGGTTTTCCAATACCAAATAGTCAGCTTTGAAAACAGAGATACAAATAATGTTATACAGACTGAACGGGTTATATTTAGGAATGTATACCACAACAATTTGTAATAAAAGGCCATGGATTTGAAAGATAACAAGGAGGGAAAGGTGGTAGAATTTAGAGAGAGAAAGAGAAGAGAGAAATGTAATTATATTAATCTAAAAATATTTTATACAAACTCTGAAGGAACTAATAAAAATTTTAAAATGGTAAAGAATATTTCCCTCTGAATTTGGGTCTTTATGCACACAGATTGTATAGCTCTAAGACCACATCAGAGTAGATTTTTGTGCAGTGGAGTGCACAAGGGATCAAACTGTAGAGAATAGTTAACAGAGTGGTCAGCAGCCACAAACAAGATGCCTAGATCACATCCCTTCATCAGATTCCACGGACCATCCTGGAAGAGGCAGCAGAAAGGTATTAATGCCAGCAGTCAGGGATGCCCGAGGGAAACAGTGTCCTCTGGCCTGGCATGACCATTGCAGAAATAAAATTAGTATCTGTGGCTGTGAGTGAGCAACATGCACAGACGACTTATATCAACATTTTGCATATATTCAAAATTCTCCAAGATTATGATTTTAAAATTACTGATTTCAAAGACTCGAGTAGTGATTAGTATTCTAAGGTTGTGTTTTTCTAATATCCCATGTGATGGTTGATGTAATATCTTGCACTGTAGAGACCGGTTTCTTCCACAAGTGAACAAATCTCGGGTGCCTTATGCGACATGGTCATAGAGACAGAGGGGCAATCTTGAGTGAGCTTTATGTTATCGTTGTTCGTACTTCATCCTACTAACCTGAATTTCAGAAACTAACACCTGTGTTGTTAGGTGAGTGAATAACCAAGTCAGAATCCCAAAGTTGGAGTTTCCTGTAAAACCTTACTCAGACTCCAATCAGCAAGTGTGGGCTTGGTTGGAACTAAGGAAGAGAGGAGGGAACAGCTATTTTTAGCGTGATTTACTCTTGTTTGTGCTCCTTTCCAGTGTGCTCTGAATATAGCAGACGCTGACCTCTGCTATGGTGGACTTCAGAGGAAGGAAGTCACATAATGCACTCCATTAGTTCGGGAGCAGAGATAAAATGAAACAATAGTCATGCTTTTCACTGCCGGCATAAAAATAAATGAAAAAAAACATTGCCAGGAATGCCACCAATTCAAAACTTCCCCCATCGACTCCTAATACAGATGCCTATTTCCTCAAGATCCAGAGGTGTCCCAAGAAAGGGCCCAATTGTTACATGGATCTCCTAACTACAGACTACTAATTGAGTGGTAGGGAAATCAAGCTCACGGAATAACACTGATATGCAGTCACTAGTAACATCTACCAAGGAGAAGATTCACTTTATTTTAGAACACTCACTTTAAGTATTTTGTATATTGACAGGTTTGTCAAAATTGATACGTTTTATCTGTATTTAACTACCGTTACGTGATAAATTCATAGATGTACGAAATAGGAAAGGTACAAGAAGTTTTAAGTGTGTATATACCATTCATTGGATCTCTGGTTCGTAAAGATAGAAATAATATCAAAGGTGTGTAGTACTTTGAGTAGTAGCACACTTTCACAAGTTGAGTAACTCCCTTTTCTTTAAGATAAGGTATCTATGAATCATTTTCAGAATCTGCACAGTTTTATTTTTCTAATTTACTTTTTTCCCATGGTGCATGATTAGACTTAAAGAGTATATTCAGTTCCATCCACTTTTAAAAATTTCTTCACTTAGTCAACATAGTAATTCTTATATTGTTGCTTTCAGTACTCATCTTTTATTTTTATAAACTTAATTGTTCATTTCACCTTAAAACATAAGTAATGTAATTAATTTAGAGGTAGCTATTTTGATTACTTCAAAATGATATTGATAATTTTAGATCCTTTTCCTTCTTTCACCTCAGAGTATAATACATGTTTAAAATGTAACTCTAAAACAAGTAAGACAGTTTTTTTCCTAATGAAAATTTTCTCTATTTTGTTAAATTTTTTTTGCTTTCCTTCCCTTTATTTTCGACTCTTTTGCCTCTTCCTCCTATTTATTTCCACCGTCTCTTTTTCTCTCTCTTATTTCAACAGTAGGTACACATTGTGAAAAAAAAAATACTTCAGTTTCTCCTGATATCTTTAAATTTAGGAAATTGTTTTCTTGCACCTCTTTTTTGGGAAGACTTTAATGATTGATATAATTACTCTCAGTGATTCTCAACTATTGTTGATCTAACTTTTGATGAAATTCTGAGATTTGCTTTTTAAACTTTAGAATTTCTATCTTGTCTTAAAATTGTGTTTACGTCTTTTTACACTTAAAATCTATTAGCTTTCATCATAATCAATTCTATAATCTCATGTCAAAGGGTAGTTAGGCTTTTTATATGAAGTCTATTAGATTTTTTGCTATGTTTTTTTTCTTAAATTTATTTATTTATTTATTTATTTATTTATTTATTTATTTATTTATTTATTTAACATTTCTGCCTCCTCCCGCCACTGCCTCCCATTTCCCTCCCCATCCCCCCGATCAAGTACCCCTCCCCCGATCAAGTCCCCCTCCTCATCAGCCCAAAGAGCAATCAGGGTTCCCTGACCTGTGGGAAGTCCGAGGACCACCAACCTCAATCCAGGTCTAGTAGGGTGAGCATCCAAACTGCCTAGGCTCCCACAAAGCCATTGTCCATATGTTATTACCTGCTGATTAGAAACAATATAATGCATAGAATGATCATACATGGAATTTTGTATCAATATGAAGTTGTCCAATAGAGTGAACACCACTGGATTTCATTTTTTTATTAATAAATTATCATAATTCTACAATACCTCAAAATAGGTGAAAGTTGTTTGCATATGAAAAAATCCTAACTCACATATGGTTTAATGTATCAAATATCTTGTGGGTTCATATTTTGTTATTTATCAGCAAATTTTTATAAAAGAAAGTTGTATATCTCCCTATATCTTAATTTGTGTTTGAAGTGTGTTTTGTTAAATATGAAAATGGATAAATCAGCTTCCTTTTTCAGTCCATTTGCTAGGAATTTTTTCCCAACTTTTTGCTTTGAGGTAATATCTGCCTTTGACATAGAGATGTATTTTTTTTCATTGCAGTAGAAGGATGAACCCTGTTTTTTTTTATCCATTTTCTTAGTCTGTGTCCTTTTATTGAGGAGTTAAAGCCTTTGCAATGACTGTTAAAGCCTGTTATTCTGTTGTTGTTGTTGTTGGTGGTGGTGGTGGTGGTGTCTGTGTTTGTGTGTTCCCTACTTTTGTTTTTTACTGGGTAGGGATTATTTATTTCCTGTGTTTTAACAGGTGTAACTAATACCCTTGGTTTGGAAAACCTTCAACTTGCAATATGTTCTGCTTACAATATGTGCGGGAGAAATGGTGTTGTAGAACTTGCAGGAGTCACCAACCAATGACTGGTCTAAGTAGAGGACCACTCCATAATTGGGAGCCCTTACCCAACCCTACCAATATGCCCAGGAACCCAAGGCTGGATAGCCTAGTAGAACCAAACAAAAGTGGAGAAAAAGAGAAGAAAGAAAAAATCAGTGAGATGATTCCTAATGATATTCTGCTATACTCATAGATGAGTGCATAGCCCAATAATCATCAGGGAAGCATCATCGAGCAAATGATAGGAACAGAAAAAGAGACCCATAGGCAAAAATTAGGCATACCTCAGAGAAGTCTGCTCAAGAGTATTATAAGAGCCAGAAGGGTCAAGGACATCAGGAGAACACGGCTCGCAGAATCAAATAAGCAAGGGCTCATAGGGGCTCACAGTCACTCAAGAGGCAATAACGGAACCTACACTGGTCTGTGCTAGGTCCTCTGCATGTTTGTTATGGTTGTTCAGTTGGTGCTCTAATGGGACTTCTAACAGTGGATCGTTTTACATCGGCTGAGTTCTACAGCTGAAATCCTGGCATGGAACTTATAATAAAGAGTGAGATGTATGCAGAATACCAACATTAACACTGAGGAAAGGACTGACATATTTAATGTTAAATAGTAAAAATTGTGTCCTTTCATCTTGTAAATTCCACGAACAACTAACAAGTAGGAGAGTGAACCTATAAGTGTTATACAAACCTTTCCTTCTGTCCCTCTGATTCTTCAGTATTGCTCTATGATATTTCTGACCTTATAAATGTCAGCAGGATGAAACAACACAATTGAAATTAATTCACTATTTTTTTTATTTGAATACTGCTATGATCTGGCCATGGAATAAAATCAGTCTTGTTTGAAAGGAATCTGGCCTTGGGGCTGCGTTTCTTAATATATGGAAATGTCATAATTTAAGAGTACTTTAATACTAATTACCTCTTGTGATATTTTTCCAAAGCCTTTACACAAACTAAATTGAACTAGATTACGTCTTTTCCTTTTCCTTTTTCTTCTTACATAGACACCTAATTTAAACCTGAGTCAGGTATGAGATCAAAGTACCTGGTTCTCACATTGATGCTCTGTAATGAATGTTATCCGGGGAAACTGCTTGCCTTACCTTTTGCTGTTGAATAACACCATGTTTTATTAAAGATCTGTGAAATGTTCCCTGAGATGTTACATAGTCTGTTGTCTGTAGACAGTAGGGTTTGCGAAATCTTCTTGGCTTTGTATAGGTGATAACAGGAAGCAAGAATAATGAGATAAAACCTCCTTGGTCGGGATTTTTTAATTGAGGAACAAATTATTTCATAGTTTCTCATTAGTTATTCCCATGGATTCTAATGACAAGGTGCCAACTTTCACACTTTAAACAGGTTAATTAATCAGGTAGTAATGAAGTTGGGTGATACCTGAGTGTTGGGGTGCCGAATAATCACAGTTCCTAATAACATACTTAAATGTCTGGGAACCTGGGAGGATAAGTTGAAATTCAGATATTCTGAGATCTGCATAAATAAGCAGGTACTTGTAATGGAGAAACTAATTTTAATTAATTATACTAGGTATAATCTGTAATTGTGTGATAGATATATGGTGAATATGCATAAGTGATAAATGCATTAATAATCATACACATTACTATGTTCCTTTATATGACCTAAGCATGACAATATTTCTAAGCATGACAATATTTCAGTGCCCACATTCATGTATTTCATCACTTGTGCAGCCTCATTAAAAAATTTATGCTTTAACCATTATTGTTTAATGGTGATTTCAGTTATGAAACTGGGCCAAAGTGAAATGTTAAATAAAGTTCCAAAGTGTGACAACAGTGTATGTTAAATTTCATGGCAGCTTTCCTAAGATGCAAGTTGCCTCGGGGATGCAGAGTCTATTTCTCAGAGAGATGTGTGGGGAAAGTTTTAAGGTCTTGTCATCAAATATCCTTCTTTCAAAACCTTAAGAAGTATCACAAATAAAATTATATATATATATATAGTTTTATATATAAGATTTATATATCATATAAATATGCAATCTATATGATGTATGTTTATAATCACAGAAGATGATAATATTTTAATATAGGCTCATTACTTCTATTGTCTACATTGTATTGTCTAAAATGCTCTCACTCAAGAAAGTAAGTAGATTTCTCAGACATTGAAAAATTAGCCCTGAATTCACAAGGACATGAGTTCAAAACATAGAAAAGCCAGCAACAGCCACATGTGCTTGTAACCCCAGCAGTGGACAGGAGGATACTGAGAAAACACTAACCAATCATTCTTGCTGAAACCATAAATTTAGTTTGATTAAGAGACTCTGTCTCAAACCATAAGGTAGAGAGAGTGAGAGAGAAAACTACTGGATATCGTCCTCTGCCCTCTGAAAGCATGGTCACAGGACATATATCATAGACATGCATCTCATGTACATGTATCATCCATATCACAGGCACTGTACACAAACACACACACGGAGAGAGAGAGAGAGAGAGAAAAGAAGAGAAGAGAAGAGAAGAGAAGAGAAGAGAAGAGAAGAGAAGAGAAGAGAAGAGAAGAGAAGAGAAGAGAAGAGGAGTCCCGTGATGCAAGGCATTGTGATTTATTTCAAAAGGAAGTGTTTTATTCTTTGAAATCAACAGTAAAGAACCAAAAATATTCTTCACAATTGCTGTAATCAATCGTATGCTTTGCATTGGTTTTAAAAGAAATTAATGGGGTGATAACTTACAAAATCATTTATCAGTTAATTAGGATAAAGGGAATTACAGATGTGTCAGTAAGGCAAATCGTTTCTATAGAAATAGTAATACAATTTGACTATTAACTTTCAATGATCAAAAGTGAATCAACTGCATATAGAAGGCAATAAAAAGAAGTAGCAATCAATAAGAGGACATTCCGTATCCCAAAGAATGGCTCAGGGGTAAAGACACTTGTCAACGAACCCAATAGCTCAAGATTGTTCCTCAGAATCCATTTAGTGAAAGAAGAGAATTGAGTCAGATCAGGTGTCCTGTGGTTCTTCCATACACATGCTGTATTGCATGCATGCACACATAGTACAATGAAAGAATGACATCCTAACTTTTAGAATAGTGCTCCATTATAGGTAACTTGAGTTGTGGTCATCTTCACAGCTCTTCAGACAGATCCATATTGTCAAGTTACAAGGCTTTTTTACTAAGGTTAGGGGTGGGTAGCACTAAGAGCCATGAAGTTTGATATTCATAGTCACACAGGCAGATCATGAGGAACCCTCAAACTTAGAACCAGTCTGGGACCCTTGGGGGTCTTGAAATGAAAACCTGGAGCCAATTGATTTCCTTCTGGAATGGGATATTTAGCTTCTTCCTGCTTCATACACTATCTGAAAGCAAGACTCCCTGCCTTTTGGTGACTCAGAATCCTTTTATACAAATACCTACCTACTCCTCTAATAAAAACTGAAGTTATATGTATTTATTTTTAAGGAGACATTTGCTGACAAAATAAAGACACATACAGACATACTTTTCTGTGTGTGCTCTTAGACAAAGCTACTTTTGTTGATATACTGTCATTAAGCTTTTGTTTGTACATTTAGTGAAGGGAGTGATTTTGTTTAGTTTGGGATTGCATCTTACTTACCTATATGTCTGCATCTGCAATCATTTATGGGCTGGTAAGGATTTACTATCTCAAAGACAAGGTCTCAAGACCTAACTTCCAAAAGCACAATGGGAAGAAACATGCTTCAATGCAAGTGTTGCAACAGGTAAAATTTAGAAAACTAATATCATTAATTGATGGTGTTAAGAAGAATAAATGTACAGTACTGCATTATAATGGGTCTAAAGATCTTTTTTATTTTAAAGAATACAAAGGGCATGAGAGATGTTCTTATTATACTCGAGTTTAAACTAAAGTTTTAGACCTTAAGTGGTCTGGTAGTCAGATGTTATTCTGCTGAAATGTAATGGATGATGCCTTAGCTACCAAATATCTAAACATTTTTCTTCTTCTTTACACATTACAATTACAAGCCATGATCTCTATTCACAGCTTATTATGTGTAACTGTCAATAATACTCACCGATAGAAGGATAAAATGAAGGAATCAAAATCCTTCGTGATTGCAAAAGGCATACACCATTATGCACTTTACCTCTTTTGAAAAGCAGAGAGTGGGCAAATCCACGCCTCAAAATGCCCTTAAAGCTTTTGTTTCAAAATGATAGGGCTTTGCTAAGTTGTTGTCGAAAAGGGAAAAAAATAAAGAAACGTGTATATCATTAGCACAACTGCGTTCCATTATTTTCTTTTGCAAAATAAATTACATAAATGGGGTTTGCATTGTTTGTTATACTTTACCCAGAGATTTGGATAATTAAGTTTCAAGAACTGAGATGCTTTAAAACACATTTAATTTAGCAAAATTGGTAAGGAAGCAACTGCAATTAAAAAAAAATAAACAAAAAAACGACCAAAGTTTCCTATGTCTTACCGGGTAATTTGGAATGAATTTCAACTCCAGCATTAGAAGTACAAAAGGTAACTAAAAATGCCATTAAATGAAATGTTCCAAGTCCAAGCAATTTCCTTCTTAACAGAAAGTAAAATGCAAACAGAGATTACTCCAACCCTGCTGTGTTTAATTTAAGTGTATATAAGCCATTTACACACAGTCATCTTGTCTGCAGATAATCATGGCCATCCACAGTGGCCAGGATTGCGAAGCATGTCTTGTCAAAAGGTTTTCATTCTTTGATTCCACCTCGTTTGTGGCAGCCATAGCTCATATGAAGCAAATTCAGCACATTCAGCTTCTGGTAGGATTCCTATTTCCTCGTTTATTCACCTGTGTTTGTTGCCTTCAAAGCCCTAGCTGTGTTCATGGCGAAGTGACACAACTGGTCACATTGAGCCTGAAGACCTCTGTGGTCACGGACACAGACATCAGTCGCACGTGCTTCTTCATCTGGGGATGGCTTATATATAGATGCATAGCTTTTTCTGCATTAAATTTTAAGTGGTAAAACTTGCAAATATCAAGCAAGCACGTGGAGCAGTATCAGAACGGTTTAGCTACATAAAAATTCCACTTTGAAAAGGAAGCAAAACCTTGTAACAGGTTTCAAACAGAAGAGATTTATTAAGACCAGATTTTAAATATAATTTAAATAATAATTAAAGAAATTAATAAACAAATATGCTGAATAATACTTTCCTTTGAATAATTTTTACAGTATTATGAGTATTTATTTTAAAACTTGAGGTAAGAATATCTGAAAGATCAAAAGATGCCTTTATGTAAGAAGTGCTAATATGTTTTTACAAAGTTATATTCAATTTTTTGTTTTTAGCTTTTCCTAGGAAAAAAGTTGAGCTTACTGTACTTTTATAATGGCATCAATATTTTCTTTGAAACCTACACAACTCATATTGATTGATCAGCAACGAGTACATGAATCCTTCATGGCAGCTTCTATATGCATATAATTAATGTAACTTTTTTCTTTCTAAGTTTGTATATAAAATGTTAAATATTTAAAAATATATCAAAATTTAAACCTATAGAATATAACCACACAATCTTACGCATATCCAGATGTTGTTATATTCTTTTAAGTTTCTATGGAAAAGAGAAAACACTTCCATAACTACAACAGGCAGTTCTCAACATCTGAAGAATATGTGAAAATCACAAATTTTGCTAAATTTTTTTTGTGTTATCATGGCTTAACTAATTGCTTCTAAAATCATTTCACATTATCAATACATCATATTTGAAATTCTGGTTAATGTATTAGGCAATGAAATGCAACAGGCATGCACCAAGCATAGGATCACCTGTGCAGTTTGTGCACATGGGTCACCTTTGCTGCCTAACAGGCTCGGTAACAAATGGAGTACTAAGTAGGCTTTAAGCTAACAGTAGCACTGGATATCATTCGCAAATCTGGATTATAGTCAATAATAAGCAGTTTTGAGTGCCCAGGAACATTTAAAAGCATCCTAATTTCCTCTGTGGTAATGTGTCCAGATCATGAGAAATTTCTATTTAGATTGTGTAATATTGTTCCATTTGTTTTACTTCTTTTAATTATATTATTACAAATTTTTATCCATAGCTTCAAAAGAGAAGACTAAGATGAGAGATGAAACCTTACACTGGTTCTATTTGTAAGACAGTGTTCACAATTGGTATGTTCAGCCATCAGGGACTTGTAGCTGGCAGGGCTATGGTATCCATGTGGAGAAAAGGTGTTATCACCAAGTGATCACTGTCTAGAGTGCAATATAATATAAAGTATAAGAATAATACACAAATAAATAATGAGATGTCCAGAGAGGGAAGATACCATATTAGATTACATGAGTTATCTGGAAGTATGTTATCCATAAGACATTTGTTACTCAGTTCAGATCAACGATTCTACCTTGAGTAAGAATAAACATCAGACACTTTGATGACTGAGCACATGTGACATCAGGCAACGTGAAGTGGAGAGGACTTCCAAACTCCTGCTAGGACTTATATTGTGTCTTCTATTAACACAGGAATGTAGGGTATCTTGAAAGAAAGAATGAAAAAAAAAGATAGGAAGGAAGGAAGAAAGAAAGGAAAGTAGGAGGAAAAAGAAAGAATAGAAAGAAGAAAGAAAAGAAAGGGAAGAAAGGAAGGGAGGAAGGGATGGAAGAAGGGATGAGAAAAAAACAAGTTGGATCACCATTAGGATCTTATTAGTACTTTAATATAAACTTAAGTATTTTTAAACAAATTTCTTTGTATATTCTGTACACTGATTCTCTGTCAGATGAACAGTTAACAAATATTTTTCTCTCAATCTTTAGGCTTCCTCTATATGTTTGCTTTCTACACAGAGTTTTCTTTGTTGTACACAAATGCCCATGACTGAGGAGGCTATGGAATTAAGGGAAGAATCTGCTGTTGTTATTATGACAGTTGGCAACACTGTCAAAGTGTTTTCTTAAGATTTGTGTTTATATCCATTAATGGGCACTGATCTCAACCTTGGTCAAATAAGTGGTTTTTGCTCTTCTTCTTTTTCCTTCACAGACATCAGTAAAATGGAATGCTACATAACTGGTCAAGGTGCAGAGTCCATGAGACGAGTGCTGACCCCCAAACAGGACTTTCATAATAATGTGCTTCCCATTAAGAATTGGGGGATATCGTGTAATTGGAAGAAGAAAGAAAATAAGAGCCAGAAACCAGGAAAATGTGCTATGAAATGCTATCTTCTGGACATGGCATGGATATCATGAAATCACAGCAGGGTGGATATCTGCACAAGATCAAATGAGCTGAACTAATCTAGGCTCCAATCTTTACTACAGAACACTTGGCAATGGATGGTTACTAAGGAAAAAACAATTATACATTTTCAAGGCTGTAAGAACTGATAGAATTCTAGTGCTACAGTGCATAACCACGCAGTATGCATATATAGCCAGCAGAATTTGGAGTTTGAGGGTTATAAAAAAAAGAAAGGTAAGGAAAGGGAAATGTGTTGAGAGATATTTAATGGAGTGGAGGGTGAGAAGTGAGGGTTAGATATGATCATGTTTAATGGTATTCACATATGAATATTTCAAACATAAAATAATGAATTAAATATTAAAATAAAAATACCTATTTGAATAAAGAATAAAAATTTTAAAAGAGAGAATTGTAGAAACAATATTTGATGAGAAAATGTTAACTAATTTTCAAAATTTATTGAAAAGTTTCATTGTACATTTTAAAGAACATAAGTTATGATGGAATTTTTACATTATTCAAAATCACTTCATTATTTTTATTTCTATAGAAGGACATCTAAATGGTGAGGGAGAATTGTCTGTATTCTGTCAATCATGTTTTAAATAAATGCTGATTGGGCAGGCAGGAAGTATAGGTGGATCAACCCAACAGGAAGTAGAGATGGAGTGAGGAAAACAAGAGTATTCTGGGAAGAAGGAAGCTCTCGCCCAGTTCTGCCCAGATCATTGAAGAAGCAAGATGTTACTTGCCCTGATGAGAAAGGTACCAAGCTATGTGGCTAACATAGATAAGAACAATGGGTTAATATAAGTGATAAGAGCTAATAACAAGCCTGAGCTAATAGGTCAATCAGTTTATAATCTATGGAGATCTCTGTGTGATTTTCTCTGGGACTAAAACGGCTGGGGGACCATGTGGGACAGAAACCCCATCAAGCAGCCCAGCCCCCATTGTTACATTTAAATATAAAAAGGGATTCTAAAGTCTGCTTGTATCTAAAAACAGTGCAAATACTAGATAAATTTCTTCAAATCAAGTTTATGTGAATTGAAGAAAAAATATATTCAGTAACCTATGTTATATTTGTTTAAAACATAGCTAAATCTGAGACACTCACAACTATGCTTCTGGTGTCTTATCTTGTACTATTTTCATTTTATTCTTTGTATCATGATAGCCTTTAAAACCAGCATCTAAGCCCGTCGATGGTGGCGCATGCCTTTAATCCCAACACTCGGGAGGCAGAGACAGGCGGATCTCTGTGAGTTCGAGACCAGCCTGGTCTACAGAGCTAGTTCCAGGACAGGCTCCAAAGTCACAGAGAATCCCTGTCTCGAAAAAACAAACAAACAAACAAACCAGCATTTAATTATCTAATTCAACTAAAATTCACCAAGAATCACCACTTGAAGTACCAGACAGGTTCCTGAGAAACTTTTACTTAAAAAATTTATATTTATTGTACTTAGTTTCAATTTATGCAGTGTAAAAAATGTTATCCAAATTGACTATATATATTTATACATATATATGTATATATATGCAATTAACTAAACAAAAAAAGAAACCAATTAACAAAAAACTAGAGCTAAACCAAGACAGCTAGAAACACACTAAGCCACAACTAATGAAAAATGCAGAGTTGTGGTGCCAAGTCCCTATGGATACATTTACAAAACTCCTAAGGTTCAGGAACACTGTGAAATTGTAAAATTCAGAGGATCACGGAGTTTGCTATGACACTGTGTCTCCTAGGAGTATCAGAAGCTACAGCCATAAGTCTCAATAATGTGAGCCCACACATGAGCTAAACAAGGACAACAGCAATGGACATGACAATACGATTAAATCAATATTAACAAAACAATGCTATACAAAGAACAATAGAAATTTTGGGAAAGTTGAGAAGAGGAGAGTTGGGCTCCCTCAGGGCAGAGCACACCAGTTGTCTTTCCAGTGCCAGTTGATCAGTGTTGAAAACGTACATGCAAGCAACAGTATATGCACTCAGCAAGTTATGTTGAGACATATATGTGTATACACATACCCACACGTATTAAATAACAATTACTTAATAAAGAGGACATGAATTTGAAAGAGAGTGGAAAAAGGTCCAGGGTAAGATTTGGAAAGAGGAAAGTAAATGGACAAATGTTATATACACGTATGCATGTGTGTGTTGTGTCAAAAAAATTTAAAAACATTGAATAGAAATTCCATAAAACATTATAAGTAATACATTCTTAAAAAATTCTCAACCCCATATGAACAAAATAGAGAAAATACCATAAACTACATACAACTAAGGAATTCTGAAAACAGGAAAATAAATATCTTCCATATATATATTAAAAATGACTAGGGAAAGAGGCCATGAATTTGAAAGTGAACAAAGAGTGTTATATGGGAGACTTTGCAAGGGGGTAAAAGAAGGAGAAAATTATATAATTATACTGTAATTTCAAAAGCATAAAAAAATCTATAAAAACAAGAACTAGGTCTGTTAGCTCCTGTTTTATCAGACAAGCAATATTCTAAGTGGGAACATAGAACAAAATGGCATGAATTGAAATGTAAAATTTCTAGTGTAGGATGTCCACTGGGGACATTGAAATATTTTATCACGTTCTTATAGACTTGCAGTACCATCCAAATCTGCACAGTTTTGTCTATGCCCACTACATATTTGAGGAGTTGTTAAATTACTACAGAGATGAAGCAGCAGCTGTCCATATATTGTATCAGAGACAGTTTTGTAAGAAGTTACTAACAATGAAACAAGTAGTAGACAGAAATTTCAGCCTAATCATTAGAAGAATAAGGAGCTAACAACAAGTATTCTGTGGACATAAACTAGATTACTCAGATTTTGGTATTTTAGTTCAAGGGCATCATTTTAAAAAAGAGTAACAATTATAAACAATGACAAAAATTTTAGGATTGACAAGGATTTGATTAGGGAGTTGTCCCAATGCATTATTTGATATATGCATTTTCCAACAAAAGGTATTTGGAAAACACTAATGTGACCCATGTAGGAAAGAAAAAGTGGTTAAGAAAAATCGGTCCCTAAGAAGGCTTAGATGTTAACCTCACCACTAGTCAGATGATGGACATCAGATGATGATGAGCCCTGCGGAAACAGCTGTCATCAGCATGTTCAAAGTACTATGCAAAAGGGAGAAAATGATGCATCACCAAATGAACTCAACAGACACAGTCATAAGAATTAAAATGTGAAATGTAATTCCTAAGGTTCAAATGTTAAATAGGAAATGTGATCAAGAGGAAATTGCCAACAAATTTTCAATGTATCACGCATAAACTCCAGTATAAGACAAGAAAATACATGCAAAAGATTTGCATTTGTTTGTAGCATTGTATATATGCTGTACATTTAAGAGGAGTAGAGAAAAAATATCGATACTGACATAATATACGCAGAACAAAAAATAGGTCTTGAAACATAATAGGGATGCCGGTGGTTCTATTGGGGTTTCACTGATCGTTTTTGCACCGGACAGACAAGGAATTTAATGTCTGGAAAAACAGAAGACTGATGTCCAGAGAAGGTAAATACAGTAACATTGCAAACAGCTCCCTACCAGATTGGAGGAGCCCTGAATTGGGAGTCAGCTAAAAGAACTCCAGGCTGGGTATTTTATAGGTGCCTTCATTCCTTCCATTTTCTCTATTGATTCTATTTAGATACCTAACCCCAAATCAGTTTTTCCTCACCTTGTGTTCTGGAAACAAGACGCCACCTATTTTCATTGTCTTTATCTTTCTATATATCCCTAACACTCCCTTGTATCCCACAAAAGCATTTTTCAAAATGTGGAACAAAAATTTAGTTTTTCCCTATTGTTAAATTTAAATTTTATTTTTGATTAATACATTTTTGTATAAATATTTTATTTTTTCATGTATTTTTGATGATTTCTGTTCCCCCACACAGACACTTCTTTTCAGATCTTCCTAACCCCTGTACCAAGCCAATTTCATGTTCTTTCCCTCTTTTACTCAAAAAGAACAAAAATATCAAATAGACCCCCCCAAAAAAATACAAAAGCATAAAACACATAAAAACCTAACAAAACCCAAAAATGAAAATCAAAATCAACAAGAAATAGACTATTTGGACAAAAAAATGAAGAAACAAACAAACCAGTCTGAAATAAAAAGGCCACGGAATACACCCCTGAGTTTATTTTGGGTTTGCTAGCTCCTCGCAGGCATGGACTATGTCATGAAATGTGGTGTCTGCAGCCAAGAATGATCTATCAAAAAACAGATTTCCCTTTGCTGGTAGATATCAATTACAGATATCTACCTGGTTAGGCCTTGGCCCCGGTGTTCACTTGCCTCCATCAGTCCTGGGATCCCATCAGGGTTGAGATTGTGCAGGTCTTCTGAGGGCTGTTATAGTCTCCAGGAATCCCATATGCATTAGTTCTGTTGTTTCTGGAAGACACTGTTTCTTTGAAGTCATCATTCATCTCTGGCTATTACAATTTATTGTCCCACTCATTGTTCCCCGCTCTTTACTATATGGATCCATGAGCCATGCGTATAGAGGATTGATGAAAACATCCCAGTTAGAACTGGGTGTTAAAAGTCTCTTACTCTGTGTGTTGCGAAGTTCTTGGTCTCTGTGTTAAGTTTTTTTTTTTTTTCCACTGAAAGAAGAAGATTCTCTGATGAGGGTTCAGTAAGGCACTAATATATGGATGTATCAGTATATCATTAGAAGTCATTTTATTGCTGTGTCTTTTTGCAGAATAATAGGGAATTAAACATTCTTGGAGGCCTGTAACCTATGTCCTCTAAGGTAATTTGACACATTAGTGTGTAGTTCCATCACTTGGAACATTTAAGTGTGCCATAAATCCAATCTAAGAATAATTCATTACTCCCATACATTGTAGCACTATATCTTGAAAGCAGGTCACTATTATTTGTTGCATGTTTTGTAGCTATGCGATATTAATGACTATCCTTCTCCTCTGGACGTAGGCAGAGTACCCACAAGCATCATGAACAAATCAATAGAGGAAAAGATTCAAATTAGGAAACTTCTTCACTTTGATAATATAAATAACCTTCAGATTATAGAACATAGTCAAAAGCATAGCCAATAGTTTGTGATGTTTAGGGGTTCAATGAGGCCCCTTTGACCAGTGATTCAACAAGATGCAACCTGGTATTAAAGATTTTATTTGGCGGCATAATTTTAGCTTCTTAAATTGAAAGAGTTGAATCCTATTTTAACTTTAGTGTTCAATATACTAACAGGTAACAGCAAATCACTAAATTTACTAGAGAGGTAGTGTGTATCTCTCTCTCTCTCTCTCTCTCTCTCTCTCTGTGTGTGTGTGTGTGTGTGGTGTGTGTGTGTGTGTGTGTGTGTGTGTGTGTGTGTAATACAACAACTAAAAGCTGAAACCATGATTTCAAGAAAGAGAGAATGGGACAGAATACATGAGAGTGGTTAGAAATAGGAAAAGGAAGAGAAAATATCATGTACGAATATTCTAATTTTTAAAAGTTTTGAAAAGAAAGAAGAGGGAAGAAAAGGGGATATGCAGAGAGAAAAGAAAAATATGTAAATAACTGAGGATTTTTGAAAAGTCAAATGTGACACAGGAATTTGTATTTTTAATAAAAGTATGTATATAACTTTATATAAATATAAAGTTCACATATATGTATACTTGTATTACATACATATTATATATGTGTATATAAATATTTTAAAATATATAAGAGAAGAAAAACATAATCAACATTACCCAGCTAGAAATCATGTAATCTAGAATAGTAACCTATTTGAAAGATACACTAATACAGTCATGACACAAATGTTAAAGGAACAAACATCCACTTTTTGTTGGAATTATTTTCCCACTCCATGAGATTAAACCCATACTTGACTCTGTTAAATTGGCCAGGAACTAGAGATGAGCTAGATCATGGACCTTGGCAGAAAGCCGGCTAGTATTATTTTGTTAAGGAAAAAACACAAATAATATAACTCTTAATGATATATTGCAATACACAGATTGGTACATTACTCACCCCTGATCAGAGGAGCTTTTTCTTACAGTAGATGATAATTAACACAGAGAAGCACAATGGGCAATACCCAAACAATTAGAGACTTTGATGAACCAAGACCTAATTGGAATGTTTTAAAGTTCTTCTCCTGAAGCATCAGGGATATCTGAGAAACAGAGGGTGGAAGATTATAAGAGCCAGAAGTGGTGGATGACTCCAGAAAGCAGCATCTTAGGACTGATGCATACATGAACACACAGAGACTGCGACAGCACTCACAAGATTCTACGAGATCAAAGGTAGACAAATATCCAAGAACAGAGATGGGCCACTTGGCTCTATGTCCCTCTCCTAGACAAGAAACTATTTTCAATTGACACCAACTGGGAGAGAAAAAAAGTCAATTTTCTCCAATGGAAAGTCACTGAGTGTATTAATTACACTTTAGAGCAACTACTTATGAGTAGATTGCTAATACAAAATGGTCTCTGGGAGATTTTTTTTTAGGTTATTTATTTATTTATTTATTAAAGATTTCTGTCTCTTCCCCACCGCCGCCTCCCCTTTCCCTCCCCCTCCCCCAATCAAGTCCCCCTCCCTCGTCAGCCCAAAAAGCAATCAGGGTTCGGATGCTCACCTTACTAGATCTGGGAGATTTTTAGGCTTTTTTGAGGGGTGCTTTTCTTGTCTTTTGTGAGTTTTTGTTTGTTAATCTATTGTTAAGATATTTGCCTTGCTTTTAAAGAGAAAAGAAAAAACACATGAATTTGGGTGGGGTAGGGAGATGGGTGGTGTCTCCTTGTAGCTGCCTGCTGGATGGCGATACCAGAAACAACCATATAGGTACTCCGAGAACCTGGGGAATTTAGTACGTGGGTGGAAAGAAGTTCAGTTGGTCAGCTAATGGCTACCACACGAAGAAGAAGAGACATGGTCAGTTGTCTTCATCAACTCAGACCCTAAAACCCAATATAGACAAGTTCAACACAAACACCTGGGTTAAAGTCCCAGAATCTGACAGTGCCCAAGTATTTCCGTGTCCCAAGAGCAGGACAGATGATGCTTCTTTCTTAATGCCAAAAGTAGGGGGCGGGAGAAGATGATAGAAATGGTCAGGAAAGGCACTTCCTCATGCTGAAAAGAATCACAATAGGAAAAAAGGGGGGCTGGAGAGATGGCTCAGAAGTTAAGAGCACTGGCTGTTCTTCCAAAGGTCCTGAGTTCAGGTCCCAGCAACCACATGGTGGCTCACAACCATTTGTAATGGGGTCTGGTGCCCTATTCTGGCCTGTAGGCATACACACATATTGTATACATAATAAATAAATACATTTTTTTAAAGAATCACAGTAGGGACCTGGAATGTGAGAACACTAAACACAGCCAGAGAAACCAGCCTGCTCATGCATGAACTCAATCACTTCAGGTAGGATGCCATTGGATTGGCAAAAACACATTAGTCAGGGACATAAGAACTGTAGTAAATGGATGCAAGATTATAAACTCAGGTGGAGAGGAAAATGCAACAGGTGTAACTTTAGTGCTGTCTAGTTTGGCCCAAAAACACATGCTCAGGTACAGACCTGTAAATGACCTAATTACATCAGCCAGGGTGGGAGGACATTCTTCAAAGCAAGGTTGTTTTATACAAATGGTATATTTATTAATATATATTATATGAAAATAATACATCATATTGTATATGGATTACTATAAGTTAAAGATTGATGGTATTGTTGATTAAGTCTATTTGCTGAAATATAATAATATTAAAGAGAAATTGATTTTATCTACATAGTATTTAGAATTTCTTCTAAATTTGGATTCCCATATTATGAATATTACTTTTTCTTGACCTGAGCTGGAGAATATCAATTCTCCCCCAAACACTATTTATTGCAAGCTTCGTCTGCCGACCTTGTTAGCAATCACCTCAGTAGTTGGTGGAAAATGTTTAATTCCTTTTTGAACTCAATATGAAGTCACACCAGAGTTATCACAGCATTCTTATCCATGCACATTGATTTCTCGTCAACGGCAGGATTGACTTCAAGGCACCTTCACATTCCTCTGGGTTTCAGCTGGATTATGAGATTGTAGGCTTTGCTTCTTGGTTTTTGATGGCAGTAATTACCATCGAGTCCTCATTCTTGGGACCAATCATTATTATAATTGTCAGGGTTCACCTGATGATATGTGAAATAAAGGTACTATTTCTTTTATGAATCTACTCAGGAATGCGGTGATCAAACTGTTTTTATATGCTCATTTTATCTCAAATCTGTTTAATTTTAAATTTGACATTGATTACTAGTATCTTAATTATAATATTAGGTATTGATTTTATTTTTAGTAATCATGACTAATATCAAGTAAATAAAATATCTTAACATAAAATTTCTCATAAAGGGCATGTTTTTACTGTACTCCTAACAACTTCAAGTTGAAATGGGATTTTTAGGAATTGTTTGGAAAATCTCTTCAAGCAAAGATGGTGTGTGAGCTATGCATCTAGAGCTAGACTTTGTAGTGTAGAGATTGAGAGTACTTACGAAGGAAAACATGTAGGATCTGTGTGATCAAAGCTAGGATTGAGACTGAGGGATGTGCTCGTGGACACCTATTTCTTATTTTTATTATGTTTTTATTATTTTTATTATATGTTAGGGAGTCTGAACTCATGGCATTTCTACAGTATGTGTACTTAAACAAAACTTGCACAGTGACAGCACCAGTTGACATAACAAACTCAGTGGGGGGAATCTGACAAAGCCCCACATTTTTCTGAGGGAGAAGGAATCGGTCTTCTCCATGGAAACGTCCCTTTCTAGATTACTCAACTCCAAAAGGCTAGCCTTAAATGCATATTCATTCAAACGACACGAAATTGACTCAGCCAGGTGGTTGCATTATATATATTTACATATATACATAACACACGCAAGCATGTAAGTGTAAAAGCAATAAGAGGGCGAGGGAGCAGAAGGAGGGAGAAGAGAAGCAAGGAAGTCCGGACCGCGAGGGGTTGGTCCACACACTTAGACAGTGTGCCTGTTCTAATGGGAGCTCACCATATCCAGCTGGACCGGGACTGAATGAGCATGCAATCAAACGGGACTCTCTAAATGTGGCTGAAAATGGAGGCTAACTGAGAAGCCATTGATAAAGGCACTGCGACTTTTTTATACTGCATGTACTGGCTTTTTGGGACTCTAGTCTATTTGGATGCAAAGCTTCCTAGGCCTGGATGTGTGTGTGTGGGGGGGGGGGCTTGGACTTCCCACAGGGCAGGGTTCCCTGCCCTCTCTTAAGGAGGGAGGGGGAGGGAGGAAGGTGAGTGGGGGAGCGGGAGGGGAGGAAGTGTAAATTTTTGAATGGAAATATTAAAAAAAAGTTATAATAGGAAAGAAAGATAGTGAATATGAGAGGGTGTGGGGAAAGCAGAAGTTCAGGGGAGGAATGGGGTTTGGATATAATGAAACTGGGTACTCTTATAGGATTTTCTCAAAATTAAAAAATAAAATAAAATTGGATTTTTCCAATTGGGATCATATGACTTTAAAACATTACTTCAGCCAAGTTTAGATGAAACTATACTATTTTAGGACTGTGAAATTATTTCATGATTTGAAAATCCATAGGATAGTTAATTTAATGTAATGAGGTTTTTGAGATCTGTCTTCTTCACAAAAGAGTTATAAATATGAAAGTACAATCAATTTTTATCATTAATCCTTATCTAAGAATGTGTCTGACATTGTTCATTTATTGTATTTTTCATGTGCTATTTTTTGGTTGATAGAAGTTGTTTGGGTTATTTTCTTTTTTTCCCCCTTCTTTTGGGTAAAATAATTGAATAATACAGAGCAGAACAAATTGTTCCCTTTAATAAAAAAGGTTTTGTGCAACT
The DNA here is from genome assembly GCF_014885135.2 of Alexandromys fortis. Lineage (NCBI taxonomy): Eukaryota > Metazoa > Chordata > Mammalia > Rodentia > Cricetidae > Alexandromys > Alexandromys fortis. Next base: position 7,373,532 of record NW_026067917.1, on the reverse strand, counting down.
TGGTTACAGGCACAGACCCCCCTATTTTTATCATACAAAAGGTTCTGATATGGGCTACACACTTCTAAACTTAGTGCAGTTTTGTTTTAAGGCCATTTCCTGCTGGAATATCTTCAATTCCAGATTTTTTTTTAAATGTTGAAAGTTATGAAGCAGTCACCTTGAAATATGTATTTTTCTGTCAAACGAAGTGTCCCATGTGGCTGAGTCTTGCATTCTATAAATGGATATGATTACCTTTCAGAATTGGAGATCAATCACTAATAAAGCTTTGGAGAGAAAAGAAGTTTCCCTGGGGTAACAGACAGCATGGATAGCAACCTTGGCCGATGGACCTTGGTGCATGTCCATATAAATGAAATTCTATGGCTGTAGAATTAACTTAGATCCCAGAGACCAACAATTTTAAATATTAAAAGGTTCTTTTCAAACTAAGAACAATTTATAGTGATAAGCAGTCAGTCCAAGGCTAGTGAGCGCTAAGAAAATTCAGTCCCTTCAACGCAAGGATGGCAATGTCTTTGTGTTTCCTGGGAATTAAAGTGACTCATCCAATCCTTGAGAATGTATCTACCCTATTTTATTTGATATATTTAAGTTGATATTCAGATTTGAATCCATTTTCTTTCTTATTAAAATTTATCTCCTTCAGCTACAGTCTATGCTTTGTTAGGACAATCTGGTAATATAAACATAGAGGTTCTGACTTCCAGTGGATAGCTTCTTAAATTTTAACTTTACATTGAATTTGCTGGAGCTGGTGTTATTGATGGTTGTGAATCACGCTGTCATTAACTAGTTACTGAACTTGGGTTCTCCTCAAGAGCAACAAGTGCTCCTAATCACTGAGTCATTTTCCTCAGTAACTCTGAAGCTTCCTTTAAAAGATATTCTGTAGGTAAATCCTCAAGCCAGCATTTCCTTTCATGGCTTCTAACAAAGACTAATTAATATGAGTGAAATTAAAAGAAAACTTACCTTGAAACACTTCCCCTTACTGAACTCTATCCTCAAAGGACTTTCTAATTTGCAATTTGTATTTTCATCACTGACCAAGAGATTTAAAGGAAATAAGACATCTGATTATGAAAATACTTGTTGTGCTCTGAATAGTAGACTAGATAAATGTCTTCTGAATTATTAAGAAATTAATATTTATATCACTTCTTATACATAAAGGATGAAGATACTTCATAATTTGTCATTCATTAAGTGACATCTGAAAAATTTTTGCTTTTTCCAAGCACTGGAACAACCTTCCATTGAGATTTCTGAAAAGGATATCAGACATGTGCAAATGTCTTACCAAGCTCCCCATATCTAACATGAATGTTTAGATTGAACCAAGTTCAATGGTGACTACGTTTTGGTGCTCATTTTCTTTAATTTTATATAAAAGATATAATTTAATCTGAAAATGATTTTATTTTCTTCTCTGGCCTCTATTCTGATATGTTAAGAAAAGGGTCAATAGCAGAGTTTTAAACGTTTGAATTATACTATATTTAACTGCATATTTGGTAAAATTAGGATGCAATTAATAGTGAATCTTAATGATAGAATTCTTTCTAAAAATATTTTTGTTTATTTTATGTTTCCTTATTCTAAACTTAACTCAATTACTGTTGGCCATTTATTGCTTCAAATAATATCTTAGCATCATAATCTCAAGCTTGAATAATAATTTTATAAAAGCCAGATGAAAAAAAATGAGCCTGTAAAGTAGAACTCTATGGTGTTCTTGAGAAAATGTTTCATAAGCAAAGTTTCCAACCAGTTTGGCTTTTCTCACCTTTCTCTTCTCCTCCAGAATGCGTGCATGTGCATGTGTGTGTATATATATTTTCACACACATATATGCTTATATATAAACTTTTCTATGAATATACTATTTATTTGAAGATTCCTTTTGATTGGTATATGTAAGGTTAGGCTTCAATTGATTTTTTTAGGACAAAATATGTGATTTTTTTTCACTGTTTAGGAAGAAGGGATAACTAGAATATGGGAGATTTTCTAGTAACTTTTTGGACACTGTGTATCATGGACCCATCAATATTTTATATACGCTAAGTTTCCATCACATCAAATTCTGATTATGAGCCCGTTTATGTGTGTTATCCCCCATTCACTTTAGCTTCTTGGTTGATTAGGGAATACAAGTAAAAACTGAATGTGTAAATGACCAAACATATTCCTTACCTAATCACTTCGTCTAATGGCTGGAGTTACCTCAAATAGATGGGGCCGAGGCTTTATACACATTATACAAAATGACCAGACCATCACTGCACTAATAGAAACTTTTATCCCAGGGGTATTTTAGCCCACACGTGTAGTGAGAAAAAGTGCCATCTGGAAGTAATTCGCCATTATTGCTTCTTATCAGTGCGGCTGAGCATGGTTTTTTTGTATCAAGTATAAATGAATCATGGAGCAGACTGATATATGCTCATTAAACTACAAAAACTTGCTAGGCTATCATCTTACCATGCAGAAGGAGGTTTGATATCGTGGTAGGCTACATCATCCGAGTCCAAGGCATAAATGTGACTTGTGGAAAGGGAAATGGACTGAAATCTATATGTGTTATTCCAGGAAATTACATATTCTCCTAAAAGTAAAATAAACACTTGACCAAGCTGTTAATCATCCCTAGTAGAAAGGACTTACAGATTCAATATTAAGATGATGAGCTTCCCACTGATCTTAGAAGCACTATAGTCAAATGAATCCATTTTCTTCGGAAATCATTTAGATAAAAATTATATTCGCATTGAAGAAGATGAATGGCTTGAATGCTAAAATGCCACTTTAAAAATGCATTGTCCTTTCTCTGGGCTTCAATTAGATTTCAGTTAAGATTTAGTTAGGAAAGAAAGGCATCCAAAACCCAAGTTTTTCTTGAATAGAATAATAAGTATTCTAGATTTTCCATATAAAAAAGAGGAAATGCAGGATAACAACAGAAGCAAGTTTGTGATTGTCTCAAATTCACTTCATATTTATATATGCAGTTCACCTCATTAAGAAATATACTATTCCAAATTATAATTGCTTTATAAAATCTGTATCTTATATTTTAATTTATATTGAAATAGTCTTTCTGTTGTGGCACATTTGGAAATCTACCTGCAGTGATATTGTAGCTGGTAACTCCTATAAAAATAGTTTTCAAAAAATGTCTCTTCACAGGGAGGTTGTAGGATTTAGTGATTAAGGATGTGTACAGTTTGGTATAAGTGCATTTGTTTCCTAGGAAACAAACCAGTACTGTGCTACTGAAGAAATTTGTAAGCATTAAAATGTTCTGTAATCGGGCCTCAGGAGAACATATTAAATTTTTAAAATGGAATGAATATTTGACACCCTAGCCATTTTATAAATATACTTTTCTATGAGGAATGCTGTCAAGAAGCTGTGTTTCTATAGCAAGAGCCAATGACATGATAGGGGGGGGACAGGAGCCCAAGTTGACTATTCACAGGACTGATGCAAGTGACGGAATAAAGGTAGGTGTCATCCTAATGACTAGGTAATTCATACCAGGAGGTATAAAATGACAACTGTTATGGGTTCAGTAAAATCCTGGCACAATTGGATCTCTCAGGTATCTACACGGAAGACCCCAGTCTAGACACCTAGCAATAGAAGTTATGTAGCCTAAATTGGCCATCTCCTGAGATATGACTGGAGACTAGCCCAATCCTCATGAGAAATGTCATCCAGTAACTGATGTAAACAGATGAAGACCCACAGCCAAATATTAGGTGCAACTTGGGGAATCCTGCACAAGACAGGGAGAAAGGATCGTAAGAGCCAGAGGGGTTAGGGACACCACAAGCAAACTTAGAGTATCAACTAACCTGGGTTCGCAGAAGCTCGCAGATACTGGAACCTGTGTGGGTCTGGCCTAGGCCCTCTGCACATATGTTGCAGTTGTGTGGCTTAGTCTTCTTGAGGGATGCTTAACAGCACTAGCAAGGGCTGTTTCTGACTCTTCTACTGGCTTTGGGGACCCTACTCTTCATATTGTGTGGTCTTGCCTAGCCTTAATGCATGGGAACTTAGATTTACTGCAACTTGATATGCTGGGTTTAGATGCTAAACTTGGGAGACCTGCCCTTTCTTAAACAAAGAGGAGAAGTGGATTGGAAGGTGGGGGATAGGAACAGTGCGGGGGATGGGAGGATGAATTGGGAGGAGAGGAGGGAGGAGAAACTGTGACCCGGATACAAAATAAATAAATAAATTTATTTAAAAAAAAATGGCAGCTATAAATAGAGGAGAAAGTGCCAGAACTGGCTTTGTCTGGTTGTCAGATTGATGAATAACTTAAATGTCACCATAGAGCCTTCATACAGCAACTGATGGAAGCAGAGGCAGAGAGCCACAGTGGAGCACTAGGCTAAGCTCCCAAAGTCTAGATGAAGATTGGGAGGAGTGAGAATATGAGCAAAGAGGTTAAGACCACGATGGGGACACCCGCTGAAAGAGTTTACCTGAGCTAATAGGAGCTCATCATCTCCAGTCAGACAGGGAAGGAACCAGCATAGGACCAAACTAGACCCTCTGAGTACGGGTGACAGTTTTATGCTTGGGGAAGATTGGGGGGGGGGCACTCCCTACTACTTGTACTGGCTTTTGTGGAACCCATTCTTTTTAGTTGGATACATTGCTAGCCTAGATATATAGTGGAAAGGGCCTTGGACCTTCCCCACAGCAAAATCTACTCTGAGGAGTAGATGTGGGGTGGCGTGGAAGTTAAAGTAGAGGGAATGGGAAGGCGGGAACTGGGATTGGTATGTAAATTTTTTTTTAAAAAAATAGGTAGTTTGTTTTCTTTTTATCATTATTATTATTATTACAAATTTTCACCTCCTCCCCTCCTTCCATTTCCCTCCCCCTCCCCCATCCCTCCTTCCCTTTCCCCTCCAGTCCAAAGAGCAGTCAGGGTTCCCTGTCCTGTGGGAAGTCCAAGGTCCTTCCCCTTCCCTCCAGGTCTAGGAAGGTGAGCATTCAAACAGACTAGGTTCCCAAAGAATAAAAAATAATAATAATAAATGGCAGCTACAGTGAGACAATGAGAAACTGATTTAAAAATATATGTTTAGATGTTGTAGTAAAATAACAAGGATAAATCAGAAAAGCTCAATTTAAAATATATATTATGTACGTATTACTTATATGTACATGTATTGTGTATATTATTTACTTTCTGGAGTTAGGATTGCAGGCTAACAGCTTATAAAGATTCCTCTAAACCATGCTATCTTTTGGTTAACAGACAACTCAAGAATATGCTATATGTTACATGTTTTATGTATACCCATGGTGGCACTTGGCGTTTTTACCACTCAGCTATTTTGGCGAGTCGCCTTCTGCATGTCTCTTGCTATGAATGATGTTTGAAAATATGTTATATAATGATGTAGTAGAAAAGATCGACAATTTTCATCTCCCTTCTCATTTCTCAATTGAAAGACAAGGCTTCTGAAATTTAATTCTCAATGTTTTGAAATATATTGCTTAAATTATGATATGATGCAATAAATGTTGTGTTATAATAAATGTTTAATGCATATTGCTACTTGCTATCTCCATTATTGAAAACTGACCCTCATGTTACTAGAAATTACATATCAGAGTAAGTATTGTGCTTGTGGCCTGTGAGCTTTGGGAGAGGACAGTTGCAAAAAATTGGAAGCATGTGCACACATAGTGTATAATACTACTGATTATAAAACCGAGTTTTTTATTTGAAGATAAAATTAAAAATAGGAGAACATAGTCCAAATTTAAGTGTCAATGGATGGCTCATTGTAATAGTCCTTATTCTGAAAGCATGGGAAACTGAGTTAAAATCCCCAGTACCCATTAAAAAGCTGGAAATAGCTGTGTATGCCTGTAACCCTGCAATATGTTTGGAGACAGGGAGATCCTAGAGCTGACTGACCAACCAACCTACCTATGCAAACAAACAAGCAACAACCTCCAACGCCAGTGTCACAAGCTTCCAGCTCAGAGAGAAATCTGTTCTTAAGGCTATAGGGTGGAAAGGTTAGAAGAAGACATTTGGGCTAGCCTCCCCATGTGCACACATGGGAGAAAGCAACACAGGCACACAAGATCAGTATGATAAAGTGTGAATTTATACAGAGGACATTTAAACAGCATTACATAGAGAGGCCGAAAGAAATAAAAAGGCGAGCACAATCAGGCCACTGGACACAGAGCAGAGCATGACACCAGAGTGAGGGTTAAAGGAAAGGTGGGAATTAAAAGTAGAAATAAATCGAATTGGGTAATATTTATAAGCTTGAAAGAATTAGTGCTTACCATCCATAGGAAAAGGTTATTTATATTTACATATGATGGGAAGTTTTGGAAGTTTTGTAAGAGCCTCTGCAAATAATAATGTGAGCTGCTTTGTCTTACACTCCTGGGTAATTGGTATGTTTACTTGGTGGATGGACTTACAGAAAAGGAACACAGACTGGACGTGGGAGCTGTGATTCTGCCTCTTCCTGGGAACATTGGCAAATGGGATTTACAAATGATTTAGGAAGACTTTAAGTCCTGAGAATCACTTTGTTGGAGCTATTTATACCTTCAGGATCTCTCTGTGGTCATATGCATAAGAAAATAAGACTCTTTGCTGGAAGTAATGTTTGCTTTATCTTTGCTAATCCTGTGTGGCCACAAACAGAGGTGGTCACACATGCTCTTCATTAGGAAAAGGAAATGTTCAGAGGTCAGTGTTTGTCATTATTACCTCTACAACATACAGATGGAGAACAGCATGTAGTGTATTCAGAAACATAATATTTAAATCTGGGGCTAGAGCTGGAATTGGGGTTTATTTTCATTTGGGAAAGTGGAATTTTTTTTTTTTTTACAGTTCTGTGCCCTTGAGAAGTCCTTTTTACCAAAAGGGAAAATTGTTGAACTTGACCTACATGTTACATTAGCATGACTCTGGATATAAAGCCATAAGTTCTTGCTTTATTGGCCAAAATAAAATATATGAGCACAGTTATATTTACAAATACATAGTGAGTTAAACAGGAAAGTGTAAGAGGTTTTTAAAGAAAGAAACCTTGTGAGTATACTTTATCTATTTACATATGTTGGGGAAGTTTTGTAAGATTCTCTGATCCTCTACTACCTAGGTTCTGAATTAAATCAAATATTTGAATGCATGCAAAGTCCTCAAGAGTGACAAAATTAAAAGTCATAATTAAAACTTAAAATACCTCAGCATGCATTAGCACTTCAGTGACCATACCCAGAGATCATTTACCCATATAGTAAAATATTTAAGTTTTCTGTTTTGTATTCAACACACTCTTGTTCAGAAGATTGCCTTCTATAGGTTATATAAATAGAGAATTTTTATAATTCAGTATGATTATATGCATAAAATTATTTCTGTTTACTTTTTAAAACCACCACTTGAAAATTCCAAGTGATTCTCACTCATCATTTTCGGTTAGCATAATATTTCAATTGGATAAGTTGGATTAAAACTGCGTTTGCCTGTAATTCAGTTTGGTTGATGTAGAATTCATTCTGGCAGAAATCAAGTGTGGTGGACAGAGAAGAAGAGAGGAGTGTGTTTTTTCTCTCAGACGTACTTCTAAATCCAAGTGGCGTGACAGTCCTGGTGTAATCATGACCTTTTGTTGAATTTCTATGAGCTTCAGGATTTAGAACTATAAATAAAGAAGAACTAAGCATCACGATGTCTTGAGAAACAAACTCAGCAGAACTCCAGTTTCCAAATGGGAATGGGGTAATTTCATCTTGTGTCTTCTAGAACTAGAAAAGAAACCTGGGCTCCTTGTGTCCCATCTCTGTCAAGTAGGTACATGCTAGCTCACATGTTTTTCTTTCATCTTCAGTCAGTACAAATGGAATTGATGGATAATTTAGTAACTACTTGTACTTGTGTGTATTTACAAAATCTTCAGATATTATTATTCTCTTTCACATGGAACAAATACATAAAAAATGTTCTTTTGGGAATTCTAAGTATTTATCTGGACATAGAATTATAAAAATACAATTGAAATCAATCAAAACTGATCTTCTTCATGACAATGATAGACTTGACATCACTGAAATGGTGACCAATATACTTATAAATTATATTTTAACTCAATTAGAATGTCTATTCCTTTATTTTCCTAACCTCTTCAGGGACTGGAAAGATGCCTGAGCATTTAAGAGAGCTTGATGCTCTTTCAGCAATATGGCTTGATTCAAAGCACCCCTATCTAGTGACCCACACTCATTTGAAAATCCAGCTCACGTTGATCTGATAAGCACATGTATGACGTATACACACATGGACACATATGCATACAAGCACATACATTAAAAATCTAATATAAGTCTTAAAAGTTCCTTTTCCTGCTATGCCACGTTTTCTTCTGTATTTATAGAAATTATTGCCAACTATACAACTATATTTAGAGCTTCCTTTTGTGCTTAGAATTAAAGCTCTTTTCCAATGAATATAATTTTTACATCTATATGAATAATGGAAGTTATTTGGTCAGATATAATCTATTCTAACTACTCAAAGATTCACTCTACCCTTCAGTGTTTAATACCATGGCAAACATTTGTTTCCAATATATTAATATATGGATATATTGATTTCCGTTCTTTTCTTTGTAAAGCAAAGGTGTTAAGTAAAATAAGTTCCATGTGATTTCCAATTATGATCTCATAGGAAAAATAAAACTGAAATAAAGTGACCTGCACCTCCAAACAAATGCCATCCAATTGAAGAGTCTTTATCTATCCAACACTTTGAGTAGAATATCCATGGCAGGTAATTACCCCTAAGGGGAAAAATAATACAACAGCAAATCTAGCACTGTCATTATGCAGTGTTCTTTTCCACAGTGTCATTTGAGATATTCAATATTGAGGTGCATCATGCAAATTAGTGATGTTTCATAATGTAACAATTCTGTACATGTGAAATAATTATCTTACTTTAACTACTAACATATTAGTCTGAGAGTGAAAGTACATACCAATGCAGAGTCTCCTTACTAACACAGTGTACCCCAGACTTCTCCAACACTACTCTTCATCATTTTATATATACACATAACCCTGAAACATAGGTATATGCAAAGCACAGAAAAAGTAGTGATGGATTGACTGGCATAAAATATTAAGAGGCTTTACAGCTAATATCCACTTATGTGTGATTACATACCATGTTTGTTTTTCTGTGAATGGGTTACCTCACTCAGGATGATTTTTTTCTCATTCCATCCAGTTGCCTGCAAATTTCATGATATCATATTTTTAAAGCTGAGTAATACACCATCACGTAAATGTACCACTTTTTTTCTTCCATTCTTCAGTTGAGGGTCATCTAGGTTGTTTCCAGGTTCTGGCTATTATGAATAATGCTACTTTGAACATAGCTGATCAAGTGTCCTTGGGGTATGATTGAGCATCCTTTGGGTATATGCCCAAAAAGGTATCGCTGGGTCTTGAGGTAGAGAGATTCCCAATTTTCTGAGAATTCACCATACTGATTTCCAAAGATGCTGTACAAGTTTGTACTCCAACCAACAGTGAAGGAGTGTTCCCCTTACATCACATCCTCTCCAACATAAGCTGACCTCAGTGTTTTTTTTTTTTTTAATCATAGTCATTCTGACAGGTGTAAGATGGTATCTCAGAGTTGTTTCGGATTTGCATTCCCTGATGTCTAAGGATGCAGATCGATTACTTAAACAAGTAAAGCAAATGATAACCAGATTACAATCCACCACTCTAGAGAAGCTAGGTTAACAATTAGTACCGTAAGAGGGATGCATGGATCATCCTGAGAAGGGGAAATAAATGGAATCTCCTGGGTAAGCTGGGGGTGGAGGCCATGAGAGTGCCAGGGATGGGGGTGAGTACATTAGGGAATGGATGACCCAGTTGTGGAAGGGACAGTGTGAGAGAGCCATGAAAGAGATACCTTGACAGAAGGAGCCATTATGGAGTTAGGGAGAAACTTGGTGTTAGGGAAATTCCCAGGAATCATCCACAACAATGACCTCCAAGCAATAAATGAGAAGTTATGTGAACTGACCCTCCCTTACAATCAGATTGGTGAATACCATAACTGTCATCATAGAGCCTTCTCCAGTAACTGACTGAAGCAGATGCGGAGATCCACAACCAAGCACCTGACTGAACTCTGAGAATCCAGTCAAAGGGAAGGAGGAGAGATTATATGAGCAAGGCTGAGAGTTCTAGACCATGACAGGAAATCTACAGAGACAGCTGAATCAAACTAGTAGGAACTCATAAACTGACAGTTGTGGAGCCTACATGGGACCAAGCAGAGCTTGCTCCATGTGGGCGACAGTTGTGTGGCTTGGTTTGTTTGGGAAGCCTTTGGAAGTGAGACCAGGATCTGTCCCTGGTTCAGTAGCTGGCTTTTTGGAGCCCATTCTGTATGATGGGATATCTTGCTGGGCCTGGATGCTGGGGAGCGGCTTGGTCCTGCCTCAATTTAATGTGCCAGGCTTTGCTGACTCCCCATGGGAGGTCTTACCCTTTTCGAGGGGTAAATAGGGGTTGGCTTGGGGCGGGGATGTGAGGGGAATGGTAAGAGGAGTTGGAGGGGGAACTGTGGTTGGTATGTAAGATAAAAAAATAAATAACAATTTAAAAAAAGTATTGAGGCAAATGTGATTATAGTACACTGATGCTAAACCTTGTAAAATTTATCTCCTCACCTCTACTGCAGCCTCATTTCTGTGCTCAAGTCATTACACATTCCTCGAGAGGTTGCTTCTTTCTCACTTGTCCTAACTCATCTTCTACAGGTGTCTCTATTGCTATATATGCAAAAGTCCATTTCTAAAATGTGTGGCCACTTCCTCATCAGAGTATTGCCTTAAAAATTGTGCACCTCTCTAAAATGTTCTACTCAGAACACTGTTCTCCTCACTTAGTGTCAATATTCCCTCTTCAAGAAAAACTCTTTTTTGGATCAATCTGCATAGCATTCTTTCTGTAATTACTCCTTCTTGTCATTTCTGTTTTAACTTGCTTCATACCATTAGTATCTGAGAGTGTTCGTGTTGATTTGCTTGCTTTTAATTATTTGCATTCCCTCACTGAAATAGCAGTTCCGCGCAGGAAGTCGAGTTACCCAAACAACCACATCTATTTTAGTTCCATATCTGTATTGAATGTGATCGATGCTTTAAGTTCTCTCTAATTCTGTTGTGGAAACTTGAGAGCTGGCAAATAAGATGTTCTTCTTATCAATGTCATAACTCTCACCCTTCCCCCTTTTTTTGGTTTTCCAGTTGATCTGGTCAACAACTTTATACTATATAATAATTTCTGATACAGTGATATATGAAAATAGCTGCTTTGGAACTGAGCAACTGATTACATACAAATAGAGATATGGATTTGGATATTACATCTTCTTATCCACTGGGAATGTGTCCCAACATTTTCAGTGGATGTGAGAAACCAAGGGCAGTAAAAGAACCTGGATGTGTGATTGTTTTTATGTTTGAAAATATATTTTATTTTTGCTTTTGTGTATGAGTATGCCACATCCATATAAGTACAACAAGGGCCAGAAAAGGGCAATGAATCCTCCGGAGCTGGAGTTGTAGATGATTGGAGACCCAAACACTGGTCTTCAGGAAGATCCATAAGAGTTCTTAACCACTGAACTGTCTCTTCAGCCCTATGTAAACTATTGTCCAATACATACATTTGTTTACCAAAAATATCTATAAAAAGGTCAACAGTCAGTAATAAAGTAGACAATTTATAGCATAAAAATATATGGGAATTCTTCCTCACCCTTCCTCCCACTGTTGTATTGCCGTTCGCAGAACATATACTCTGATACAAAGCCATGTTGGCAAGGAGAGGGCAAATACCTGTACTGTAATGGATTGCATGAGTGCTACCTCAATGCCATTTTAAGTGAAACTTTCGGAGACAGATACTACTTAAACTTAATGATCTGAAGATTCTCAGAGGAAATCGATGACGACTGTAGAGAGACATGTGTAGGCCAAAATGAAAAGAGGAGAGTAGAGATAAAATTGGAAGGACCATTCTGGACCACACATCTCAGTAAAAAGATGAGAGAGAAGCAGGTAAATGATCTGAGCTGTGGTTGTCTTCTTGAATGCATGAAGGACACATCCTGGTTAGGATGTGATTTTTATGTGCACACTTTATCTTTTTCCTGGCTGCCTCTTGATTTGCTTTTCTTTTTCCAAATGAGATTAATTACCTAATCTATAAATAATTTCTTGTGCCTTTGGCTATTTTCATGATGAAGAGTTATTTTAAGTGAGCGTGCTTAGGTTTTAGTACAACTATTTAGGGTCAAAGTTCAACACAACTTTCACGGAGAAACAGATTTGAGAACAACCACTTGGTGATTCATGGGGAAAGATCTCATCTTCTAATATTTTAGATTTGATTCATCAATGCGATCTGACAATCTATTAGCACAAATGAATGTATTTCAACTGTACCCTCACCTTCTGAATATCAAAGAGCCATGATAGCAAGGATTTTTTTAAAAGAAAAAAAATGAACAAAACAGAGAAATATTTTAAAGGAGGAAAATGCACCTGGGAAGCAAAATAATCAAAGACCCAAAGTTTAGACTTAGGTTTTTATAGCAGATTTTATTTTGGCTTTATGTACGATAATTAAATTTTACAAACACAGAGGAAATATATATCAAGTTGTTTTTAAATGTTCAATAAATATTTTACCTATGTGGATGACCGCTTGCCTGAGTATCCTATTAACTATACACATCTCACCCCACCTGCCAACTCTAGGGTAAAAGAGTAGAATTTGCACTTTTAAATGCTTTTATTTAAAAACAGTTTTAGAACCAGCTTTATCAAATATTTTAAATAATTCTTTAAAAACATATGTGTTCTAACAGCCACAATATTCAAATTTCACAGCATAGTCTATCTGTTGCATAGTGATCATTGCACCAGAGGATTAGGGAGCAGTTTGGCTTGCATGGTAAGTCAAAACAGATCAATAAGACTACTGTAGAAGAAACTGGAGTTGAGAAATTGCCTGCTTGGTAGCACATATGTGAGGAAATCGAGTGAACAACTACCATGCATGTGGCGTTAGCATGTTCTGTGGTATGACAAATTAAACATATTTCCTCTCAGAAATGATGCAGTAAACGACAGTGCACAGGGAACAGGCTTTCAGAACACCCACCTGATAGTTTTCTGGTTTCTAAATTAGCTTTTAAATTTTAATGCCAGTGTCAGGGAAAGAATGTCATATTTCACAGCATTGTTAATACAATGAAGGCTGAGACTATGACAATCTTTTTGAGAAACCCTTTGCTTTTGTACACAAGTATTTCAAAATTATTAAAAGCAAACATTTTTGAGATATTTTTCTTATTAGAAAGTAGATATTATTATTTCCCCAATGCATGTAGCCCAAAACATATTTCTGTAAAAATTATTGGATTATAAAAACACAGTTTGTTTGATGCTCTGTTGCAAAAACAATGTCAGGCTATTTTGAATTTATTTGTCTTTTTAATTTAAAATACCATGTCTTTAGGGGAAAAAATGGTTTGTACCTTTTAAATAAAAACTTTGTATTACATTACAGGAAAAACAAATCTTATAACAGAGGAAAAGCAAAGTTGAGTAGCAAATAAATTAGATTCAGACTTGAGATAACAGAAATAGCTGCAATCAGAAGATATGTTTTATTATTACAGATGGAGATAATGGTGAGAAAAGTGTGGGAGAATGTTGAAGGCTTATTTTAAGACAAATGTACATGCCTTATTGTCATATATGTGTCTTTAAGCAATGCTTTCCCTAGAACTTATTTTCTAATAATTAACAGCAACTGTTATCATAACAAATTATTATTAGATTTTTCAATATATATTATTGACAATGTTATTTTCTACATTCATCAGGAAAACCAAATCAAATACAAATACTCTTTAACCTGAAAAAGGTACACACACACACACATACACACACATACACACTGTTTTGATATAGCATATTTTAAAAGATTAATGAGTTATGCTTATATTAAAATATTTAGCAACAGATTTTGAAATTCATAAGAGTAAAACACAAAAGCCAGGTGATGGTGGCATGCCTTTTACCCCAGGACTTGGTAGGCAGAGGCAGGTGGATCTCTGTGAGTTCAAGGCCAGCCTGCTCTACAAGAGCTAGTTCCAGGCCTACAGAGCAACCCTGTCTCAAAAAGCACAAAACCAAAACCAAAAGCAAAACAAGACAAAACAAAAACAAGTAAAAAGGAAAGACAGTGAAACACAAAAGTAATAAGAATATTTGTTCTTTGGACATTGAGGAATTAGATTGTAAATTATTTTTAGGAAGAAAGAACATTTAAAAGAGAAAATAGGTTGGAATATGTGAAGAAGAAAGAAGAAAATAAAGATGTGCTAAAAATGACCCTCCTTTGATGAGAGGTAAGAAGTGGACTTACCTATGGCATAAGGAAAAGTAATTTGAAGAATAAGAGGCTGTTTTAGTTTTGGAAGATTGCAGAAGTACATTCTTCTCTAGGGTCTATGACCTCACCAGCTACAGGTCCTTGCCTAGGTTTAAAGCACAAAGTGTGAGTATCCACTAGCAGGGGTGACCTTCAAACCTGTTAGAGGTATTGATCATGCTCAAAATATAAGTGTTGTTGTGGAATGCTTGGAGCTATCTTGAAACAATGGTCATTTTGTGATTTGGAACTTGATAGCTGGGTAGGACAGTTGATTGTTGTGGGAGGTCCTTCTGCCCCTCCAACCAATAGCTGCTGTGATACTAGCCCATTGGGCGTGGTCTTTCTCCCTTTAAAAAAGCGGCTATTTCCTCTGCTCACTCTCTTCACTTCCTGCTCCACCGGAGACTAGACTCCTTTCCTGGTTGTGCAGATGGCTGTTGTCTGGGACGGAAATCTGTAAGTTTTTTTCCCCTTTAAATAAATAACACCCTATTAATTATAACTCCAAACTGGTGTGGCATTGTTCGTGACTTACGCCTGTTGAATTAGGAGTGGCAGGGCTGTGTCCCGGGCACCGGCCGCCTGCATGGCTAGGTTATGCCCCGAAATAATTCCACGGAAACTGTATTTTTTTAAACACTGCCTGGCCCATAAGTTCCAGTTTCTTATTGGCTAGCTCTTACATATCGATCTAACCCATTTCTAATATTCTGTGTAGCCCATGAGGTGGCTTACCAGGGAGGATCTTAACCTGCTTCTGTCTGGAGAGGGAGAATCATGGCAACTCCCTTATTTAGCTTCTTTCTCCCAGGATCCTCTTCTGTTTACTCCACCCACCTATGTTCTAACCAATAAAATGGGCCAAGACAGTTTCTTTATTATAATTAATCAATGTCCTTCCTCCATCAGTTGATAAATGTTTTGTCTTGACAACTTGAATAGACTTCCTGTCACAAGTCCACGTGGAGCAGGCTTCCAAGTTATAATCAGGCTGATCCCACAAATCCTATGACTGAAGTGTTTAATATCTCTGGCAATAGTGTATTAACTTCAGTTTAAAAGAGCTAAGTGAAAGTAACGGCAATGGCCTATATTGCTTTGGGGATTTCTTAGATCCCCATGGACCCACAACTCTGAGGGAGGTGTGTCTTAGTTTGCATGAGGATTTCTATAAGATAGTCTATGGCTCCTGGGCAGAGATGGAGGGATGCTCAAAACACAGGGCTTAGTCAGTCTCAATTCACATGTATGCAACACAGATTTTAAAACCAAAAATCAGGGGTAGCTGCAGAAAAGGAAGCAGAAAGATTATAAGAGTCAAAAATTCTAGATAAGTACTGTTATCATTTGGGAGTCTGAGACAGGAGGATCACAATTTTGAAATGATTATGAACTACATGGCAAATTTAAGGCTAGTCTAGACCATATAGTGAAACCCAGTCTGAAAAGTTCAACAAAAAAGTAAAATAATGATAAAATGATGAAGAGAAATACATGTATATGTGTTTCTAGACCTTCCTTCATGTACATATCTCAACTAAATGCCTAATGTGTAATTCGTAAGATCTGTAACTCTAAATCTTAACCTACAAATATCCAGATAAAACATGCATATACAAAAATATTTTAATTTTGCTTTATTTTATAATAAAATAAATCTATAAAAATTCAATAGGTTATTTCATATTCCTAAACAAGATATGTAATTCTGACAACAAAATTAAGCCTTACTTAAAATTAATAATAAGTAAGCATAAATTGTAAACCATATACTGAGTTTTAATTTAATTAAATATCAATTACATAATAACACATTCTACAGATAACAGTAGTGAGAACTTTTCCCATAGTAAAGACACACACACAAACACACTCGTAATGCATGCATGGTCAGCACTGTATAGGTCTTGATGCTATCAAGAGTACAGATGAGAATCTGTACTTGCTTAAAGGCTTGTAACTCAAAGACTTCTCTGTGGCAAGTTCATCCGTCTTACCCTCTGTACATAATTCACACCAGAAGGTCTCCATTAGAATCTTTCTGTCAGTACTATAATCATTCAGTGGGAGATTATAGCATCCTTTCCTTCAGAATGCTATTTTATGGGTAAATTCATAAGTCTAGAAAATAATTTCTGAAGGATTGATAGTTTTGCAAGCACAATGTTTTTCAATTACTTGAGCAATAACAATGAAGGAAGCTTTAGTTCAATACTCATAACACAAGTTAGAACTACAGATCTTGTTTGTTACATAGTAGGGTTTAATTTACATGTCTGCATGGATGGTGGTTTAGATAGCAGAAGCATGCATGGATCATTTTTTAAAAAGTCTCTTTTTATCAGTTCATAAGCCCTTTACACTACTCCACAAGGCATAGTATTTTTCTTTGTTTTGTAGCTAATAGAAATTATAAACCTTATAGAATGTAAGGAAGCAGTAGAAAATTTACCTGGCTTTACATTTCAAACTTTTTTTTGGAAAACCTGATCTACTCCTGACAATTGAGTACAATTGAGGCTCAACCTGATTGAGATAATCCAACTTGTGCGGAGCGTTCTTTTGACTAAAAGTATGTTAGAGATAAATTAATGGACCGTCAAAAGGATTGAGACACACTGTGAATTTTATTGTGATATATGGGAAATGTTGCCTTTCTTCTTAAAACAGCGTAGAGGATTGATTTAGAGTAAGTATCTTCCTTGTAAAGAATATGGGGGTACTGAGACTGGTTTGTGTCAAATTATTAGGTGTCAGAATGAAGAATTCATGCTCACAATCCTGGGACCAACTTCTCAGTCTTGGAATTAGGAAGGGTTCTGAAAGGACTACATACCTAAGATACTAAAATTTCCCTGGAAAGAATAATCTTATTCCTAAAGAAGAAATTAGATTTAATAAGATTATATCGAACACCCTTTGTGATAAAAGTATTTACATGGCAAGAAATATAGTAAATGAAATCGAATTGCCTCTAATATGGAATTAATTACTTGCAGCTTAAAATTTATAAAATTGGTTTAAGTTGAGGAATATAGGTTAGTGCCAGAGCTGGCATGATGCTGCCTGGCCCTGGATCCCTGAAAGAAGGAAAACAAGCAGACAAACAACAGACAAACAAATTCTTCAGCAAAGAAGAATCAAGAGAGGCATGATTGGTAAGTGTAAAGAGATAAAACTGATGTTAATTTGGTATGGCTGACATTGTCGATTCCCCAAGAGAGGCATTACCCCCTCTGAGGATGGATAAATGTGGGATGAGGAAGGTGGGTGGTGGGAGAGGGGAGGGCGGGAGAGCTGAGGCTGGTATTTATAATGAATATTACATAAAGCTGAAGGATTCTGTAACAAGTTATCTTGCAAGATCCCAACCTCTTCTGAAGTTTGTCATACCTGAGGTATTATAGAAACTGCAAGTAGAGAAAGATTCTCAGGCCATACTCTTTGGCAAAACATGATATCTAATCTCTAATTAATCTTAAAATAGCACAGAAGACATTTTATTTATCCTGTTCTTGGCATGTTGCTTCTCTGCTGATAGCGAGGGTGTTTACATGAAATATGGGTAAGATGGGTTATTGTGTGTTTTTCCAAGGGTCATATTAACAATTGAAAAAGAACTCAGATCAGATCACTGTGTTTAGTGCAGACCTCATAGTAGGATTGGAAAGAATCAAAGATACTAAGAATAATTACTTGCATCTGAGTCAATGCATGTGTGTGTCAATTTTCTTAGGCTATATTATTTCATAAGTCTCCCATTAAATCTATTTTTAATAATACTATGTCTAAAGGCTATTTTTTAAAAGTGCCTTTTTGTAGAAAATTCAATGCATGCTCATTTATACAATAAGTCTCAGTGGTTTTAAAATTGCATCATCTAGTTGTATTTATGGTTGTGGCTCCACTGTGACTTATTTCATGTCTCATCCGTGGTGCTGCTACCAACCCCAACCTTTCTGAGCAACGTTTTCATTAAGAATCCTATCATTTTATAATTACTACTTTCAGAACTCCCAGGGAGCAGACAGAGGCTTCCCCTTTGTACTTCCATTGTTGTGTTTCTTTGAAGAACAAATTCATTTTCAATCACAGCCAAAGTAAACTTTTAAGTGACAAACTAAAACTAGAATGACATGGAAAGAAAAAGCTAGGAAAAGTTTGACTCTGGAAATGCTACGTTCAGGTGTATGTAAGATAATTTACTACTGTGTTTTCTTTTCTTTGTGTGAGACGGTGGTGCCATATGCTCACTTTGTAGTAGAAAAGGTAGGAAGGAGCTAAGGTCTGAAAAACATTATTACAAAATGAGCGGAGGAAACCAGCTCGTATATCCTTCTGGTTTGCCCTGGCAACAAAGACTCAAAGGCAAACTCACTCTCCTAAAATGTCTTCCACTTTTTTGTCTACCTCTGCTCTTTCTATTAATATCAATGATAGTGTATGATGTATATTATATCATATAGATATTATACAAACATATTTATGTGTGTTGTGTGTATACATGCATGTTTGTTTAGGATCTATAATCTGAATCCGTATCATTAATTGCATTGGTTTAAAATATTTCTAAACCGAACCTTTCTGTTTAGTTGTATAATCTTTTCCAAGTACATTCAGCCCAATAAATAAACAGAAAATTTCATTTATCACACGCAGGTGATATGACAGACTAACTCCAGTACTTTCAAATGATTACTTTTGGAAGTTGGTTTTCTTATAGATTGATGAAGTAAGTCACACTGGCTCTCTTTCTGCACATTGCCACATTATAGAATAACTTTTTGTCCATTTTCATCATATCACTGAAGCAAATTTCTTCTCTTTTTCTTTGTTCTGACTTCATTTTATCATCCCACTACTTTTTCATCCCTTTATTGTTTCTAAATTCTTACCTTTCTGAGCACAAATATGAATCAATCTATATGGATAAGCTAGCCAGGTTTAAGTTTGCTGTTTCCTTTAAGAGTTAAAGATTCTTATGTAATTAAGTTTCTTAGCACTCTGAAGTTTTTCTTCCTTATAAGCAGTCAGTAATCAAATATAGTTAAGTTCTGGCAGCCAGCTTGTACACAACTGCCGTAGGCAGAGTCTATTCATTGCTTGTGGGTAGGTGGTTTTAGATAAAAATTAATTTGTCCTGAGGGTCTCTGCAGATGGAATTTAGCTCGTCATAAGCCATCAAATTCAATTTCTTGTTGCTATTATTTAATGTTCAGGTACACCCACATAGAGGTTAATGTTCAAAACACTAAATAATGCTATCCATACTTATTTCTATATTCTTGTGAGCAAGATAATGTCCATCTTAGAAAGTCCATGTCACCATAATGAAATTGTGTATATTTAAGTTCCCTTATCAGTTTCCTGCACTATATTTTATTGAATTCTTTATGTCACTTACCCCATCCTCAACTTTTTGTTCAGTTTTTCTTACCTTTGCCTTCATGGCATCTTCACCTTATGACATCTGTAGTCCCAAATCCTAGAAGTTTTCCTCAAGCAATTCAGATAGCACCATGAAAAGTATACCAACAGCTTCAGAAAAGGACATCCACTGTGAGTGAGAACAAACGAGAAAGCTAGGAAAGGAACTAGAATTGTCACAACTCCCCTCAACTCTCTTGCTAAGCCTGTCATATCTGCATTCAAATATGGGAATAAAGGCAGCAGGGACATAGCTGTATAGAAATGCACAATAGGGAAGCCCGTAGAATAACAGAACCGCGTGAGAGAAACCCGAGCTACATCTCTCCTTGATGCCCTCAGTGTCGATGATATATTTAACTTAACCTCTTCTGTAGCTAGACGTGATCAAAGCCTCTGAAGAAGGGCGCCACTACACCTGACTGCTACCAGCACCAATGAGACGAACGTCAGCATCAGCCATTGCACAGGTGTAAAGTGTGTCCTTTCTAAAATGACTTACACCCCAAACTGCCTGCTTCTCTATTGGTACCTTTCAAATAACATGTGATTATTTTTTTCTCCCATGGCCTACTCTGATGTCAGGTAGTTGAAGCAAAATGAATTCTGGGAATCATAGTTATAATAGCTGAGCTGACCCACTACAAAACATCCACAAATGGTTTTCATAAGTTTCATGTGGCTAAATACATTCTGGACAGGCCTGACTGTTCACGTTTCTTTAACTGCCCCTATTCTTCAGCCAACAGAAGTCCCGCTCTCAGCCGAATTATGCCTAACTTCAGCTACTGGCTTGTTGTTTCAGACCTACATTCTGCCCAAACTGAGCAGTGTCAGGCAAGACCCTCATATCCATTCACAGTTCTCTCCTTTCCTCCCCATTTTGGCAGTAAACTATAAGTAAGAAAATTGGTTGGGACACTCATATTCAGAAGCCAAATTTGCTCCCACAGTTAAGAATGCTGAATCTGTTGGGTGTGGTTTTGTTTAAATCACAGCCTGCACCATTCCAATTACATGCTGTGGAATAATTTACCCAACCACTCCACGTCAGCATTCTCATTATAAAATGGGAGTAATAATCATAATTTTCCCATCAGGTAAGGCAATGAGTGGTTCAGATATGTGAAGTACATAGACAGCCACAGTGTTTAACAAACTTTGACTAATATAATTACCCTAGAAATCCACTTGAAAAATATTTAGTCACATAACATTTCAACAGCATTCTTGTCATTGCTAAAATTAATCTGCCTTATGTTTTATGAGACAGTGGTATCATTAGAAGATTGGAAATTATTTTGGTACCGCACCTTATTTCTCTCCTTTGGAACAATACTTTCCCGAATCAGTTCTACAAACCAGCTTGACCCTTATCTTTGATCTAAACCTTCATGGCCATGACAAAATTTAGGATATTTCTCATTTTTTTTTACTTCTGTAATTTCACAAGTTTGGATCTGTGAGTTTGACTTTGATAATCTTTCACTTGCTGCATAAAGATCAGAAAAATGGCGTAACTGTAAAAGAATCGTTTTATCAGTCATGACATATAGGCTGTTTCCACTGAGTCAAGAACCCACACTAGCCCCAAAGTGTTGATTTTGTGATGGCTGAAGAGAGCCAGCCTGCAATGCACACTAGGGATCAGCACTCCCCCCACACTATTGATACTTGTTAACAAGATGTGACTAGCAAGCCAGGCAGCTGTCTTTCTGAGCTTTCAAAGGAGCAGACTGAATGTTGCAGCCAAGTTTGCCCGCATTTGACCATTTTCACCTTGTGAAGTTGTGATGGAATTTGTCCCATGCATTAAGTGGAAAATATGAGTAATTGCGTTTGCTTCAGTGAGTAAAATATATATTTTATTATCACTCTTAGAAGTGGGAAAATGATGTTTTCTAGCTTTGTTGTACAGAGATCAAAGAAGAAACCTTCATTTATGCCAGACTTCACTACATATTAAATAAGCTATTTTTGGCGAGATTATGAGGTAACCAAAACTCCTTTTAGTTTAATTTTACCTTTAAATGGATTCAGATTGCTTTAACTGAAGAGTCAAAGGGCTTGACCTCTAATTCATTAGCATAATCAGAAGCACATGCCAGCTACTGGCTGCTAATCTGCTTGCAAGTCAGACACTGCAGGGCCTATGTTTTACATGGTGACATTCTTAAGGTATTCTTAAGGTCACAGGTAGAAGAGAAAGATGGGGGAAATGAGAGAAAAGAAATATTGCCACAATATAAGTAAAAGTCTGCATATACTTTAGTCAGATTCTTCATAGGTTCAAGTCAATGTACTCTGTTGGTGGACAAGACCCTTTCTTCCCCTATAGAGATTTGTTCTTTGATTTTCATCTGATGTTTGATAAATACTAATGAAACTTAAAATTCTCGTGGCCGGTGAATAGAACATCACCTTAGATGATAAGTTCTCTTTCTGAGTAGTAGCTCTCCCAGAAAATCAGGTAATTTAAGTAAGAAAGGCGGAGAGCATTGGGCTTCAAATTTGCCTTGGGACAACATAGAGATTAAAACATCAAAAAAGAAAATGCTGGTTGAGATGAATCAAGATCACATTCTAGGGGTGACATCTCTGTGTAGATTCTTATGGACACAGCCTTTGGAGTATTTCCAAATACTCTCCTCTTCCAGGTCACGTTGGTTTTTACTTTGAAAAAAAAAAAAAAACTCACTTTTTATAGAAGAGAAGTTGTATCAACCAACACTTTAGACAAATAAGTTATAGTATAGCCTATTTCTAGCTTAATTTTCCTTTTCTACTTTCTGGCAAAAGGAGTCTCATGTGTGTGATCCCACTGATCCTGCTAACACAGAAATTCAGAGAAGCAGGATGGAAGAAGTGAGAACACAAGATAACTCTTCCTGCACTGACCCCTTTCTTGTGCAGCAGTATTATTCGGTATTCATTAACAGGTTGTAATGGTACCTAATTTATTTGATGTGGTGTTGCGACCATTGTGCTTGTTCCTTGCCTTTTCCTAATCAGGCAGCCTCTTCATAACTGATAGGATTGACTGGTTATCACCCATGCCTTTCAGCCCCTGAAGTAAAAATTCTTGAAAGATAATCTTGGTTTTTCTTACATTCATATAGTTTTCTGTTTACATTTAGTTGTATTTCTGTGTTACATGGAAAAAGATCCGTCTTTTTCTCACAAGTTAGGGCAGAGATAAATATCAATGTGTTTAGTTCCAGGAAGACTTTTTCACCTTACAAAGACTGGGAGAATTATTTCATTGCCTCAACTTTTTAAGACTCTTCTAAAGTTGCTAAATTCTCTTTGCTAACTTTAAAAACATCTTTTAATATATTAAGATGTATATGTAGTGTTTTATTAACTTAGTACATGGCATACTAATCTATAAGTAGTAATTACTTCAGAATTTAGATGGAATGATTTTTTTCTTTCTCTCCCTCCTATTCTTCATTTATTCATGCACTTGCTTTGCAGATGAAAATTGAGCCTAGGACCTCATATACGCCAAGCAAATACAAGATTGCAGAGCCATAGCTCCAATCTATTTCCTTTTTCTCTTCCTCTTTCTTTTCTCTCTCTCTCTCTCTGTCTCTCTCTCTCTGTCTCTCTCTCTCTGTCTCTCTCTCTCTGTCTCTCTCTCTCTCTCCTTTTCTTTTTTTTTTCTTTTTGCTTGCAAATACCACGGTTGGGCTCAAGTCCACTCTACAGCTAATACAAGCTTTTGAACTTGACATCCCCTAGCCTCAGCCTCAAAAATATCCTACTCGATCTGGTATATTAAATATGGCAGATGAGATTGAATGGAAACCAATAATAAACTTTGCATAGTTAAATTTTCTTTATCCAGTATCTCTGCCTCTCACGCTGCCTCATTTATTGCATGCTCAAATTTTCATCTCACTACAATTACTTCTCCAGGGAACGTTCTCTTAAATCACATGATTTCTCATTTTCTTCCAAACATAGTTGTAACTAGCTAATGTTTCTAACTATTCATTTTTTTTTTCTTGCAAGCACTGCTTAAATGGTCAGGACCATAGTTGCAACAAACTGTGGCGAGAGAAATTATTTTCACATCACGACCATCTATAAACTTGATATTACTAAAAGAAATGAATTAAACCTATCTGTGCTTCCCTGTCTTCTGATTGTTGGAGATGCCAACTCTCAGGTCTCGAAAGAAAAAGGAAGCTGCAAGTTCCCTTCAAGAGCTCCAAGTCAAGGTCCACTTTGAGAAGCTCCATAGAGTCCCTGATAAAAAGACATGGAGAGCGAACACAACACAGAACCCTTTACTCTCATCTGTGAACTTAAGTCAAGGTCCACTTTGAGAAGTGCCATAGAGTAACTGATGAGAAGACACGGAAAGCGATCAGAAAACAGAACCCTTAACTCTCATCCATGAACTGGTATGAGAGATGGAAGGTTAGAGGAGCAGAAAAGACATTTTCCTTTTGAAACTTGCCATCATGTAAATGATAAACTACTTGCTAGTGGACTTGACAACTGACATCTGTACTGACAGAGGAGAGGGCAGGGTGGATTTTGATGCTTACTGTTGATGAGCTGGAACTGTGAAAAAAAAGTTTTTAGCAACCACCTTGACGTTATGAAGAAAAAAAAATTATCAAGTGACTTATTTCTTGATTAAAAGGAAATATTAAAGCTCTCTTCCAATATTTAAAGCTTATTTAACTGGGAATACTTTGCCTGGCACTGACCCGTGTTATTTTATTTCATTCTTCTTTTGATCCATGCAAATAGTTACATGGCTTACAACGTTTTATCATATCACCTTTGTGAGTAGAATACATGAAAGACATTTTTAATGATGAGTGACGAACCCTGTCAGCCTTCATCAAACAAGAGCTTTCAGCGATACAGTGACTTAGGCAAGAATAAAACCTTGTTTTCCTTAAAAAACGGACACATTGTATTTGGTATACCTATGGTTTAAGTTATGTACTCATAATATTAATTAACTAAATGTTTATGACCATATGGGTGAGATATTTCCTTCCTTGGTAGGACATCAGTGCCCTTTTAAATTTCATTAAAAAGCTGCAATATGTATCAGCAGAAATGTTAACATAAAACAAATTGGTCAACTTACTTCTTTTTCCTGCTACACATCTGAAGACCTAGCTTCCTTTCCCATACTTGGTTTGTAGCACATCTTTTTTCTCTGAGTTAATTCTCCAAGTCTGGTCTGTCAGCCAGTATAAACAACACTTGATGAATGAGACTCAAGGTGTTTAGTCACCTGAAGCAGCTGTTTGAAGTAACTCTACACACAGCCTGAGGCCTGTGTTTTCACAGCTGTGAGAATTCTTCAAAAGGTTTCCCTCTTGGCCTAGCTCTTTGCTGTGGCTTTAAACTCTTAGCACAAAATCTGGACTCTTTCAAAAAGAGCAGAGTGAAACTGGAGACAGTAATTTTGCATGATTTTGAGCCAAAAAATTGCCTAAAATAAATAAATGAAGTACATTTGAAAGTGCTTTACCAAGGTGGGCTATATATCTGAGAATTGTTCCTTCTACCTTTCTGGGTACCCAGATAGACCGTTAGAAGGGAGATGTATGTCTGAAATACTACACTCTGTTTTGTGGCAGTGTTTACATTTTCTGTTATGATTCTATGACACCAAAATCTTATGAGTTTGGAACTATATGTACCTGAATTAAGCTCTGGGAATAACTAGATGTTTGATAGAGTTCCAGGCTCATAAATTGACCGAAGATGATTAAAAATGGCATTCTTTGCTAGCCTGCTTATGTGACTCAGACTTCCAAATTACTCCTGATGTTTTCTATTGACTTGGCAAGCTTAACTTTCCAAGCAAACTTGCATGTGACCAGGATGTCTGTTAGGAGGCTTCAAAATGTCTTGAGCTTGTTTTACCACAGTTATTTTTCTTCCTTGTGTATATAATCTCAAGAATGTGATTGTATTTGTATCTCACAAAGTATTACATAGTTCCCAATAGAAATATGATGGTATCTGGCTAGAATTTTCAATGCTGGAGAAATTACCTTGCACGCTCTATATATTCATATCTAATCCATCTATCCATCATCTTTTTATCTATCATCTATCTATCTATCTATCTATCTATCTATCTATACATATATACATACATATGAGAAGTATGTATGTATATTTATATATGTATGCACATATTCATGTATATGTCAGTACTATTTTGTTTAGGAAGACAATTATGTTTTTATTTATTTGAATTTTGGTAATTTTATTTCTCAATGTGGAAACTATTTCCATGTTTCTATTTTGTAGCTGCTTGGTATCATGCCAAATAAAGTATATTTGACTTTAATAAAATTTTCATGCAATTCATAATAATTATTCTTCCAACAGTCTCCTCCATTTAATTAAAAGAATAGTATTTATAATTTATTTAGTCACTTCCCAAATATATATTGGGAGTTTGATATATGCCCAGAACTGGGATAATTGCTGAGAGGACTGCAGTAAAGTAGGCATGGTCCTTGCCACCACATGGTTTAATATCTAATTGGGAAATGCATTAAATAAATATCCAAACAAATAATGAATGTTTCACAATCTTGATTAGTGCTGAATCAGAAGAGCGAGGATATATGGAAAGGAAGAAAACCTTTTAATTTAAAGATGAAGTTTCACTGAAAAATACAGGCTGGCCTTGAATTCTTGATCCTTCTGCTTATCAGTAATGAAGTCAGCAATTACAGGTGTGTTCCAACACATCAAGTAAAGAATGCAGCTTTTGACTCTGTCTACCTTTATTTAACACATTCTATTAAAAGACTTTCAATGCAGTCAGTGAATTTGTTATGGTATTTCTATATTCCATTCTCACTTTTTTAAAATTACAATTTAGTGATATATCTTTCATATAGATTAATAAAGCATTCGGTCGCATTTTATTTTTAATCTCATTTTTTGTAATTAGGTCAAAAATTAAGTAACTTTTTGTTATTTACAAATGTGGGGGTATGGGTGTATCTGTGTGTGTGTGCCTATGAGTACGTGGATCTGTGTAGAAATTGATTTTTATCTAATCATTTTTCCGCATAGCAATGATAAACACTGGGATTCATGACATTTCACTTGCCATCATATGGACCCTTTATCCCTTCAGCCATGTAAAAAAGCAAACTAAT
This sequence comes from Alexandromys fortis, assembly GCF_014885135.2. Taxonomy (NCBI): domain Eukaryota; kingdom Metazoa; phylum Chordata; class Mammalia; order Rodentia; family Cricetidae; genus Alexandromys; species Alexandromys fortis. Next base: position 7,346,392 of record NW_026067917.1, on the reverse strand, counting down.
TCCATCTTCACAATTATTTTTTCATCATATCATTATCCACGCCTAGGATGTATGTATTAGCTTTGAGAATAGAACCATGAATAAATGATAACTCTCATATTTGTAAGTTAAGTGGAACTTTAGTAATTCAGGAACTCTTAAGTTTTAGTGGTCAATGTGGACGAGCACATTACAAACCCAAAGCTATCCCTGGATTTTGCGTAATCGTTAACTTTTAAAAACTTAGAATATGGCCAGGAAATCGCTCAGTGGCTAAAATACTTCTCATTCACATGTGGAAACCAGACATTAGAATACTAGAACACACACACACACACACACCAAACCCTGTGTGCACATGCATATTTGAACCATCATCCACACATGTACTCACACACATGAACACTCATGCACACCCCCACACCACATATGTATAAAAATGAAATAAAATCAGAGGATCACTATTACTTCGTGATCCATGAATGCTATATAAAATTCAAATGTAAGAAATGCATTAGTGAAGTTGCTGTGGTCTATAGGTGTTTCAGCTCTGCAGTGGAAGAGATTTGTAGCTCCAGCAGAGATCAAATTATTCATGAAAAAGATCTTGGGGCTGTGTTCATTCTCAATCTCCAGGCATGCCATGTATTGGCTTGTTTCTTAGTTACAACAGAATTACCCCAGATTATTGTCCTTCATCAAAATAGTCTCTGAGGCACCTAACTTGGCCCCACTCTCTTCTCTGGTACATGGCTTTAAATTTCATACTTATCCGTGACGGGATAGAGGGAAATGGTCAGGGTTTTGAACCAGGTCTAAGAATGACAGTGTTCATCTCAGAGTGCTTTAGTTGGAATTCAACACCTAGCCGCATTTAACCATAGATGATACCAAAAGGACCTAAAAAAGGAGGGAAGAATTGATCAAACATCAACCAATGTCACTACATTGTCCTCCCAAGTTCATACCACCTCAAGACAAATACAAACGGAAGAACAAGTATAAGATCACGTTGATTTAATTAGTGCGTTAAAACACATACAGAGTGAAAGCAAGGTTAGGATATTATTTAATCATTATTAATAATAGTAAATTTACTATATTAATGAAAATAATGCAAAAGAAAAATTAAATGATGATTACATAATATTAAAATTTCAGTTATAAACATTTGTAGACTATGCTAAGCATATTTCAAAATACTAGGGGATATATCTAAATATGTAGGACTAAATAAGGAAGCTATTATAAAAGACCTGCCATTTTTATGAATGAAAGTAAATGGCCAAATATTTTATGAGCACACAGTACTTGAAGATGTAACAGGTTGAAGATACCCTCATGTACTAAATACTTTATCAGTCATCTCAAGCCTGGAAATTTCACCATCATTGTATTAAGGAAGATGCTAACGCTAAAATATATTAAATTATTTCTTCATATTTACATTTCAAATAAGCAGGATCTTAAAATTATTTTTATCTTAATTTAAAACATGAACCTTTCTTTCACAGGGTGAATAGTATACATAATAGGAACAATTGAAAAGATCATTCTGTAGAAGTTAATTTGTATGCAAATAATAGAGCTTATAAAACACATGTAGACTAGCGAACATGTCCAACTGACTGGAAAATAAGATGCACGTGAGGTCAGGGAGATGACAATGGTACAAGGTTAGTTGGGCTTTGGCTATGTTGTGAGGCTTCCAGAAATATACAGATATGTACTTCTATTTCAGAAAATAATCATTTGACTGTACAAGTACAATTTATATTTGACTGGTAAAAGTCAGAGTACTTTAATGGACAGATAAAATATACATATTTCGTGGGGTCAATAAATTTGGTAGAGAAAATATTAAGATAAATTTCATTTTTCAATTGTCAGTCATGGTACAGAAATCCCATTATCAGCAATAAGACATCAACATCCCTCATGTCAGGGAAGAAGATACATAATGTTTTGTCTGTTATCTTACAACTTCATCACTAATATCGATAATAGTTGGATTACTGCTGTAACTTTGGGACACTTGGTGAAACAGTGTTGACTCAAATCACACGAAGGAAAGGGAGACTGCCTCTATTTTTTTAGTCATAACTTCTGTACAGCTGAAAACAGCAAGACCAAAACCCCTCATGGACACCAACGCAAACATTACCTGGCAGTCACACAAAAATTTTATGAGCTTTTTCTCACCATAAAGGGCAGTGGTTTTTTATGACCCAATTTAATTAAAATTTATTCCAGAGACCACCTATGCAACATAATGGCCTCTTAGCGCCACAGTCCTAGAATCGGAGGCTACTCGGGTTGTGGCTCTGGAGATTCTTGGTCTTTTTCTCACTCTCTTTTCCAGGCTTGTAAGGCAGATCGTGAGTCTTCTTGAGAATATTCTGTCTTTCCACTCAAATCTCTTAACCTAGTAAATTTCTATTGTAGTTTTTAGGTTTCCTGTTTCTAAGACCTAGTGATATTCATATAATTGATTACATTATGTGGTTTTATAGAGCTTGAAGTTTGTATTTTTTATAATTTTAAACATGAACACAGTTTAGATATTAAATCAATAACATAAAATTTGAATTTGTTTTACTAGAAAGCTATTCTATAGAAATAGGACCCCAGGGTTCACCTATGTTTTATGAGCATGTATCCTGTACTTTTGAGTTTTCTATATTGTCATCAGAAATTTATTATACTTCAAATGATCTCATATAAACAGCTATTTGTCTTTCTTTCTTTGCTAACATTGCTATTGATAACTGTGATCTCTTATTGTCCTAATCAATTGGTACCTAGTACCTGATATTATTTTAAATAAGAATGTGCTATATTAAAAATAACAAATGAGGTCCTGATATAGCTCAGAAGATGAGGGCATGTGCTTTGAGACTACTGATCTGGATATGATCACTAGAGGCACAAATGAAAGGTTGAAATGACTCTTGCAAATTATCCTTTGATCTCCACGACCTAAATAAATAAGTGTTTAAAAAAAGTCACATTGAGTATGAGAATTCAAGAGTTAGAAAAAGTGATAGTTTTAGGATAATGAAGATAACTTCTATTTTATTCATCCTATTGAAATTAATGATAGTATTGGTCAAATTTATACTCTAACTCAAAAAGAAAGAGACAGGCAGAGTAACAGAGAGTCAGACAGATAGACACAGAGGAGTACCACACAGCAGAAAAAAATAACATCTTGAATTTTGCAGGAAAATGGATGGAGCTAGAAAGCATCATTTTGAGTGAGGTAACCCAGACTCAAAAAGACATTCATCACATGCACTCACTCATAAGTGGTTTTTAACATAACACAAAGAAAAACAGCCTACAATTCACAATCCTAGAGAACGTAGACAACAATGATGACCCTAAGAGAGACATACATAGATCTAATCTACATGGGAAGTAGAAAAAGACAAGGTCTCCTGAGTAAATTGGGAGTATGGTGACTTTGGGGGAGGGTTGTAGGC